>NC_047042.1:73009691-73313921 GCF_011762595.2 Tursiops truncatus | reverse complement strand
AGAGGAGAGGGTACAGCACAGGGCTATTGCTTTTCACTGTCTTTTCTGGACTATTTGATTTTTTCAAATCATGCGCAACAGTTCTTTAATTTTAAAATTTGAAAGTAATAATTAAAAACAAACACAAAAAAGCCCCAGACTGGCAGCGCCTGGGATGTATGTCTCCAGGTACCAGCGCCCCCACCCCCTCCTCCCCGACCCCTTCGTTCGCTCATTTCCTTTAAGGTGCAAATAAAAGGTCTGCAGCCGCTCCTTCAGCGGCCTGCGGGAGAAGCCCACCATTCCCTCAGCCAGCGCCTCCCGAGACCCCGGGGGAGCGTCCCTCCGGGCAGGACCCTCCACTGCAACCTGTCTCTCTGAGAGCGCTTGGCTTTTACTCCACTGGTCGCCATCTTTCGTACCCTCCAAAGCAGCACTAGCGCAAACTGCTGCTTGTGGGAAATTTTCCCTAGAGGTCAGAACATTTTGAAGATACAGGGTAGGACACAACTTCTAATTCAGTCATGAGATATCCCAGTTCCTAGGACCTAAGTCCTAAGACCGACCCCTCCACGAGAATTTCTCACCTGCTCCGGCCCTCCGTGGGCCCCGGACTCTGGCCGTGGTGCGCGGGCTCCTTTCCTCCTCCGCTGCTTTCCCAGGTGTGGACTTGATTCTCAGCCTGGCTGCGTATTAGAAGCACCTGAGACCGGAAGTACCATCAAGGCTGGGCCCCACCCCCAGGGCAGGTTCTGGTATATTCGGCTCCGGGAGAGGCCAGGGTCTCTGTGACCGAAAGGGTCCCCAGGTGATTTTAATGTGTATCCAAGAGGAGAACCACTGCTCTGCTCTCTCTAGGTGCCAGAGAACAATCCCCAAATTCCTGGGGGTTTTTTTTTGTTTGTTTTTTTAACTCTTTCCAGATCAAGCAGCCTCTCAAACGGCAGCCAGATTATAAATGAACATTCTTTCCCTTCCTTCTTCTCTGTGTATGCACACATACGCAGGCCTTTAAAAAGTGGATCAGGGCTTCCCTGGTGGCGCAGTGGTTGAGAGTCCGCCTGCCGATGCAGGGGACGCGGGTTCGTGCCCCAGTCCGGGAAGATCCCACATGCCGCGGAGCGGCTGGGCCCGTGAGCCATGGCCGCTGAGCCTGCGCGTCCAGAGCCTGTGCTCCGCAACGGGAGAGGCCCGCGTACCGCAAAAAAAAACCCCAAAAAAGTGGATCATACCACGTATACTGTTCTGCATTTTGCTTTTCATCTGACCCCCTTTTATATTGTAAGAATGATCTACATCATTAATCAAAGACCACATCGTATTCCTTTATTAAGCACATACCATAATTTGCTTAACCCTTGTCCTGTTGATGTCATTTGGTTTTTTCCTAATATTTTGCTCTTGCTAATTATGCTGCAGTGAATATCCACGTGGGTATGCATCCTTCAAAACTTGTGCAGATATTTCCAGAGTGTAATTGCAAGGTCAGAGGATACCGTACATTCTCACCAACAGTTTGTTATAGCATCTCCTTTCCATACTCTTACCAACACCAAATATTATCAAATTATCAATCTTTTTACTATTTGCTAACCTGCTAGGCAAAGAAAAAAAAGGTGTTACATTGCTTCAGTTTGCATTTCTCTGATTACTAGTGAAGTTGAACATCTTTTTGTCTCTTTGTTGGTACTTTGTATTTCTCCTGTGAATGGCCTGTTTCATAGATTTTCGATGACAATTAGTTTGGAAGATGCAATGTAATTCCTCCCCATATCTCTCTCTACTTCTTTTCTGCCCCATAATAGGTCTCTAATATTATTCATTTAATTCTTGATTTATTCAAAAGGATAGAGGGAAGCAGAGTATACACAATTCAAAAGTTGAGAAAAACACAGTGCAATTTATATGAAGATTTTAAATGTGTTTTTAGAAAGAGCATGGATCTGGGAGTGAGACATATCTGATTCACATCCTAGTCTGCCTCTGTCTAGCTGGGTGACTCTGGGGAATTTTACTTTCCTCACTGATCCCGGGTTTCGTGGGAAAACTAATCCGCTTTGCCTAATCATGGTAATTAAGTAAGATAATGGGCGGAGCCTGGCACACAGTGCAGTACTCACTGTGTGGTGCGTATTATTATAATGTTCTTACAACATTTGAATATTGGAAATCTTCCAGACTAGGCAAACTTATCGTGAGCTTCTCCATCCCATTTCTTACTCTTACCTCAACTACTGTCTAAGTCAGGCCGCCTAGCCTTAGGTCCCTTCCCTCTGCCTCGCTGATGGAGTGGGGTATTGCCCTCTTCAAGGTTAAGGGTTTGAATTTCAAGTCTGCAAACCTGGGACATAGAAGAGGTGGAGGTAGCACCCAGCTGTGACTGAGCACTTCTTGGACTGTGTGTTAGGAATGGGGCCTGGAGATGCAAGCAAACCCAGTACCAGAGAAGGTGTCTCACTTTCCCCCTTGGTTAATTGTCAAGCCCGTGATTAATCCACAATCAAGAACTGACCTAGAGTCTGTCGTACAGAGTGAAGTAAGTCAGAAAGAGAAAAACAAATACCGTATGCTAACACATATATAGGGAATCTAAAACAAACAAACAAAATGGTTCTGAAGAACCTAGGGGCAGGACAGGAATAAAGACGCAGACGTAGAGAATGGACTTGAGGACACGGGAAGGGGGAAGGGTAAGCTGGGACGACGTGAGAGAGTGGCAGGGACATATATACACTGCCAGATGTAAAATAGATAGCTAGTGGGAAGTAGCTGTTTGGCACAGGGAGATCAGTTCAGTGTTTTGTGACCACCTAGAGGGGTGGGAGAGGGAGGGTGGGAGGGAGACGCAAGAGGGAGGGGATATGGGGATATATGTATACATATAGCTGATTCACTTTGTTATAAAGCAGAAACTAACACACCATTGTAAAGCAATTATACTCCAATAAAGATGTTATAAAAAAACAAAAAAAGAACTGACCATGGTTCCAGTGGAAATACTTTCGCTTATAAGTAACAGACCCCGGGGACACTAAATAATGAGGAAAACTTAATATCTTGGAATACCGAGAAGTCTGGAGGCAGGGCAGGGCCACAGCGGGTTCATTCAGGCAGTTCAGCAACACCCTCCAGAACCCAGTTCTTCCTATCCTTCCAGACTGCCGTCTGCAGCTTGTTGCTCGTCCTGCACTGGCTGCCTCATGTCCCAAGGAGGCTGCTGCAGAAAGCGGCGTCCAGAGACAGAGAAGAGGACTTTCTCCCCTTCTAAAGAGCGAAGAGACCTTTCTTACAAGCCCCCCAACAGACTATTCCTAACAACATATTGGCCCAAATTGAATCATCACGTGCCCTCTGCCGAAAAAAATCAGTGGCAATTAGTATTATTGATTTGGGCTGCTCCGGGTCAGAGAGAAGCCGGGCCACTTCTGAAGCACGTGGCTGCCCAACACCTGAACAGAAGTTAGCAAGGAAGAGGGAAGTGGCTGCTGCCACTCAACAGTGAATGACGATGATGATCAACAGGGTGTACGACTGCCACAGCTGTGCGTATTTATAAGGGCTCACAAGGTGTATTTTAAATTAATATGCAAACCCTTCAGTTAATCAAATAATTAATATGCAAGCCCTTCCATTTGCATATTTTAAATTAATATGCAAACCCTTCAGTTAATCAAATAATTAATATGCAAGCCCTTCCATTTGCATATTTTAAATTAATATGCAAACCCTTCAGTTACCAAGTTCGAACTTTGCAACCTGGAAATCTAGTATTACAAAGAAAGGGAAGTAATATTTCCTGTTATTTTTAAATCTAGGAGTATTACTTATGAGTAAATAACCCAGCTTTTAAAGGAATAAGCTTTGAAGAATGAGCATTCATAGTCAATTCCCAAGCACTTGGCATGGAGTGAGTTCTGCGTGGCTCCATTGAGATCTTAGGATAGAGGGCTCCCGGACAGGTGACCCAAATGGGGCAGACTGGGGGAGCCAAGACGGCCCTCCTAGGGGTTTTTCTCTGGCAGAGGCCTGCTGTCCAAGTCACCCGGTGAGCCTCATACCAAACACCTGGAATATAAAGATAGGGGGGCAGGGTGGGGGCCATACGGGGAGTGTAGTTCCAGAAAAGGAGTTCATTCTAAGAAATCCTTTAAAGATGCCCAGATCCCTGGGACCTGGGAGCCCAAACTAATGCCGTTTCTCCTGCTTCCTTCTCTGTCCTTCACTCCAAAGCTGGCTCATCCTGAAGAGGACAGATTTCAAATGTAACAGGGCACAGTCCTCCGTGGGGGGCAAAGTGGGAAACCTGTGGTGCCAAGGCCCGAGCTGGGAAGGGGATGAGTGAATGCTCAACTGTGGAGACACCATGCTGTCTTGGCTCCTTCTAGAATGCTTCTGTGGGCCTGAGCTTCTGGAGTGATGAACATTTCTGCACACGTAGTCCCATTGATACTATAGCCTTGTTCAGAAACTGAGTCTGTGGAAGAGGAAACACCAGGGCAGAGTTACCTGAGGCGAGACTCCGGGGAGGGAGAGGCAGCCTGGAACATTGGTTTCTGTGGAGTGGGGTGGAGGGTGAGCTAGGGTGCTGCAGGGAGCTCCACCTGGGCTGCATTCTGGAGCCAACCCGCCCGTACCCCATCCCTAGACCAATTATACCAGAACCTCAGGGAGTGGGGCTGAGCAAGGTTCCAACTGTCACCTCCAAGTTCTTAGAAACAGGTCTCTCAATGCGTTACCCTAAGAATTTGGCTCCCAGTGCCACCTTGAATAATGTCATCAAGGGGTTTCATTCCCCTTCTGCCTATGCCCCCCCACCCTAGATACCCTCTGTCTTGGACATGCAAATGGAGAGGATGGGGACCCTCAAAAGGCAGGTTTCTCCTCCTCTGCTCCATGACTGAGCTGAGAATCAAAGGCTCAGACTTGAGCTCTCCAAGGCCCGTCTCTCCCACTGCCTTTCTGAGTGTCACTGTGCTTTTGGTATCTGATGAGGGAGCCCCTCATCATCCCACTTGCCTCTGCTTCCTCTCTACGAAACAACAGAGCGCGCCCAGCCCTGCCTGCTAAGCTGAATAACTTGGGCGAAGTTGAGTGACAATCTCCCAAATTTAATGTCACCCTGAGGGTCACCAACTGCCTTTCCAGTGTACCCTGACTCTGTCCTGTACCAGCTGTGTCACCTTGGACAAGTGTTTAACCTCTGTAAGTCTTGCTCCTCAATCACTGCAAAATAAATACTGTAGCACAGGATTGTTGAGAACAGGGTCATCAGGATAGAGTTCAGAAAGCATTATTACAATGCCCAGAACATGGAAAGCACCTCAGAAATAGGAACAATCACTATTATTGTTTTGTTGAAAGAAAACGGGCTTAGCGATTACTTTGTTAATTTGAGTAATAGTATACATTTCCAATATATTGATAGTAAAGCTATATATTTTTTAGAAAATACTCTAATTCATTCCCTCATTCTTCAAGCCGGCCCCATACCCCAGTAAATTCAAATTAGTGGGGCTTTTGTTATCCCCCAAGGGAAGCTCATTCGCAGTCAGGCGCTGTCCCCCGCCACCTGCTGCAGTGTGGTATGGCTGAAGAGACCAGCAAATGACCCCAACATCTCCCAGTCCTGAGCCCCAGGATCCTGGGTCTTTGGTCACTTCTTTTTTTTCCCTTTTTAAAAAAATTTATTTGATTGAAGTATAGTTGATTTGCAATGTTGTGTTAATTTCTACTGTGCAGCAAAGTGATTCAGTTATATATATATACATTCTTTTTCATATCCTTCACATGTACGTGCTGGAGTCCGCCTCCACTGAACTTGCCCGCCTTCTCCCACAGGCTGTAAAGCGGTTCTTGAAACAGGAGTGCAAGTGTCACGGCGTGAGCGGCTCATGTACCTTGAGGACCTGCTGGCTGGCCATGGCCGACTTCAGAAAAACGGGCGATTATCTCTGGAGGAAGTATAACGGAGCCATCCAAGTTGTCATGAACCAGGATGGCACTGGTTTCACTGTGGCTAACAAGAGGTTTAAAAAGCCGACGAAAAATGACCTTGTGTATTTTGAGAATTCTCCAGACTACTGTATCCGGGACCGGGATGCAGGTAAGTTCAAAACACTTTATTCACAGCACCTAATTATTCCAACAATCAGCACTCTGCAATTTAAATGCAGAGTTAAAATTTAAGTGCAAAGTTCTGTATTTTCTGCCTGCCAATCCTATAAGCGCAGTCTGCTGCCTGCAGGTTCAAAGCTCAGGTTCTTTATAATTCATATTTAAAGTGCACAGAGAGCTCTCCTAAGTACCTGGAGAAACCGGTTGATAATGTGCAGATTCTGGAGAAATGGGAACCCAACAAGAATGCACATGGCAAAAAGTCAAAGTATGCAGATTAGCAAAATTCTTCAGCCTGGATAGGACTCTAATTAGTGGGTTAATGTCCATATGTATAGAAACACAGCATCTTTCCTGTGATCCTGAGGCTGAGAGGAGGACAGCTTTGCGGTGTATCTGCTGCCGCTTTAAATCCCACCTCTGTCACTGTGGAGAGGGTCCCAGGGATTTACGGTTAGCCTGTTCTGAAATCCTCCATACTTCACACTCCCTTGCTCTTTCCACAATGCTCAGAAAGTTGCCAAATACTTGAAAGCAAGAATTCATCCCCACTGGCTCAGCTGTCGGTGAGCAGTGGAAGAGGGCTGCATAAGAGGCAGTTCGTTTATTAAAGCCACACCCTTCCCTTGACGACGGCACCTTCTCTGTCCTGAACTCACTCAAAGAGCAGCTCCGTCAGCCTTAGCACAGCTGTTGCCACCTGTGGGTTTTATATGCGTGCTTTCCTCCACCTCTTGCCCCTCCCGGTCAGCACTGAACTCCTTGCTTAGCACAGTCCATGCAAAGACTCTGGTACAAAATACAAGTACTTGTACTCTCCACTGAGTACAAGTCTCAGTGGAGAGGAGGTGATGGAGAGCCCACAGCCAACTTGGCTGAAGCCAACTTTTCAGACTTAGTAGAAAGCAAGGGAATTCATTACCAGGAAAAACATCCTAGAATTCAAATTCTGAGTTTGTTTTTCATTCCAAAGTAATTGCAAAGGAAACAGTAAAACAGTGCAGACGTCAGCAGCTCCTATCACAGGTCTGACCAAGAGGCATGATTACCGGGGAATGTCACAAGAAGTCCAAAGCCTCTTCTTTGTCCCCGAGTGGTTGGATTTCCTTCATGGTTTGATGAGCTGGTTCTTTGCAGCACTGGAGCAAGTTTGTACATGCAGCCTCTGGATTAATAACTGCTGAGCGAAAGGGCCAGATACTGTGCCCTGCTGCATTCCTCACATGCTTTGCGACCTCTAACAAGTCATCCTACCTGTCAGGCCAAAGTTTCGCCGAATCTCCAAGAAACCTGTACGTTGGTACAGGAGGGTCCCAGAGGTCTGGGTCCCTCTCTGCCATTAACTAGCTGCTTAACCTCAGGCTCCTCAGACGGGCAGGGGGCTGATGACATCAGGATCATTTTAGGAACTATGTACTGACTCCTGTGTGCCAGGTACTGGGCTAAGACCATTGCACACATGGTCTTATTTAATCCTTAGAGCCTCCCTATGACATCAGTGCATTGGAACTGATTACTGAAAAAAAAAAAACGAGTAAGAAGAGGGTGGCTCCTGGTTGATCAACACCAAAGAACCAAATTCACATCTTATTTTTTGAGATCAGATAAGCACCGTGGATATCATCCTCCCTATTGTACAGATGAGAAAAGTGAATGACCAGCTCAAGATCTCATTGGTCTTGGAGGGTACGGATGTCCAGCTGTCTGACCCCACAGCCTGTGCTCCTAACCCTAACACTGCAACTTGTCCTTACCTTTCTCCCAGGGCATGTATTACGTGAAAGGCCTGGTAACGCAGAAACCTCACTTTAAACATAAGAGGACCTGCTTCCTCGGGACATCTTTTCTGGCTTTTTGGATTGAAGCAGTTTGCACAGTGAAGCAAATGGTTATGCTTGATGAACATTTAACTGCTTCACAGATAGTCATTGAAATAAAGACCTTACTTTCTCTTCCCCACAAAGGAGATTTGGAATCAAACCCCTGCTGCATCTTCAGGATACTAAGTTATTCCTGCACACTTTGCTTTTTCTACTGCCTGTATTAGAACACAGTTCTCTTTCTCGATCCTAAAATAGCAGCCACATCTGCAGCACCTGCCATGTGTTAGGGCTTGAGCTACATTCTCTCACTGAGTAAGGTGGGTATGTTATTATCCCACTTCATGGGAGGGGCAACGGAGGCTCTGACAGGCAGGCTACGGATTTTGCCCAAAGACTCTTGACGGGCATGAGGCAGAGGAGGGACTTGAGCCCGAGTGTCCACACGCTTGTAACCATTTTACTCTGCCTCCTGATGCACCAGCCACTGGGCACACTGCTGCAGGTGCGGGCTTTCTGAGGGAGGCTATATAATTTACCCCCTCTCCTAATTTATTTCTGCTCTATTTTAGGCTTATTTTAGCTTCTCTGATTTAAAAGGATGTGAATTGGGTTCTGGGTTGGTGTTGACTAACCAGGAGCCACCTTACTATTTTTTAAGTAGCCAGTTCCATTGTTTTAGATCAGATTTCCACTAAGATTCCTAGGTTAGTCATAACTTGTCTGAACTACACTTGATGCCTTTATTTTTCTGCCTAGAAAAATGCCAGAGTCATCCGTGAAAACTCGCAATATTTCTTTTGAATTCTGTTGACCATGAGATGATTCTTTTAGCGAAAATATGATTCAGGGCGTTTGATATCATGGAGAGAAAAGTTTGGATTGCTGACAGTATTTTTTTCATTGTTCATATTTGGACAAATAACACAAACAAATAGCACACGTATGAGATGCAGATTTTCCCTGAGACAGCCTCCTTCAACCCGCATGGCTGCCAAGGGCCCTGTGCTGGTCTGTGTAAGGATGAGGCTTTCTCCCGGCCACTTTCTACTGGAAACTTCTGTAGTATGCAGTCTAGCAAGTCAGTCAGAGTGCGTGGTTCGGAATCTTCCTGGAGTAGCTCATAACTTCTGACTTTAGAGGCAGGGAGATGTGACAGAGTCTGAGACCTGTGAGAAGGGGAGCCACTGAATTGAGCCCAATTCAGTGGCCTTCCTTCTCCGGGCTCTGTGCCCTTGTTTGGGTCAGTGCTAACATCCTCTGGTGTATGTTAAAGAAGCACTCACAGTAAACGAGTCAGGACATCACTGAGGGAGTCTCTCCCCTCACTAGGATCACACGACATCAGGAAGGGCCTGTTTTCTGGTAAATGGAACATGTTCAAGATGGGTTACCATCAGAGGTATCCAGGCTCTAGGATAAGTCAGAAGTTTGTAGTAAAATTTAAATCAAATAACATATATATATATATATATATATTCACTTGCTCTATTAAAATCGATATTAACTTGTCCCTAGATTATACCTCAAACTACCCACTCTGCTGTGTTGTGGTTATTTTGTTTTATCTTGCTTTTTAAATAAAAATATATCATGCACATTTAATATTCAACTGATGGGCACCTTCTCCTTGTCAGCACTTGGAAAAGCAATGATGGTGAGCAGGTTGAATATTGTCAAGTAATAGATATTTGGAATTGGCAGACTTTAGTCTTGCTAGTCAGCACCTGCTGCCTGTTCAGATTCGCTCGTAACCTGACTGAAGTAAGCCGGCTTGTCTGTCATTTCGGTTTGTGGAGTGGATAAACTCTGCAGGTATAGTCCACTATTTTCCAGTGTGAGGGCCTCTTCAGAGACCTATTGAATCAGAATCTCAGGAAAACCCCTGAGATTCTGTATGCTTTTCAAACTCAAGCACATCAAAATTTGTAAAATCCATGATTTAGGTAGTCCATGGTTCCTGATTTTCCCATAAGTATTAGGTAAGAAGAAATCCAGAGAGATTTTTCTTTTTTAAATACCTGATCTCTTACAAAGGAAAGAAAGCTTTTTTATTTGAGGAGCTCTAAATAAATGTCATTCAAAAATATCTCTGCCCTGACTTACCCAGTGTAAGAGGGTGTCCTTTCACATTAAGGCCCTGCGTTTTCTGGAACCCTCTTTTACTGGGAAGAGCACACTGAAATGATCTCGGCCATCAAAGCTTCCATTGGAATTAGCTTGACAGAGATCAGCAAGTCAGCCCTTTAGTGAAGTCCTGAAATGGTGATACCAGGACTAGTGAATTTTGGTGAGAATTACAGAAGGGTGAGTCAAGACCCTAGGGTATTCCTGGGTGAGGACAGACCCAGACCTCAGGTGAGGAAAGGTGATGGGAACTTTGGGTGAATTCCTACTGAGAATCAGTCCGTGGGCTACAAGCTTTATGTGTATTTTCTCTGAATGTTCACAGCTGTTACCTCCATTTACAGAGAAGGAAACTGAGCCTCTGAAAAGTTAACTTGCCCAAGAGTTCATGGCCTGTAAGTGATAAACAAAACAAAATAAATAAAGTCAAACCCCAAATCTATACTTTTCTCACTTTACTTCCTGAAATGTGATGGTAGTGACTGGGGGGCTGTGTAATAAAGAGTCAGCACGAGGACACAGAACATAATGGGATGAGGTGCCCACAAAGCAGGGAGGTGGGAGGTGGAGAGACTTCACCCACGTCTAGCTCAGGTTGCCTAGGAGCCCCTTTCAATGACAAGCCCTTCCAGAGTGTTAATGTCTTCAGTTGCTCCTAAGAAATGATAAGCTAAAAATCTGATTAAGGAAGATTTTCTTATGGCAACAATAATAACAAAAGACATTTTCTCCCAGTCTTCAGTTGAAGAAGGTGAGTGCTCTGATGTTCAACTATAAATACTCCCCAGAGATTCGGAGAGTAGGTACAGCCATGTGATGCTGTGCATGTGACATTTTGCAGGCCAAACTAGAGGGCAGACCTAGGAACTGGGCTTTCTGGGAAGGGTGGTTCTGTGGTTATCTTCTCTGGTTATTTCCCCAGGCATCTGTAAATCAAAGAAACCCTTAAGTTAGAGATAGGTGCATCGCTAACTAAGGAATGCTGCTGTCCTCTCCAGGGAAGCGTCTGCACCTAATCACAGGCCACTTTCACTGGTTATTTTGTAAAAACCCTGACCTGGGCCAGAGGTCACCCTGAGGTCTCTTCTCCCACTGTAGAAAACAAGCAACCCTCCGCCTCTTGTCCAGTCAAGTACAAAAAGCAAATGGAGTTCAACGGTTGTTTAACTTGTTGCTGAAAACCTGATACAGGTTTCCCTCACTGTCTGGAAGTAGAGCCTTCCCATGGAACCTTTCGTAGGCCAAAATGGTATAAAGCGAATAAGCAATTACCTTAGGATACATCTTGCTAATAGATGCACAAGATAAATTGAGATAAAGCACAATACCTCACAGACTCCTTTCAAAGTGATGGCGCCCTGATGCTGAGATGCTGTGTGGGTCCTGAGGAGCTTGATGGGGGGTCACCCCTGCTGCTCAGGTTTGCGCTGCCTCTCTAACAGCTTGCTGCAAAAACAAACGCTGAGCGCTTTGTTCACTTTTCGCCTTTTTTGTAAAAGCGAAAATTCTCTTGGGATTTCTTCCAGTTAGCCAAAAAAAAAAAACACGTACCAATGTAGGTCTTTCGTAAAAGTGAAATGCTCGAAGTGAACTTTCTCACCATCAGGGGTTACCTGTACCTGGCTGAGAGCTGCAGGCTGTGAACGACGTAAGACCTCCCTCGGGTATCACGGTTTTTTCCACATTAATCGTCTTTAGCAAACAGCTCAGTGCCAAAGGAACACACAACTCCAACCACGGCTTACAGAGTTTGGTGTTCTAGACCTGCCCTGTGGTGTGGTCTGGTTTGCAGAACCTCTGAATGCTGTGCTTGTGACCTGATGAAAAACAAGGGAACACCATGTCAGCCAATAGCAGTGGGTGGACCTTGTTTTTTTTTTTAACATCTTTATTGGAGTATAATTGCTTTACAATGGTGTGTTAGTTTCTGCTTTATAACAAAGTGAATCAGTTATACATATACATATGTTCCCATATCTCTTCCCTCTTGCGTCTCCCTCCCTCCCACCCTCCCTATCCCACCCCTCTAGGTGGTAACAAAGCACGGAGCTGATCTCCCTGTGCCATGCAGCTGCTTCCCATTAGCTATCTATTTTACGTTTGGTAGTGTATATATGTCCATGCCACTCTCTCACTTTGTCACAGCTTACCCTTCCCCCTCCCCATATCCTCAAGTCCATTCTCTAGTAGGTCTGTGTCTTTATTCCCATCTTACCCCTAGGTGCTTCATGACCTTTTTTTTCCCCCTTAGATTCCATATATATGTGTTAGCATACGGTATTTGTTTTTCTCTTTCTGACTTACTTCACTCTGTATGACACACTCTAGGTCCATCCACCTCACTACAAATAACTCAATTCCGTTTCTTTTTATGGCTGAGTAATATTCCATTGTATATATGTGCCACATCTTCTTTATCCATTCATCCGATGATGGACACTTAGGTTGCTTCCATCTCCTGGCTATTGTAAATAGAGCTGCAGTGAACATTTTGGTACATGACTATTTTTGAATTATGATTTTCTCAGGGTATATGCCCAGTAGTGGGATTGCTGGGTCGTATGGTAGTTCTGTTGACAATCTGTATATGTTCTTTGGAGAAATATCTATTTAGGTCTTCTGGCCATTTTTGGATTGGGTTGTTTGTTTTTTTGTTATTGAGCTGCATGAGCTGCTTGTAAATTTTGGAGATTAATTCTTTGTCAGTTGCTTCATTTGCAAATATTTTCTCCCATTCTGAGGGTTGTCTTTTGGTCTTGCTTATGGTTTCCTTTGCTGTGCAAAAGCTCTGAAGTTTCATTAGGTCCCATTTGTTTATTTTTGTTTTTATTTCCATTTCTCTAGGAGGTGGGTCAAAAAGGATCTTGCGGTGATTTATGTCACAGACTGTTCTGCCTATGTTTTCCTCTAAGAGTTTGATAGTTTCTGGCCTTACATTTAGATCTTTAATCCATTTTGAGCTTATTTTTGTGTATGGTGTTAGGGAGTGTTCTGATCTCATACTTTTAGATGTACCTGTCCAGTTTTCCCAGCACCACTTACTGAAGAGGCTGTCTTTTCTCCACTGTATATTCTTGCCTCCTTTATCAAAGATAAGGTGACCATATGTGCGTGGGTTTATCTCTGGGCTTTCTATCCTGTTCCATTGAGCTATATTTCTGTTTTTGTGCCAGTACCATACTGTCTTGATTACTGTAGCTTTGTAGTATAGTCTGAAGTCAGGGAGCCTGATTCCTCCAGCTCCATTTTTCGTTCTCAAGATTGCTTTCGCTATTCGGGGTCTTTTGTGTTTCCATACAAATTGTGAAATTTTTTGTTCTAGTTCTGTGAAAAATGCCAGTGGTAGTTTGATAGGGATTGCATTGAATCTGTAGATTGCTTTGGGTAGTAGAGTCATTTTCACAATGTTGATTCTTCCAATCCAAGAACATGGTATATCTCTCCATCTATTTGTATCATCTTTAATTTCTTTCATCAGTGTCTTATAATTTTCTGCATACAGGTCTTTTGTCTCCTTAGGTAGGTTTATTCCTAGATATTTTATTCTTTTTGTTGCAATGGACCTTGTTTTGATACTAAATGTACAATTCCCACCAGGACACCTGAACTCCCTCATCTCGTCATGGAGCAAATATTTATTAAGCCTCTTCTATATGCCAGAAACTACGATAAGCTCCGGGAATACAAAAATGAGGTAGACAGACTCAGTCCTTGCCCTCGTGGTTTCATAGGCCTCCTCGTCCTTGTGGAGGAGCCAGGTGGGTGACAGGCAAGGAGACTCAGGCTAGGTGCTGGGGAACCCTACCTGGACAGGAATGTGATTTTCTTAGGTTTCAGTCCTCACTCCATTGCACTGTTACAAGGTCTTACCTTACATTTGTCACTTTGAAAAGTAAAGAATCAGTTATTCATTCCTTTCTGTGTTGAGCTTTATTGTAGAAATTTCATGAGCTGATACCTCAAAAGTGCTAGAACAGGAGAGAATGATATGAAAAATGCATTGGTGAGGCTTCTAAGTCACCATTTTTCCTGTCTGTCCCACTGGATTCTGATTCCATGATGGCAGGAACTATATGTCTGTTCACCACTGAATCCCTGGCATCTAGTACATAAACATGTGTTGGATTGAATTAAATGGCAAGCTATAAACAACATAAAATATGTTCATCATATTAGCTGGATTCTTATATTGGTGCAGTGTCATAGCTTAAAGATAACTTTATCTTCCTTTGACAGGTAATTACTAAGCACGTCTTCACTCATCACTGATTACTTTATAATACACAGCCTGTGAAAATTCCCATTTAAGCTTAAGTGTTAAATGGAATTTTTCCTCATATTCAAGTGCATTAGTGGGGCATTTACAGAGCTTAAGATGCTGCTGGCTGCCCATTTCCTTGGATGAGATCAAAGGTCTCAAATAAATGCAGCAGCAGACTCTATCTGTTGCTTTTAGCTGCCACCACATACTCAGTTCTTTTACTCTTTGGGGGGGCCTTTTTCATTTATTGTTATCAGTGGGATTACTGGGTAGTTCATCTGATTTCATTGTTAACATAGCAAAATACTTTTTACCTCCAGTGCTATTTTATGTTATAGGCATGATCTATAAATCTGCATTACCTTTTGGAATATAGATTTGCTAGAATTACTATACTTTTAGGATACACTAAAAAGTACCCTAATTTGAATTAGTTGAAAGTAACAATCAGATTGAATTTGTGAAAAATTTTTTAAAAAGGGAATTTTTTTCTTTCAAAAGAAAGAAAATGGCAGGAAAAAAAGATTTTATTTTCTTATTTTGAAATCTTTGACATAATTTAACTAGTAACAACAAAGGATTTACCAAATAGACATCCTTTACTTTTTCGGGAAATAGAAATAAATTATCTCTAATTACCATATTAATGTGTTGCAAGCAAAAGAATGTTTAAGTACTTTAAAATAATGTATTTGCTTACTTCCTTTAAGCTTTCACCCTGAAACCTATTTTGTGCTAGTGCGGTAAATCTCCTTTTTAAAATATGCAAATTTCATATTCCTAGGGAAAGAGCCCTGTATTATAGATTAGGAGACTTTGGTGCTACCTATTATTATTTCTACTGATTACTAATTGGGTAGTCTTGGGCAAATTAACTTCTTTGGGTCTCTTAAGATATGTGTGTCACCTAGAAATTCCTAAGGTTCCCATGATTCAATTATGAATGAATGAATTGTTCCTTAATCTTACTCTAAGTTTGCAATAACACAACCTGAACTTCATGCCACAGACTCTCTTAAGTTGTCATTTTGAATTTCTGTCATTTAAAAATGTGCCACACTTCTTGTATATGTTCTCTGTGTATCAAGTGAGATAATTTGAATTAAAACCTGGCTTTTAGCTTGTCTATTCTCCCATAGTGCCTGGGGACTGGGTGACCCCTCCCTGGAGGGGAGGCTGATCTTAATTTTTAAGGAATTGATTTTAATATTTGACCACCTGAGAACTATGCAGTATATAGAAGAAATATAAGACCTAATGCTGTCCTTGGGAAGCAAGATGCATGAGAAATCGTCAAACATTTCAAAACAGTGTATGAGCTCTACTGGCTGACGTGCTAACGTTATAGGACTTAGGAAGGTGGTCCAGGTGGGCTTGGAGCAGCCAGGGAGCGCTCTATGACAGGTGCTGAAGTAGGCCTGAATCTTGAAGGATGGGAAGACTTTCAATCGAAATGAGTT
The DNA here is from genome assembly GCF_011762595.2 of Tursiops truncatus. Taxonomy (NCBI): domain Eukaryota; kingdom Metazoa; phylum Chordata; class Mammalia; order Artiodactyla; family Delphinidae; genus Tursiops; species Tursiops truncatus. Next base: position 73,298,160 of record NC_047042.1, on the reverse strand, counting down.
CGAGGAAAGTCCAGTGCAGCAGATGAGAGTAACTCTTATGAGCAAACAGTCTACACGGCTGTGACATCAGAAAGTCTCTTCAGGAGACGGCCTGATTAGAGGATACGGGTGGAGGGCAGTGGGAAATGAACTTGGGTAGGCTAGCTAGTGCCAGGTATGGAAAACCTTGACCAGTCTAACCTCAACAACTTTAATTCCACGATAGGATTTGCTAATTTAATGGGACATGCTTTCCTGTGCCAGTCAAACCTGTCCTAGTTATTATGAAAATGTTGAGGAAAACCCTCTGAGATAAGTGGAGAGACATTGTCCTTCCCTGCTTTTTAGCTTTGCAATCACTGATGTGAGGAAGGGGGAAGCCTTCCAAGTAGATGAATGTGCGGTCTCTAACATTTGCTCTTTAACATTCTTTTCTTCCCTCAATAAATCTGTGTTGTGAATGACAACGTGTAAGTCAGCCAGAGGAGAAACAGCCTATTGGATGACGGGCTTAAGTGAATCTTGCCTTATGCCCTAACGGTCAACATATGGGCTTCTGTCAGCCTGGAGTGGTAGGAATTTCCAAAGATACAGGCCCATCCAGAGAGAGAGAGAGAGTGAGAGAGAGCGAGAGAGCGAGTGCCCTTTCTCCAGGTCCCTGAGGTGTGGGTCTGGGAACTATTAGGAAAAGCCCTTCATCCTCCTCTGCTGTCAGGAAGATGCATGTCAGGGGAGACAGAAGTGTTTTTGCACTGGGAACCCTGACTCCATCATTAATTTTATAGCTCTGGGGATGGGATGCTTGATCCTGTAAAGTTCCCTCAGCATTGCTTCACCAAAGGTGCATTATGTGGTCCCAAACTTACGTGATTTAGAAACTCTGATTCTTCATTTTTTTCCCATGCATATGTGAGCTCTTGTGTGAATCAGGGTGAGGAAAACACCTGTGGGAGGAGAGAGGTCCATCTGGCTGGAACCCACACCTTCCCATGGTTATAGACCGCCCGGATTTTACGGGCACTGACTCTAGGCACATGATCTAATGACAGTGCACTATGAAGACGATAGATGAAGGTTTGGGTCCGCTGAACCTGAGTCTGTACCACACTGTCTGGGGGTTGGGATCTGTACCCAGGCAGGTCACACATCTGGGCACACTTCACAAACCTAAGGCAAAGGGAAGTCAGGGAGAAGAGCTTCCAACTTGTCACTTCTCTTAAGTGAACTGAGTAAATCAAAGTGTAGTAAGAAATAACATTATAAAGCAATATAAATGATCTTTTAAATAAACATGTTAAATCTGAAGCATCTAAATATGTGTTTATCCATTTAACATATCAATTTGGGAGACTAATATTAGGGCCATTACTCAAAAATATTTTTTAACTTTCTCCTTTGAAGTATTTTTAGAGCCAGCCACACAGGCTTTGTAGATATTGTATGATGCAAATATTTGACCCATAAAGATCAATTTGGCATTTGGAAATGGCGCAGAGAATCTTAGAATGAAGTCTGAGAAGAGCTAGGTAAGTGATCAAGCTATGCCATTTCATTTTTGGTGAGATGCAGATTGGTGCTATAGGCTTTCCTGAACAGAGAGCTCTGCTTAGGGACGGCTCCTCCCAGAGTCTTCAGTCGTAGCCACATCAGCAACATATATTAGAACCAACTTGGGAGCACGCGTGTTTTGGAGATGTGCGTTCTGGTATTGCAAAGTATTTGGTCTGTCTCATTCCTCAAAAAGGTGCCAGGAATTCAACAGGAATATCAGTACAGGAAAAATGCAGGGTAAGCTACAAATACCACGTTAACAAGCCTTGTTCACTTTCTCACAAGACTTCGGTGTCCTAATCGTCTACGGCATGTCATGCATTGGAGGAAAAGGTCCCCTCCAAAAGAGTTACATGTCAGGACCTTTGCAAGTTCTTCAGTTAATAAAATAATGAAGGGAGAGAACAGGAAATCTGCTAAAGCACTGATCACATACTGTTACACATGAGCCTGCTTTCTGGGGCCTGGCGGGACACGAGACCAAATCACAAGGTCAAGAGCTCCATCTCCAAATCCTGACCCTGCCACCTGCTTGCTGTGTGATCTCGGGCAAGTCACTTAACCCCTCTGACCTTCTGTTTCCTCATTTCCAAAACAGTGATGATAATAGTACCTACTTTATAAGCACTTATGAGAATTAAATGAGATAATACAGGCAAAGGCTTATCCCAGGGCCCGGCCTGTGTAAGTGCTCCACAAATATTGGCCCCAGTTATGAACAAAAAGGAGAGAAAGAGGATAAAAAAGAAGGTAGAGGGGGAAGAAAGAAAGAAGAGGGGAAAAAGAGAAGAAAAGAAAGGATGGAAGAACTTCAGCTCTCTCTGGCTTTGAAAATGTGAAAACTGGCTCTTCTGGTAGGTGTAGCTGGCTTTATTTCCCCAGGGCTCTTGTTATGGCCTAGGTGGGGTCATCAGATCATCTAATGAGTGACTCATTACTTAATAAGTTGGTATATTATTTAGAAAAAGAGATCTGAAAGTATATGTCGCAAATATTCAGAACTAAACAAGCAGCCAGGTCATAAAACTCAGTGGCTCCTTTTCATAAAGCACATGTGAGCGCTCTCTCTTTCTGTCTCTCACACACACATATATGCGTATAATCTTGTATATATATATATATATATGTGTGTATATATATATATATATATATATATATATACGTATAGTCTTGATTCTTTTTATTTCAAGAATAGTGGTGATGGTGATGTTTTCTGTCTTGCAAAGGCTAATGGGAAGTCCTTATTATAATTTCAATACAGGAAGCAATACCAACAAGTTTTGTGTAGCTTCTGTACTCTGGCAAACTCTCTTTTCAGGGTTTTGATGAAATGGCTCTATATTCTCCTCAAACGGCAGCAAGTGTCAGAACTGCCCTTCCTCCCTGCAATCTGTCATCAGATCTAATGAGATCCAAACCCCAAAGCAGGGCCAGTTTGTAGTCCTTCACTAAGCAGCCTCGTCCTCCCCTCGGCTGGCCCATCCTGGCGCCGCTGATTCCTCAGAGGGGCCGTTGCTGCTCCAGGCTGCGACCCCACAGCGTTCTCACATCAGTGGCTCTCAACCTTCAAAAACCCATCTCACATTTTCTTCTGGGCCTTCATTATGCCCTGTTTGGGCAGCCAGTGGAGAGTGGTAGGCTCAGATTCATCGTGAATTCCAGCATTGTGTAGCTGAACACTGAACTGCTGAGAAGGCTCAGTGCCAGAGTCTTTGTCTCCTTTTCTGAAACCACTTCCTAGTTAAGCTCTTGCCAGCGGCCATCACTTTGCTCCTCTCAGAGTTTGGACGATGTTGAGGCCACTTCACTGAACAACCTTCTGTTCAGTTGGAGTCTAGTTCAGTTTGCTGCATTTGGGGGACCAAACCCACCAGGACCATTAGTCCAGGCTGAGTTAGACCACACGATTCGACCTCCTTAGGCTTGCAAGCCGCCAGAGAAAGACCACGGAGTTCGATGTCAGTAAAAGGCCCACAGCCTGATTCAGGAATGGGACATTTGGCCTCCCTGTCCCGGCCCCTGTGCCCCATAGCCCCAAAGGGGATAAAGAATTCTAATTGCACGGTAATGTATTCATATTCTGATAAATGCATGTCAGTGGAAGTGAGGAATGCTTACTGATGTGCAGGGCTTATGAACAAAACACATAAAAGGTAAAAACTCAGTTGCCTCTGAGATGGCAGGTGAGAGCACTTTTCACACAACCCCAGGGGTCTCATTCACACCCAAGGCTTCAGTTGCCACCTCTGCCAAAGATTCCCTAATCGGCATCTCCATCCTGACCTCTCCCCTGAGTCCCAGAGAGGATTTTCAGTGACCATTCCTACCTGTGTGGCACACAGTCACAGCCAACTCAACATGCTAAAAACTAAGCTCGTTATCTTCCCCCAAAGCCTGCCTCTCCCAGGCGTCCCCCACCTCAGGGAATGTCACCCGCGTAAACCCCGGCACTCCCGCCGGAAGCCTGGGAGCACCTCTCCACTCTCCTCAACCTCTCAGCCGCTTGTCCAGTCAGTCACCACGTCCTGAGGTGCAGCCTTCTCAGCTTCCCTCGAGTCCGTTAACCTCTCCCATTGCCACTACCACTGTCTCCATCCAGGCCACATCGTCTCCTGCCCAGGGTCCTTTATTGGTTTCTAACTGGTCTCCTGGCCTTCACCCTGGCCCCCTTCAATCCAGTCACCCATAGTGATTCTTCTGAAATACAAGTCAAATCATGTCTCCCTTTTGTGTAATAACTCTCAATAGCATTCCTCTGCCCTTGGTTAAAACGTAAACCCCTTGGCCTGTGACACAAGGCCTTTCACAGGCAGCTTCTGCCCACCTCACTAGCTCATCTCCTGCCACTGCCCGCTTTGAGCACCACCCTCCAGCTGCGGTGAACACTTTTCCGCTAAGTCTTCGCGTCTGTGGCCTTAGCTGCTGCCTCCTGTTCCTCTTCCTCATTCCCTTCCCCCTTCTCTTCTTGTTATTGAAATATAAAATGCATCCAGCAAAGGGCATGTACCACATGTGTACGGCTAAGCGAACTGTCTCAAATGAGCACCCCCAGGTAACACGTGCCCAGATCAGGACCCTGAAGAGAACAGTACTCCAGAAGCCTCCTTCAGGCCCCTTTTCACTACCTCCCCAAGAGACATCACTACCCTGACTTCTAATGGCACAGACTAGTTTTCCCCACTTTTGCACTTTATATAAATGAAAACTTACACAACGTCATCAGGTAACTCCTGCTGCATAGCAAACCACCAATCAACGGAATGTCCTGAAATCACCTTAAAGTTCCACCTTCAGCTTCATCAGTCCTTGCAGTTCTGCTCTTTTGTCCACTTCATCACCAAGCTTCTTGCAAACTGCCCACACTCTGTCATCACCTGGCCTCTCCTCCTGTTCACTCTTCAATCCACTGCACCCATCCGTATTGTTCCACTGAAGCTGCTGTCATCAAAAGGCACGAGTTACCTCCTTATTGTTGAACCAGATGAACAGTTTTCAGTCTTTACCTACTTGACACGCCCCACCATCCAACTCACCCTTTAATTCAGTGGGTCACCAAGTCCTAGGGATTCTTCCTCTTCAACCCATCCTGTATTTGTCCTACTTCTGTCTCCACTCATTATCTCTTGCCTGGACTAATCCAACAGCCTCAAGATACCTCCCTGCCCCAAGCCACTCTTCCAGATTTATCATTGCAACATATTTTTCCCTGAATAGAAATCTGGACTGGCTCACCACCCACCATGGAATAAAATCCAAACTGCAGCAAGGCAGGAAGACTCTTTGACCTGTTGCTCCAACCTCTCTTTCCGTGCTTTTTGCCTAACACACACCCTCTGCCTCGGCCACGTTGAATCTGCAGTCTCTTGTGTATTTGACCTCTGAATTTCTGCTGGGAGGTTCTCTCTCGCCAGAAATGCCTGTCACCCCATTCTCCCCTTCAAATCTTCTATCTATCCTTCACATCATATCTGTAATGCCACCTCCTCTACAAAACCATTAACAGCTCCTTTTCTGATCCTGTTTTCAACTATTATTACTAATAAATATCATTATTATAATATGCTTGGCTTACCCCCCTAGAACATAAACTCCTCGAGGCAGGCAGGATCTTTGCTTTGTTCACTGATACAGCAGCCCAAGCTCCCAGAACTGTGCCTAGCACATAGCACGCACTCTTGTTAAATACTTGTTAAGTGAATGAATGGTTAACATTTATTGAGCACTTATTATGCCAGGAGCTTCCAGGCAGAATCTCATTCAGTCCCCACCACAGCCCTATGAGGAAGGAACTGTTTTTATCCCAGTTTTGCATAGGAAGAAACTGAAGCTTAATGAGATTAAGTAACGTGCCCAAGGTCACACAGTTGATACATGGTAAAGCTAGGATTTGAACCCTGATTTGTCCAAGCCCTAAATAACCTCTCTCTACTGTCTTGAGCTTTGCAGTGGTGTTTTTCACAAAACTCTACAGTTGGCTACAGTAGGGCTTCAGCAAATGGAGCAGTTATCTTGAAGTAGTGGAAATAACTCTTTACATATTTATCTCTTTATTATATCATGAGTTCCCTGAGAATAGGAAGTGAATCCTAATTATTTTATTTCCTCATGGCCACCGCCAGAAACCCCAGGTAGCCGCACAGTGTCTCACACATGTTTGCGTTCGCTAAATGTTTACTGAATTAAGTAAAGGAGTCTGCTGTTAAGAGAGGCAGCATGTGGCAGCCAGTCCTTTTTGCACAGTCAGGGATTCTGACTACTGTCCCGATGGTTGCCCCGAATCCAGGCCCAGCTGCTGTCTCTTCCAACGCTTTGCTTCTTCAGCACACGATGTAGGCTCAGGGCCATCCCTGGCTAACCCACCCGCCACCCTGACTCCGGCCCTTTGCCGTCCTTCCTGTCCTTATGAAATTGCCCTGCCTGTCTTCCTGCTGTCAGTGGTCTGATCACGCAGAGCAAGTCCTGCCCCCCCTACCCCTCTTCTTGACCCCATGCCCTGCTTGAACCTGGCTGCTTCCTTGGTCATTCTTGACAGGCAGCGCAACATGACATTTATATAGATAATTGGAACACAGGGTGGAATGTGATAAGCACAGAGTCACGAGGCACTGGAGGAGCTATGAAGAGGGAAAAATTCCTAGTTAGATGATGGAGGAATGGAAAATGAAGCCACTGTCTTTTTCATCCCGATAAAAGGTGTTTTTGTTTTGTTTTGTTTTTAATAAAGAGTTTAGGTTTGTTGGTTATTTAGGATTGTCAATTGCAAGTAATAGAAACTTGGGTGCTTTAAGCTGAAAGGTGAAATTTATTATAAGGATACAGTCTCTCGAGGTATCCAAAGGTTGGAATGCAGCCAGACCTCAGAGAGAAATGTCCAGAAAATAGTCCAGGGTCTGGGCAGCATTCTCTTTCCATGTCTTATCCTCACTGTCTCTGTACATCTGCCTCGTTCTCGTCTCTCTGTGGTGTCTTCTCGTCCACAGACCTCATCATGGTACATGGCTGCCAATGGCTGCTGTGTTTATACTTGGAATTTGTACTAACTGTCCCCATCAGAACCACAAATCCTCAGGGAAATCTACCTCATTGGCCCGGCTCGAGTCCGGTGCTCACCCCTGGCCCAGTCACCTGCTGCCAAGAGAGCAGGGTCACGTTGTTCACCATGGCTGCCAGGCGCCCTGCTCTGTGCAGAAAGGATCATTGTAAGCTGAGCAGACTCTCTAAAAATGTCCATTACAATTGGTTCTGTTACCAGATAAGGCTCTTGTAAAAGAACTCTGGGTGCCTCCCCAAGAAAAGAACAACTAAGAGGCTTCCTAGGGCTTCCCTGGTGGCGCAGTGGTTGAGAGTCTGCCTGCCGATGCAGGGGTCACGGGTTCGTGCCCCTGTCCGGGAAGATCCCACGTGCCGCGAAGCGGCTGGGCCCGTGAGCCATGGCCGCTGAGCCTGCGCGTCCGGAGCCTGTGCTCCGCAACGGGAGAGGCCACAACAGTGAGAGGCCCGCGTACTGCAAAAATAAATAAATAAATAAAAGGAGGCTTCCTAGCTTTGAGATTCTTTGAGAAACAAATACATAAATATGAATTGCCAAACAGCAAGCATCATCCTAATTAACTAAGACAATGTCCACTAGTCATTTCTAAAAGGCTTTTAACACCAGTTTTGTTTATCAAAGACCTAGAATCCTGGCTTCAACCAGGTGTCTCACACACATCTAGATGACCCACTAGACCAAAGCATGGAAGATAAACCAGGCTGGGCATTGCTCCCTCCTCAAGGCCTTACACAAATGATGCCCACACCTGCCCTTCGGCAACCAGAGTTCTCTTGTCTTTCTAATAAGCCAGTGTAATCAAGTCCGGGGAGACAAAATCCCCACCGTTGGAGGGTTCCATGCCCCAACAAATTCCAACAGAGCTAACTCTGACCACTGCTTCCTTAATGTGATTTAAGGCTGGGAGAGAGAGGACTAGTGTGGCTCCTTCTTTCATCCTGACCTGGCCTTGCCCATTCAGTGACCCATCAATCTGAGGCTGGGTAAGGATAATCTGAAAAGCTTATCCAACTTAGAAGCGGGAATGCTGGAGTCAGGATGTCCAAGGCAGCTCCAAAGCTTCACGTCCATTCTTCCTGGACAGGGTGCTCACTGCTGTTGCCCCCAGGGTTGACACGTGCTCCTGGGCCCACAGAATTGGTGGCACAGCCCCGGGATGTGGTGAGGTGGCATCCGGGCCCCGTCCTGGAGGATGACAATGTAACTCTTCCTCTCGAAGCATACTGTGTTCCACCCACACCATTTCAGTGACACCCCCTGGCTTGTCTTCCAGGCTCCCCGGGTACAGCAGGCCGTGTGTGCAACCTGACTTCCCGAGGCATGGACAGCTGCGAAGTCATGTGCTGTGGGAGAGGCTATGACACCTCCCGCGTCACCCGGATGACCAAGTGCGAGTGTAAGTTCCACTGGTGCTGTGCTGTGCGCTGCCAGGACTGCCTGGAGGCCCTGGATGTGCACACGTGCAAGGCCCCGAAGAGCCCCGACTGGGCGGCTCCCACATGACCCCAGCGGAGGTCACCATCCACCTTCCCTCCCACAAGGACTCCATTGGATCTGCAAGGATGCTGGGCTCTTGGGTTCCCTCTGGGAGATGTTTCCTTAGGCACGTGGCCTTTGTCTCTACGGAAGCCCCTTCCCGCTCCCTGGGGGCCCAGGACGGGGCCCACACGCTGCACATTAAGCATGCCCTATTTTCTCCGACTGCCGGCATCCTGAGGCACGTCTCTTCCTGGTCGCGACGGGCTGTTAGAGGGGGGAGGGGTGGTGGGCCCAGACCACTGTCTCTACCCACCTAGACATTTCCTCTTCTAGAACAGTTGGCCAGAGGGAAAAAGAGTGTCTCAAAGGAACTTCCTCTGTGTTTTCCAACAAATGTTCACAGTTAAGAAATTCCATACTTCTGTCCGGAGGGTGAAATATAGAAAGCAGGATAAACCCCTACTGAATTAACTTTAATTCTTGAAAAGACCAAGCAAGGCTTTTGCCTGATCAAGTGATTTTCACAGCCACCACCTCTGGGGTGATTGGTAATTGGCTGGAGAAAAATGGCTTTCAATAAACTTTAGGTTTCAAATGCACGCATTTCAAGGCATTTGTTGCCATATTAAAATCTGATGTGACAAGGTGGGTCTGTTGTCCTTTGGTACAGTTTGGAGTCTGTACAATAGCAAAAGCCTCAGAAAGTGATTGCTTTGCATTACTGTCCACTCAATATAAAGAACTTTTTAGGGAATGAGATCACTTAGAATCTGAAGGGAATTTAAAAGAAAACTGATGATCCGGCAGTATTCTGTAACTGTTGGGTGAAGATGGAGGAAAGTAACCTAGTGAGTGGAATGTCAGAAAACACATCTGTACAGATAAGGGGGAAGGGGGGGAATGAAATTCCTACCTGGTGTGATGCTTGTGGCCCATGGAATTCTGTAACTGAAATGGCTTTAAGAATGAAAACTTTGGGGATGACAAGACCAGGGAACCAAAATGCTGACAGAGAGGTTTCCAGAGCGAGGTCACGCCTGGACAGCTCCAACCATAAGTGGACAACTAAAAGAAGTCGGCCGTGTGCGCAAAGGGGCATCAACTAGTTCCTGTCGCCCTTCAAGCACATTGTAAAGACCTGTCATATTTAATTGTGTTCATTTGACGCTTACAAGATGACAAGATACCATAGCCTAAAGCAAATAACACATAGCCTTGCTTATAAAGTTGGTAACCCTAGTGTATTATATTGCAAACAAATTGTAACTTGGAGACTATATTTAAGGGACCCAGCTGTAATTATGGGAACATCGATATGCAAATTGTGGCTGGCTTCTGCCCTAAACCGAAAGATGACATCCAAGGAAAATGGAGAGGCTGCCTGCCCCGTTTTATCAGGTGAAAGATGTATCAGATGAAAGAAAGGTGAAATACCCGAAGGTACTCCTCATTCCGCCCCTCCAGTTAGGTTCTAGTTCTAAATGTGATCTCTTCTCAGAGCTACATTATCTAACAGGATGATTCGTTACGGGCATCTGGTGTCACATTACTGCTGCTTGCTTACCCTTTGATACTTTGGCCTTCAGGTTCTCTACCCTTGATTTAGAGCAGGACATTGACACCAAGCCTCTTGGAAATCAACCCTCTGGAGGGCTTTGTCATAATGATATTTGCCTCCTAGCTTTCTTAAAAATGACAGAATTCATCTCTTTTCACTCACTCCCAAACCCTAAAATTAATTGTCTAATTTTTCCAAAGTGGCTCTTCCTTCTTTTTATTCTAAGGATTCAGAGGGTGGGAGGATGGAGTGTGGCGGTGGCTGCTCTGAGCCCAGTGTGGGTCTGGGAGCGGGGAGGGGGGGTGAGTGGGAGGCCGAACAGGGGAGCTCAGTCTTAGTTCCACTAAAGCTTGCTGTGGGAGGATGGAGGGACTTCCTTGGGGGTCCCAAAGCCATCAGCCCCCCTTCCTGCTGGATGAACTGTGAAGTCATAAATCCATGGATATATTTAGACATGGAAAGGATCTTAGAGGACATCTTAGCTCCCCTCAGCCTGTATCTGGGGAAACTGAGACCAAGAGAAGTGAAGGAATCTGTACAAATACCAGCCGTTACCCCGATACTCCCCAAAACAGGACCACACTCTAAGAGTCTTCAAGAAAGTTAAGCACTTTATCTATTAAATGAAACTAGTTTGTCTCAGAATTAACTTGGTGGATTCTAAGCAATTTTAGTGTCTTGAGGGGATGTTCATTGTTTGTTTGTTTGTTTATCCCTGGCATGCTTAGATCTGACTCTCTTCTTATGCTGAAATGCATCCTTCCTGATAAGGAGCAAGGGGACAAGGCATGTCCATGTCCCCTTGCTCATACACTGCCTCTTGCTGCATAAATTGTCCTATTTTGTAAGAGAGACTATGGCAGCCATCTTCAGTGGCAGTAGATGAAGCCACTGTGGAGAGTAAAATAAGAGAGTGAAATATTTTTATCTGCTTTTACTTCTGAAAGAGAAAATCTCCAAATTTTTAAAAAGGTGAAGATAATTTCAAACTTATTTTCTTTAGGGTTTGGTACAGGATCAATATTTCATGACTCTAAAAGATACTAAACTCTTGATTTTCCAGGCTTTTAAGGGAATGTATGGCATGAATTACCCAAAATAAAATAATGAGGGAATCCATTCAGGTCAAATCCCCTTACAAATTCCCTCCCGGTAAATATCTTATTATAAGTGGAAGTTTTCTAAGCTCAAGATGATGCCTATTGATTTTTCTGCCATTTCTGAAGACGTTCCACACAGCAGGAGATCTTCACTAGTTCACTGTAGTTTTCTTAAATAAAGATATAATTGCACATGATTCTCAGACTTAGCAAATGGGTTTTTTTCTTCAATAGATTTGCCTCTGTCAATTGGTCTGTGGTGCCGACTGAACACCCTTTTCAATGTGCGTTCTAGTTACAGCGTCCTGGACAGTGCCTCATGCTCTGAAAGCATTAACACCCTGCCTTAAAGAGACCAGTTTATCCCCTCAAATGGCTTAAACTCAAGCACAAACACCCCCAGTGCCATGACCACACTGGGCTCTGGCTCTGTGCCCCTCAAGGATGGGGGCCCTGGCCTGTTATTGGACCACAGTTACTTCAGGATGGGAGTGGGAGACGCATAGGGCAACCCCAGGCGTAGAACACTGCTTATCTGCTCTGCCTTTTATGGGTGTCACTAGATTGAAATGGGCATCCCAGAAGGATCCACCAAATGGCAAGTTAATCTGCACGTGGCCTGATCATGGGAGGGGGAGTGAGAGGGAAAGAGCCAGGTAGCTGTTGCCAAGAGACCAGCTGAGTTTGGTGATGGTGGAGAGTGGCTTTTTCAGCTCTTGTGGGTAACCTCCACCCTTCCTTCTCTGTTGCTTCCCTGTCCCCTCCCAGCACCTACTTCCAAGGCATCTGGAGGCCCCTGAGCCTTAGGGCCTCGGGCCGTTGCTCGGCTGTCCATACCTGTTGTCTAGCTCTGCTCCAGGCTGCCAAGGTTAATTTCAAGAGATGTTTTCAATTGTCACACGATTTGCCTTTTTATAGGAGTTATCATGATGCTTGAAAACATCAGGTATCACGTTTCTTTTTCAAAGAAAGGCAGCTTTAAAGTCAGAAAATCCAACTTCACATTGGCACTTCTCGGCCTTATTAACTTATTAAAGAATCTTACATTGACTCTCTGAGACCTACAGCGGGCCTCTCTCTCAGAGGCAGCCAACATGACCGTGCATGCGCTTGGGCTTGACAGTATTTTCAGGCCAGGATATTGTTATTACTTCTCACTTATTAAAGGCTGGCCTGGGGCTGGTGTTGTCTCGCTCAGTTAAAGAACATTCATCTCCCCTCTTGCCCACTCTCAAAATAAAGGCTCAGAGAGGTGTCCAATGGACCAGAACCATTCTTTTGTCTATTTACTGTACTTCAACCTGAGTTCCTTATCTTAAGAGCAAGAGTTGTACTCTCAACAAATAGACCTCCCAGTTCCAAAGCTGGTAAGTTGCTTTTGTCAGGTCTGTGCTGACCTGCAAAGCGGTCTGTGGGTGTAAGCTGACAGCTAAGGTGTGCTGATTTTGACCTTATCCTTACCTAGGCAGAGAAAATTTTCACTCATCCATGAGAATGTTCTTTACATTTTTCTGGGGATCAGCAAGGTGACAGGTGGTTTGCAAAGCCCAACATGATCGTTATTTTTCTAAATTGTAGTTGTTCCAGCTCTAGTTTTTTTTTTCCTGAGGTTCACATGGATTTCTTGTTTAACCAAACCTCCCACTTCCACAAGCTAATAAAAGTGTCACGCAGATTGTTACAAAGAACTATTGTTATTTACAAGTCTACATCTTCTGTGAAATCAAAATATAATAAAGCGAATTTTCGGTGTTGACTTTGTTATTCTAAACTCGCGATAGTCTTGTCAAACCCTCTGGTGAAAAGAAATCCCTTCAGGTTACGGAAACCGTCTTTTCTCAGGACCACCCTTAACACAACTTGATTAAGAGGCGTCTTTCAAGTATGTAAAGATTTTCAGGGAAGGCAATTGACTTACCTCACTGATAACTACAATTCACAGGTAAGACATATTCTAGATTGAAAAATTACCCCAGGTTTTCGCCTGTGTTCTCCTGTGGTTGCCACCTAAGTGCTTGCCCCCTCTTGGCGCCAGCATGCTTTGGCAGCGTTTATAAGTTCAGTGTCTCTCCACAGCAGCTAGACGCATCCCCATCAACTTCTCCATATTATTTTCCAAATAAGTGCTTGCTCTCAGCTAAATGTTTCTTTTCTCAGCTTGATTAAAAACATACAAGATCCCTCACCCCTTTATTGAGATCTGTGCATCCTGATGGTATATGCCACTTACATACAAGCAGCAAAAGCTCAGAAAATGGAAATAAACTCTCCCACAGCAAGGGAAATCCACTCCTCCCCCCATTTTCTCTTCCTTGATGAGCTATATTTTGGAGTGACCTGACTAAACAAGGTGCTGACTGTACGTCCAGCACCCCAAGGTGACCAGCCCCCTAGTCAGGTTGCTCCTGGCCCCTCTAGGATTCATTCCTAGAAACTCCCACACTTGCACGATTTGAAGAAGAGGTGGTGACACAACACATGTGTCTGTGTGTGTTTTTCAAAGGGCATTTCCCCGAAATATTCTTTGCCCAGACACTGTCAATGCAATTCCCTTTTTATCTAAGCTTTTGTGTGACAGGGCTGTCCTGCACATGGTAGGACCTTTAGAAGCAACCCTCGTCTCTAATCACTGGATGCCAGGACCGTGCTCCCTAGTGTGACAACCAGAAGTGTCTCCAGACATTGCCAGATGTCCCAGGTGGGGTGGTGGGAGCGACGGGTGATAGTGAAACCGCTCCCGGGTGAGAACCAAAGATCTAACACTTCAAGTCCTCTTAGTAAAATGGCAGTGTGTTTTCAGAAGTTGGAGGCTGAATTCTTCTTAGGAACTCCTCAGTTTCACAACCCTCAGGGACAAAAAGCCCAAGATATGGCCTGGAGCTGGAGGAGTGAGAACGTTCTAGCTCTGCCTAAAATAGTTGAGTGATTTTGAGTTTTTCAGGACAGAAGAGGGGTAATAGTCAAGAGGGGTCGCTGCAAAATGGAGAAAGTCTGAGTTTCAAGCAGATATGGCGAGACTTTCCAGTGGAGAGCCTGGGTGGGTTACCAGCTACAGGTTGTTCACTGCACGCACACACACACACACACACACACACACACACACACACTGCCTAGACTCATGTGGGTGGTATTTTAGTGGAGTGAAGGAATTCAGAGAGTTGTCCAACATGTGCCAACGAAGATGGGAAAGGGCCAGCGTGTGCTGGATGCAAGGTGGGGTAGAGTGGAGGAAGAAAGACGCTGGGTGATAGACAAAATGAAGGGTCACCTCAGTGGGCTGCAGAACTTGGGGCAGATGACAACTGGCTAAAGGAAGGAAACAGAAAGCCTGTCTTCTTTCACTTGACAATTTTTCATGGGCCAAACTGGATTTCTGTTTAGGCTACCCAAAGAAGTATAAAGAGCAGATGAGAACCACTTGGATGAACAAAAGAACTCTTCATCTGTTCCTTCATCCTATGATCCAGTTCTAGATAATACAGCATGAGTAAAATCTGACCAGACCAGACCAATTTACCATTTAGACTGTTTTTGGACTCAACTTGATTTTGTCATTTCCGAGTACTGACTAACCCTGTGAAAGCCCCTGTAACTGAATCACAGGCTCTGGATTTCCCCAGGTAGTGCACGCAATCCTATCTTAATAGCATTGCCGGCTTTCCTAAGTTCCACACATGAGAGGAATCACATTACTGCCTGTAAACCCAATTCAAATACTTCAATGATGAAGATGCATCCAGCATCCACTCAGCCGGCTTGCTCACACTGCTTACTTGGGCAGAGGCTAGGGAGTTTGGCAAACCCATCTGTAAATGTTCAGGGGCTTCATGTTGCAGGTGGAGGTTGCACACCAGCCGAACAAATAGCAGGAAATACAGAAAATGAAATCTGAACTGGAGTCTCCAAATGCCTACCCGCCCACATAACTTGGTATCTGCCCCTTGATCATTATTCTCCAATAGTAATGAAGACTTCATGAAAGGCCTTGAACTCTGAGTTGTCACTGTGGAGCTGTGCTTAATCAAGACAAATATTCCCAGCCTAAGAGTATGACTAGAAGAAGAAAGGAGTAGGGGTTTAATTTTCTTATATATTGTTATAACTATAAACAATGCCTTATCTTCTCAACAACTCTCGTGAAATAATAAGCACTTGTGTTTTTTAAAGTATCTACACCAGTCCTTGGAGATTTTATTAGAATCATGATTCACAGATGAGAAACTGTCCTCCTCTACAGTGTTTAGTAACACTGTATGTCTCTGGCTATTAACCATTCATTCACTGGTGATTTTCCTTTATTTTTTCTGAACTGACTGATTGGCTCAAGAGGATCCCTCTGGTTTGGATATTATAGACATATAATTAAACAGTTTCTGAAAATTATGTTGTTCTGTCATATGGAGATGGGACTTCAAGAGAGCAGTGAGAATCCCTCCAGGATTCATGGAATCACAGAATGTCACATTTGGAAGGAACGACGCACATAATTTATTCCCACCTCTGCATTTTATTCATGGGAAAACAAAAGAAATTTCATGGCTTGGACTGTGATGTAAGCAAGACACTCTGAATCATCTTCAGGCAAGAACAGTTATTTTTCATTCCATCAGTGTGTACTGAGCATCTCCTGTGAGTCAACTGCTGTGCTCCATGCTGGAAATGCAGCAGTAACTAAGACAGACATGCCCTTTCCCAGACCCTTCTGGGAGGCTACACGGGATGTGTGTAGTTTACTTTTTACTTTACAAGCACTTTCACATGCAGGGTTAGATCTAGTCCTTAGGACCACCCTTAGATATAGATATGATTATCCTCTTTTTTTAGATGAGGTAAGTTTCAGAGAAATTTAGTAATTTGCCCAAGATCATAAAAGGGCTTATAGGAGGGAGAGCCTGGACTCAAATATTTGTTTTCTAAGTCTCACTCCAGTGATCTCTCCAGTACACCAGAGCTCTCTCTGATTAAAACTCAAGGAGAAGGGCTTCCCTGGTGGCACAGTGGTTGAGAGTCCGCCTGCCGATGCAGGGGACATGGGTTCGTGCCCTGGTCCGGGAAGATCCCACATGCCGCGGAGCGGCTGGGCCCGTGAGCCATGGTCGCTGAGCCTGCACGTCTGGAGCCTGTGCTCCGCAATGGGAGACGCCACAACAGTGAGAGACCCGCGTACAGCAAAAAAAAAAAAAAAAAAAAAAAAACTCAAGGAGAAGTATTCTGTCCAATGGGCTAGTGAAAACTGCTTAGTTGGTTCCATGACCATATTTTCCAGCAGCCGTGTGGACTGCCAAAGGACTTCTGACTTCATTTATGTGCAATCCAGACAGCAAATCATATGTACAGTCACATGTAAAAGAGCTCTGCCAGAAAGTGACTTGTACTTGTACATTTAACAGGGCACTTATATTTAAAATAAAGTGGTTTTGAGATTCTTCTAGAAAATCTAAGATTTCTGGTCATAAGAAGTCTATTTACTCTGTCATATGGAGATTGACTCCACAACTGAAGAGGGTTCAGAAATATTATGTATCAATTCCAACATTGTATGAATTATGATTTATTCAAGAGTATTTTCCGGGCTTCCCTGGTGGCGCAGTGGTTAAGAATCTGCCTGCCAATGCAGGGGACATGGGTTCAAGCCCTGGTCCAGGAAGATCCCACATGCCATGGAGCAACTAAGCCTGTGCGCCACAGCTACTGAGCCTGCATTCTAGAGCTCACGAGTCACAACTACTGAGCTTGCGTGCCACAACTACTGAAGCCTGCGTACCTGAGCCTGCACTCTGCAACAAGAGAAGCCACCACCATAAGAAGCCATGCACCGCAATGAAGAGTAGCCTCCACTCTCCACAACTAGAGAAAGTCCGCACGCAGCAACAAAGACCCAATGCAGCCAAAAATACATAAATAAATAAATTTATATTAAAAAAAAGAGTATTTGCCAAATTCCTATCTAATAAGTGATTACTCAAGTTGAGTAACATGTCAATAGTTTTTAAAAATATTTTTCATAATAGTCTTGCCCTTTTACCCTAAAGAAGGGAGACAGTTAAAATTTTCTTAACAACATTGCCCAAGAAAAAAAAATTCAGAATTGTATTCAAATGTAAGAATGTATTTCAAAATATTTTGAAGGCACAAAATGCTTATAAATATGATATTAGCATCTATTAGCAATAATAATATTTTACCTTGTTTAACATGAAGTATGGATGGTCTTTCTCTCCATAAAGCAAACTGGGAAGATTTGTATAATCCTAGATTATTAGATAATGTTTCTAGGAGCAACAGGTGATCTCTGCTGTACCTTCCGGTCTAGAAACAGTCCAGCAGGGCTGGAGCAGTACATATTGTTGGCACTGACCTCCAATTGATTTCTAATCTACAACTCATTTAGTCGAGCCTTGTGGTTGGGATTGCTTCTGATGGTGGCCAAATCAGCAAAAGGAAATTCTCTTTAGAATGTAAAGGAACCAAGGATAAGTCCTTACATGAATATATGAGGAGTGTAGGAGAGCAAGAGAGAATCTTTGTCTAGATAGAATGTTAAGCAATGGGCTAGGGGAGAGGGTGGAGAATTTTTATTACAATTATTCTAAAAGCGTATGGAATAGATTTACACTCATGTTTATTCATGATGAAAAAAAAAACCTGCCCCCAGATATGCATTTTAATTTGTGAGAAAACTGCTAAGCAATGTGAGATCATGGAGAAGGCGGTCCTTAAAATAAATAAGTAAATAAAATCTGGGGAATGTAATCCTGCCTAGAATGTGATTCATTCTTTTGGAGCAATAAATGAAATGATGTCCAAAAGCAATTTTCATATTTCTTGGACATGTAAGCATTTTTCCTTGTACAACTGTAGCAGAATCAGATCCCTAGGTAGATTATATAGACAACCATGAGGGGAACAACTCACCCCGAAATGTCATTTTTCTTTCATTGTTCCAGAATGGGGCTTAAAATTCTCACCCTTACCAATGCTGCCTGGGGATGAAGAAACTACGTTAGGAACTTTTCTTTTAAAATGCATGAACTGGGGGGACCTTCAAGATGGTGGAGGAGTAAGACATGGAGATCACCTTCCACCCCACAAATACATCAAAAATACATCTACATGTGGAACAACTCCTACAGAACACCTACTGAATGCTGCCAGAAGACCTCAGACTTCCCAAAAGGCAAGAAAATCCCCACATACCAGGGTAGGGCAAAAGAAAAAAGAATAAACAGAGACAAAAGAACAGGGACGGGACCTGCATCTGTGGGAGGAGCTGTGAAGGAGGAAAAGTTTCCACACACCAGGAAGCCCCTGCACTGGTGGAGACGGGGTGGGGGGGGGGGTGAGCCAGGGGGGAAAGCTTCAGAGCCAAGGAGGAGAGCACAGCAACAGGGGTGCAGAGGGCAAAGCGGAGAGATTCCCGCACAGAGCATCGGTGCCGACCAGCACTCACCAGCCTGGGAGGCTTGTCTGCTCACCCACCGGGGCAGGTGGGGGCTGGGAGCTGAGGCTCAGGCCTTGGAGGTCAGATCCCAGGGAGAGGACTGGGGTTGGCTGCATGAACACAGCCTGAAGGGGGCAAGTGTGCCACACCTAGCTGGGAGGGAGTCCGGGAAAAATTCTGGAGCTGCCTAAGAGGCAAGAGACCATTGTTTCGGGGTGTGTGAGGAGAGGGGATTCCTTCCCCCATGTGCCCACAGAAGGCAGAGCACCACCTAAGCAAGCTCCAGAGAGAGGCGCAAGCCATGGCTATCAGCTTGGACCCCAGAGACGAGCATGAAATGCTAACACTGCTGCCGCTGCCACCAAGAAGCCTGTGTGCAAGCACAGGTCACTACCCACACCCCCCTTCCTGGGAGCTTGTGCAGCATGTCACTGCCAGGGTCACGAGATCCAGGGACAACTTCCCTGGGAGAATACACAGCGCTACTCAGGCTGTTGCAACGTCATGCTGGCTTCTGCCACCACAGGCTCGCCCTGCATTCCAGTTATGACTACTGTACCCCTCCCTCTTCCTGGCCTGAGAGAGCAAAATAGCCCTAATCAACCTCTGCTTTAACACCCTCCTGTCTGGGCACGGAAAAGATGCCTGAGGGCAACCTACATGCAAAGGTGGGGCCAAGAGAGCCCCAGGAGCTGTGCAAACAAAGAAAAGAAAGGGAAATCTCTCCTAGCAAGCTCAGGAGCAGCGGATTAAATCCCCACAAACAACCTGAGGTACCCTGCATCTGTGGAATACCTGAAGAGACAACAAATGTTCCCAAAATTGAGGCGGTGGACTTTGGGAGCAACTACAGACTTGGGCTTTGCTGTCTGCAACTGATTGGTTTCTGATTTTTATGTTTATCTTAGTTTAGTTTTTAGTGCTTGTTATCACTGGTGGATTTGTTTATTGGTTTGGTTGCTCTTTTCCTTTTTTTTAATTTTTAAATTCTATTATTTTAATTTTATTATTTTTAATTTTATTATGTTTTATTATTATTTTATTTCATTCTTTCTTTTCTTTTTTTCTCTTCCTTTTCTTCTGAGCCATGTGGCTGACAGGGTATTGGTGCTCTGGCTGGGTGTCAGGCCTGAGCCTCCAAGGTGGGAGAGCCGTGTCCAGGACATTGGACCACCAGAGACTTCCTGGCCCTTCGTAATATCAATCAGTGAGAGCTCTCCCAGAGATTTCCATCTCAACACTGAGATGCAGCTCCACCAAATGGCCAGCAAGCTCCAATGCTGGATGCCCCATGCCAAACAACTAGCAAGACAGGAACACAACTCCGCCCATTAGCAGAGAGGCTGCCTGAAATCATACTAAGAAAAGACACCCCAAAACACAGCACCGGACACGGGCCTGCGCACCAGAACACAGGCACCAGTCCCTTCCACCAGGAAGCCTACACAAGCCACTGAACCAACCTCACCCACTGGGGGCAGACATCAAAAACAACAGGAACTACAAACAAGCAGCCCGTGAAAAGGAGAGCCCAAACACAGTAAGTTAAACAAAATGAGAAGACAGAGAAGTATGCAGCAGATGAAGAAGCAAGGTAAAACCCCACCAGACCAAACAAATGAAGAGGAAATAGGCAGTCTACCTGAAAAGGAATTCAGAATAATGATAGTAAAGATGATCCAAAATCTTGGAAATTGAATACAGAGAATGCAAGAAACATTTAACAAGGACCTAGAAGAACTAAAGAGCAAACAAATGCAATAAATGAACAACACCATAAATGAAATTTAAAATTCTCTAGAAGGGATCAATAGCAGAATAACTGAGGCAGAAGAATGGATAAGTGACCTGGAAGATAAAATAGTGGAAGTAACTACCACAGAGCAGAATAAAGAAAAAAGAATGGAAAGAATTGAGGACAGTCTCAGAGACCTCTGGGACAACATTAAACACATCAACATTCGAATAAGAGGGGGTCCCAGAAGAAGAAGAGAAAAAGAAAGGGTCTGAGAAAATATTTGAAGAGATTATAGTTGAAAACTTCCCTAACATGGGAAAGGAAATAGTCAATCAAGTCCAGGAAGCGCAGAGAGTCCCATACAGGATAAATCCAGGGAGAAACATGCCAAGACACATATTAATCAAACTATCCAAAATTAAATACGAAGAAAAAATATTAAAAGCAGCAAGGGAAAAGGAACAAATAACATACAAGGGAATCCCCATAAGGTTAACAGCAGATCTTTCAGCAGAAACTCCGCAAGCCAGAAAGGAGTGGCAGGACATATTTAAAGTGATGAAAGGGAAAGATGTACAACCAATGTTACTCTACCTAGCAAGGATCTCACTCATCAACAGAGAAACTAAAACCTCTACAGACAAGCAAAAGCTAAGAGAATTCAGCACCACCAAACCAGCCTTACAACAAATGCTAAAGGAACTTCTCTAGGCAGGAAACACAAGAGAAGGAAAAGACCTACAATAACAAACACAAAAGAATTAAGAAAATGGTAATAGGAACATACATATCAATAATTACCTTAAATGTGAATGGATTAAATGCTCCAACCAAAAGATATAGACTGGCTGAATGGATACAAAAACAAGACCCATATATATGCTGTCTACAAGAGACTGACTTCAGACCTAGGGACACATACAGACTGAAAGTGAGGGGATGGAAAAAGATATCCCATGCAAATGGAAATCAAAAGAAAGCTGGAGTAGCAATTCTCATATCAGACAAAATAGACTTTAAAGAATATTATAAGAGACAAAGAAGCACACTACATAATGATCAAGGGATCAATCCAAGAAGACATAACAATTGTAAATATTTATGCACCCAACATAGGAGCAACACAATACATAAGGCAAATGCTAACAGCCATAAAAGGGGAAATCAACAGTAACACAATCATAGTAGGGGGCTTTAACACCCCACTTACATCAATGGACAGATCACCCAAAATGAAAATAAATAAGAAAACAGAAGTTTAAAATGACACATTAGACAAGATGGACTTAACTGATATTTATAGGACATTCCATCCAAAAACAACAGAATACATTTTCTTCTCAAGTGCTCATGGAGCATTCTCCAAGATAGATCATATCTTGGGTCACAAATCAAGCCTCAGTAAATTTAAGAAAATTGAAATTGTATCAAGTATCTTTTACAACCACAACACTATGAGACTAGATATGAACTACAGGAAAAAACTCTGTAAAAAATACAAACACATGAGGGCTAAACAATACGCTACAAAATTACCAAGAGATCACTGAAGAAATCAAAGAGGAAATCAAAAACACCTATAAACAAATGACAATGGCCCAAAACCTATCAAAAGCAGTTCTAAGAGGAAAGTTTACAGCAAGACAATCCTACCTCAAGAAACAAGAAAAATCTCAAATAAACAACTGAACCTTACACCTAAAGCAATTAGAGAAGGAACAAAAACACATGCAAAGTCAGCAGAAGGAAAGAAATCATAAAGATCAGATCAGAAATAAATGAAAAAGAAATGAAGTAAACAATAGCAAAGATCCATAAAACTAAAAGCTGGTCCTTTGAGAAGGTAAACAGAGTTGATAAACCATTGGCCAGACTCACCAAGAAAAAAAGGGAGAAGACTCAAATCAACAGGTTTAGAAATGAAAAAGGAGAAGTAACAACTGCCACTGCAGAAATAAACAGGATCATGAGAGGTTACTACTAGCAATAAACTATTAGCCAATAAAATGAACAACCTGGAAGAAATGGACAAATTCTCAGAAAAGCATAATCTTCCAGTGCTGAACCAGGAAGAAATAGAAAATATGAACAGATGAATCACAAGCACTGAAATTGAAACTGTGATTAAAAATCTTCCAACAAACAAAAGCCCAGGAGCAGATGACTTCAGAGGTGAGTTCTATCAAACATTTAGAGAAGAGCTAACACCTACCCTTCTCAAACTCTTCCAAAATATAGCAGAGGGAGGAACACTCCTAATCTCATTCTATGAGGCCACAATCACCAAAACCAGACAAAGATGTCACAAAAAAGAAAGCTACAGGCCAATATCACTGAGGAACATAGACGTAAAAATCCTCAACAAAATACTAGCAAACAGAATCCAACAGCACAATAAAAAGATCATACACCATGATCAAGTGGGGTTTATCCCAGGAATGCAAGGATTCTTCAATATATGCAAATCAATCAATGTGATACACCATATTAAAAAATTGAAGGATAAAAACCATATGATAATCTCAATAGATGCAGAAAAAGCTCTCAACAAAATTCAACACCCATTTATGATAAAAAATCTCCAGAAAGTAGGCAGAGAAGGAACCTACCTCAACATAATAAAGGCCATATATGACAAACCCACAGCCAACATCGTTCTCAATGGTGAAAAACTGAAACCATTTCCTCTAAGATCAGGAACAAGACAAGGTTGCCCACTCTCACAGCTATTATTCAACATAGTTTTGGAAGTCTTAGCCACAGCAATCAGAGAAGAAAAAGAAATAAAAGGAATCTAAATCAGAAAAGAGGAAGTAAAGCTGTCACTGTTTGCAGATGACATGAAACTATACATAGAGAATCCTAAAAATGTTACCAGAAAACTACTAATCAATGAATCTGTTAAAGTTGCAGGATACAAAATTAATGCATAGAAATCTCTTGCATTCCTATACACTAATGATGAAAAGTCTGAAAGACAAATTAAGGAAACACTCCCATTAACCACTGCAGCAAAAAGAATAAAATACCTAGGAATAAACCTACCTAAGGAGATAAAAGTACTGTATGCAGTAAACTATAAGACACTGATGAGTGCAATTAAAGACGATAAAAACAGATGGAGAGATATACCATGTTCTTGGACTGGAAGAATCAACATTGTGAAAATGACTCTACTACCCAAAGCAATTTACAGATTCAATGCAAGCCCTATCAAACTACTAATGGCATTTTTCAGAGAACTAGAACAAAAAATTTCACAGTTTGTATGGAAACAAAAAAGACCCCAAATAGACAATGCAATCTTGAGAATGAAAAACGGAGCTGGAGGAATCAGGCTCCCTGACTCAGACTATATTACAAAGCTACAGTAATCAAGATAGTATGGTACTGGCAAAAAAAAAAAAAACCCTGAAATATAGATCAATGGAACAGGACAGAAAGCCCAGAGATAAACCCATGCATATATGGTCAACATATCTGTGCTAAAGGTGGCAAGAATATACAATGGAGAAGAGACAGCCTCTTCAATAAATGGTGCTGGGACAACTGGACCGCTACATGGAAAAGAATGCAATTAGAATACTCTCTAACACCATACACAAAAATAAACTCAAAATGGATTAAAGACCTAAATGTAAGGCCAGACACTATAAAACTCTTAGAGGAAAACAGAGGCAGAACACTCTATGACATACGTCACAGCAAGATCCTTTTGGACCCATCTCCTAGAGAAATGGAAATTTAAAAAAAAAACTAAACAAATGGGACCTAATGAAACTTAAAAGCTTTTGCACAGCAAAGGAAGCCTTAACAAGATGAAAAGACAACACTCAGAACGGGAGAAAATATTTGCAAATGAAGCAACTGACAAAGGATTAATCTCCAAAATTTACAAGCAGCTCATGCAGCTCAATATCAAAAAAAAACCCAATCCAAAAATGGGCAGAAGAGCTAAATAGACATTTCTCCAAAGAAGGTATACAGATGGCCAGCAAACATATGAAAGAGCGCTCAACATCACTAATCATTAGAGAAATGCAAATCAACACCACCATGAGGTATCACTTCACACTGTTCAGAATGGCCATCATCAAAAAACCTGCAAACAGTAAATGCTGGAGAGGGTGTGGAGAAAAGGGAACCCTCTTGCAGTGTTGGTGGGAATGAAAATTGATACAGCCACTATGGAGAACAGTATGGAAGTTCCTTAAAAAACTAAAAATAGAACTACCATATGATCCAGCAATCCCACTACTGGGCATATACCCTGAGAAAACCATAATTCAAAAAGAGACATTTACCACAATATTCATTGTAGCTCTATTTACAACAGCCAGGACATGGAAGCGACCTAAGTGTTCATCGACAGATGAATGGATAAAGAAGATGTGGCACATATATACAAGGAATATTACTCAGCCATAAAAAGAAATGAAATTGAGTTATTTGTAGTGAGGTGGATGAACCTAGAGTCTGTCATACAGAGTGAAGTAAGTCAGAAAGAGAAAAACAAATACCATATGGTAACATATATATGGAATCTAAAAAAAGAAAAAAAAAAGGTTCTGATGAACCTAGAAGCAGGACAGGAATAAAGACGCAGAGGTAGAGAATGGACTTGAGGACACAGGGCAGGGGAAGTGTAAGCTCGGATGAAGTGAAAGCGTAGCACTGACATATATACACTACCAAATGTAAAATAGATAGCTAGTGGGAAGCAGCTGCACGGCACAGGGAGATCAGCTCAGTGCTTTGTGACCACCTAGAAGGGTGGGATAGGGAGGGTGGGAGGGAGGCACAAGAGGGAGGGGATATGGGGACATATGTATACATATAACTGATTCACTTTGTTATACAGCAGAAACTAATACAACATTGTAAAGCAATTATAGTCCAACAAAGATGTTAAAAAATAAATAACAAATGAATATTATTGAGCTTTATTCCTTAAGTCAACAATTATTATTCAACAAAATCTGGCACAATTTACCATCTATCAAATGGTATTTTCCCCAGTGTTGGGGAAACAGCATTGAAAAGGCAGATGATATAAATCAGAATTCTCTTTCTGGTAATATAGCAGACAAAATATCCCCCAAAGAAGCCTTTTGCTGCAAAATGTCTAGAAATTCAACAGAAGGTAAAATAAGCATCCTTCGAAATGTGTAAGTGAATTCTTCCCACCCCGACACTCAAATACAGGAAAGCTCCAAAGCCCAAAAATAAAGAGCAAACTGAAAACTCAAGTTCTGGTGCCCGAGTGGAAGTCTACTAATCTCTGCCTCTGGAAGATTGGCCATGTCAGTGCAGGAAACAAGGTTTGGAGTCTTCTTGAAGTGAGGAATTGGAATTAGGACACAACATCCAATCCTTTCCCATGTAAAGTCAGAACCTTCAAAAAGGGCTATACAATCAGTAAAGGAAAAACCTGACCACTAGGCACAAGGAGTCAACTGCGAACTTTGTTTGCTATGAAATGAGATTAGGGTAGGGAAATATAAGTTAGTTAATGAATTAATTAAATTTATAGCTCTGACCATTTACAACTACCAGTCTCTCCTCATCTTAGTTTGAAGTTAGAATTTACATAACTTGTTCCAGGAATTGCCTACCCAAGAAATTAACCTAAAAAAAATTCTAGATTGAGGTGCCCAGCAGATGCAAGAACAAAACCTTTCAGCGGGTCACACTTTCAACCAGGCTTGTAGAGGATTCTCCTAGGTAAAACTTCACCAAACCTGAGTTTATAATCTAAAACTATAAAACATGCCACAGAATAAGACTACAAGATTGAGAGTAACAGAAAAAACAAACCACAGACTTAGATACTCAAGAATATTAGATAATAAAATTATTATACACAGACTACAAAACAAATCTGTTTAAGGATGATAAAAGAAAATACAAAATGAATAATAATAAAATAATAATACTTAAAGGAAAAAGATTTAGTTAAAAGATAATTGAAAAGAATTAAAAAGAACATCTAGAAATTAAAAATATAATCACTGATATTACAAACTAAGTGATTTTCTACCTGTGGCCACAGCTGAGGGAGTATTGTTAAAGCCTTCCTTCTACTGCCATCATGTCTAATTCAGTCTCCCAAAGAGCCACGTAAGCCCTTTGTTAAAGGTTTGAACTTAAAAAAAAAAAACAACTGTGAGAGACTGAGGAGCCATGGGGAACACCCACAGACTGTGTGGTAATGGAAGATTCAAACACCAAGCACTTCATAAGCTTTGGGTTTTGACATGTGCCACTGTGGTGCAAGCAGATGCATCATGAATGCAAGGCCACACAGGTGGATGGAAGAGCTGTGAACCAAAGAAGGCTGTCTCCAGAGAAGGTTTTCAAAGACTAGGTGCCCACTTACCTGTGAAAAAGACCTTTGTCAGTAGCAATGAAAACAACATTGAAGAATATCGTGTAGGAGATTAATCTGAGCAGTATAGGAAGAATGAAATGACTGAAATCATTACAGTCTAGGGAAGTGACAAGAAGAGAGCCTTTGCTTTTATAACTTTAGATGACCATAACTCCATGGATAAGACTGTCATTCAGAAATGCCATCTTGTGAATAACCATAACTGTGAAGTAAGGAGAGCCCTGGATAAGCAAGAGATGGATAGTGCCTCATTCAATTCAAAATGGTTCTAAAAATTTTGGCAGGAGGTTGTTTTAGAGGGAATGACAACTTTGGTCATGGAGGAAACTTCAGTGTTGTGATAGCTTTGCTGGCAGCCATGTTGGTGATGAATTTGATGGCAATAGTGGATTTGGTAAGAATGCAAGTAGTTTTGGAAATGATGGAAGCTACAATGACTTTGACAGTTACAACAATCAATCTTCAAATTCTGGACCCATAAAGGAAGGAAACTTTGGAGGCAGAAGTTCTGGTCCTTATGGTGGTGAAGGCCAATACTTTGCCAAACCACAAAACTAATATGGTTATGGGTCTTCCAGCAACACAGGTAGTTATGGAAGTGTAGAAGATTTTAATTACAGTTAAGGAAAAAAAAAAAAAAAAAAAAAAAAAAAAAAAAAAAACCTTAGCAGCAAAGGAAAGCCAGAGAAGGGACAAAAAGCTATAGGTTACAACAGGTGTGTAAACTCAGCCAATCATAGTGGCAGACCCTAACTGCTACAAGGAAAAAAAGAAAAAAAAGAGGGTCCGTATTTGTGACTAACTGTATAACAAGTATTTTAGTTGTTTTTTTAAAACATCTTTATTGGAGTATAATTGCTTTCCAATGTTGTGTTAGTTTCTGCTGTATAACAAAGTGAATCAGTTATATGTATACAAATAGCCCCATATCCCCTCCCTCTTGCGCCTCCCTCCCACCCTCCCTATCCCACCCCTCTAGGTGGTCACAAAACACTGAGCTGATCTCCCTGTGCCATGCAGCTGCTTCCCACTAGCTATCTATTTTACATTTGGTAGTGTATATATGTCCATGCCACTCTCTCACTTTGTCACAGCTTACCCTTCCCCCTCCCCAAATCCTCAAGTCCATTCTCTAGTAGGTCTGTGTCTTTATTCCCATCTTATCCCTAGGTGCTTCATGACCTTTTTTTTTTTCCTTAGATTCCATATATATGTGTTACCATACGGTATTTGTTTTTCTCTTTCTGACTTACTTCACTCTGTATGACACACTCTAGGTCCATCCACCTCACTACAAATAACTCAATTTCGTTTCTTTTTATGGCTGAGTAATACTCCATTGTATATATGTGCCACATCTTCTTTATCCATTCATCCGATGATGGACACTTAGGTTGCTTCCATGTGCTGGCTATTGTAAATAGAGCTACAATGAACATTGTGGTACATGTCTCTTTTTGAATTATAGTTTTCTTAGGGTATATGCCCAGAGGTGGGATTGCTGGGTCGTATGGTAGTTCTATTTTTAGTTTTTTAAGGAACCTCCATACTGTTCTCCATAGTGGCTGTATCAATTTTCATTCCCACCAGCAGTGCAAGAGGGTTCCCTTTTCTCCACACCCTCTCCAGCATTTACTGTTTGTAGATTTTTTAATGATGGCCATTTTGACCAGTGTGAGGTGATACCAACTGTAGTTTTGATTTGTATTTCTCTAATGATTAGTGATGTTGAGCATTCTCTCATGTGTTTGTTGGCAATCTGTATATCTTCTTTGGAGAAATGTCTATTTAGGTCTTCTGCCCATTTTTGGATTGGTTTGTTTGTTTTTTTGATATTGAGCTGCATGAGCTGCTTTTATTATTTTGGAGATTAATCCTTTGTCAGTTGCTTCATTTGCAAATATTTTCTCCCATTCTGAGGGTTGTCTTTTTGTCTTATTTATGGCTTCCTTTGCTGTGCAAAAGCTTTTAAGTTTCATTAGGTCCCATTTGTTTACTTTTGTTTTTATTTCCATTTCTCTAGGAGGTGGGTCCAAAAGGATCTTGCTGTGATGTATGTCATAGAGTGTTCTGCCTATGTTTTCCTCTAAGAGTTTGATAGTGTCTGGCCTTACCTTTAGATCTTTAATCCATTTTGAGTTTAAGTATTTTAGTTTTGTTCTGTGGAAAGTACAAAGCATTCCAACAAACGGCTTTAATGTAGGGTTTTGTTGTTGATGTTCACATGTTTTGATTGCTAAATATAATAGTCTGATCATGATGATGATATACTGCATCTTTTAAAAAATATTCAGTGAATGTGGTGAATAGAAAAATAGATATAGCTAAAGAGAGAACTAGTAAAGCAGAAGATAAACCTAAGGAAATTACTCAAAATGTTGTCCAAGATATAAAGAAATGGAAAATATGAAAGAAGTTAAGAGACATGGAATGTAGAATGAAAAGGTCCATTATATATCTTGTAATAGAAATTCTAGAGAGAAAGATGTGCATTTTCCAGAATGGATGATCAATATGAACCTTCAGTTTTAAGAAGCACAAATTCCAAGTAGTAAAAACAAAGTAAAGGGCTTCCCTGGTGGCGCAGTGGTTGAGAGTCCGCCTGCCGATGCAGGGGACACGGGTTCGTGCCCCGGTCCGGGAAGATCCCACATGCCACGGAGCAGCTAGGCCTGTGAGCCATGGCCGCTGAGCCTGCGTGTCCGGAGCCTGTGCTCCACAGCAGGAGAGGCCACAACAGTGAGAGGCCCGTGTACCACAAAAATAAATAAATAAATAAATAAACACACATTAAAACCTATTGTAGAGAAAGTGCAGAGAGTAGAAGAAAGAGAGAAGATATTAAAAGCTACCAGAGAGGGTTCGTCCCTGGTGGTCCAGTGGTAGGACTTCATGCCCCCAATGCAGGGGTCCTGGGTTTGATCCCTGGTCGGGGAACTAGATCCCGAATGCATGCTGCAACCAAGAGTTCGCAATCCGGAACTACGAGTCCACATGCCGCAGCTAAGGAGTCTGCATGTCACAACTAAGAAGTCCACATGCTGCAACTAAGAAGCCCACATGCTGCAACTATGATGCTGCAACTACAAAGATCCCGCATGCCACAACTAAGACCCAGCACAGCCTAAATAAATATTTTTTTTAAAAAAAACTACCAGACAGAAAAGACAAGCTACCTACAAAAGAAAATCAGATCAAAAGC
Source organism: Tursiops truncatus (assembly GCF_011762595.2). Classification (NCBI taxonomy): domain Eukaryota; kingdom Metazoa; phylum Chordata; class Mammalia; order Artiodactyla; family Delphinidae; genus Tursiops; species Tursiops truncatus. The sequence continues at coordinate 73,268,170 of NC_047042.1, read as the reverse complement.
AGACTTTTCCAAAGAAATGATGGAAGCAAGAAGGCAATGGATTACTTTCAAAGTCCTGAAAGAAAATAAATATTAATCTATAACTTTATATCCAGCTGAACTATCATTAAAGAACAAGAATAAAATAATGGCATTTTCAGACAAACAAAATCTATCAAGAACAAATCCCATCTACAGGAACTTCAGGTAAAAGGAAATATATTCCAAAAGGAATGCAAGAGGAAATGTTGAGCAAAGAAATTTGTATATATGCAATCAAATTGACAATGATGGATATATATATATATATTTTAACATCTTTTTTGGAGTATAATTGCTTTACAATGTAGTGTTAGTTTCTGTTGTACAACAAAGTGAATCAGCTATACATATACATATATCCCCATATCTCCTCCCTCTTGCATCTCCCTCCCACCTTCCCTATCCCACCCCTCCAGGTGGTAAAAAAGCACCAAGCTGATCTCCCTGTGCTGTGTGGCTGCTTCCCACTAGCTATCTATTTTACATTTGGTAGTGTATATATGTCCATGTCACTCTCTCACTTCATCCCTGCTTATCCTTCCCCCTCCCCATGTCCTCAAGTCCATTCTCTACATCTGCATCTTTATTCCTGTCCTGCCCCTAGGTTCTTCAGAACCTTTTTTTTTTTTAGATTCCATATATATATGTGTTAGCATATGGTATTTGTTTTTCTCTTTCTGACTTACTTCACTCTGTATGACAGTCTCTAGGTCTACCCACTTCACTACAAATAACTCAATTTCGTTTCTTTTTTGGATATATAATTACTAATTTCTGGTAACAAAACAAGGTGAAATAAAATATTGGTAACAATATTAAGATGGAAGGAGAGTGATTAAATATAAGCATTTTAAGTTTTTTTAATATTGAGAAGTTAGAAATATTAATAAACTTTAGACACTGTTAAGTAAGCATGTTAAAATTTTAAAGATAACCATTAAAACAAAAAGTGAATAATTTCCTATTTAGTAAAGAGATAAAAATAATTTTTAAAACTGTTTAGTCAATCTAAAAGGAGAATAAATTTGTAGGTGTTGATGTGGAGAGGACTTAGACTGAAAGCAGGGAAACTGGCTGGGATTCTATTGCTCAAAATAAGCAATAAAAATACCTAGGTATAAAAATAATGACTGTACAGAACTATAAGGAAAAAATCTACAAATCTTTAGTAATGGAAATAAGAGACACTTCGAATGCATGGAGAGATTACCATAGAAAAACGTAATATTGTAAAATGTCAACTGTTTACTAAAATTCATCTACAAAGGTACAACTCTAATACAAGGCCAGCCAAGGATGATTATGATTGTTTCCCTTAGGCAGGCTTTCTCCCTCCTTTCCTTTCCTTGTACCAGTTTCCCTTCTCACTTCTCACTCATGATTCCACCATAGAACAGCAGGCATTCAGCAGGTATGCAACAAATAAGTATTCTTTTAAAATAAAGGAATGAAGAAATGAATGATTTAACTGTTCTACAAGCAATTGCTGATTCATAGTCTCAAAAAATTTCCATCAAGCATGGTACACAGTACATATCAAGATAATACCCAGGCTTCCCTGGTGGCGCAGTGGTTAAGATCCTGCCTGTCAATGCAGGGGACACAGGTTCGAGCCCTAGTCTGGGAAGATCCCACATGGCCTTGGAGCAACTAAGCCCATGCACCACAGCTACTGAGCCTGCACTCTAGAGCCCATGAGCCACTATTACTGAGCCCACGTGCCACAACTACTGAAGCCCGCGTGCCCTAGAGCCCGTGCTCCGCAACAAGATAAGCCACCGCAACGAGAAGCCCGCACACCACAAGGAAGAGTAGCCCCCACCCCCCGCAACTAGAGAAAGCCCGCGCACAGCAACAAAGACCCAACGCAGCCATAAATAAATAAATAAATAAATAAATTTATTTAAAAAAAAAGATAATACCCAACTTTGAATCTCTGCATAAGTATGCACAGCAACCTCTTGAGCAGGACATTTTGTGGGTTGATTACAATTGGAAAATTACTGAAGACGTCTTCCTGAGAGACTCAGATAGATGACAGTATTGACTTCTTAGTATTAATCTGACGAAAAATAACCCACACTAATTATAAGAACAGAAAATCATTAAATACTTTCTAAATGCTTCTTTTTTTTTTTTTTTTTGCGATATGTGGGCCTCTCACTGTTGTAGCCTCTCTCGTTGCGGAGTACAGGCTCCGGACGCGCAGGCTCAGCGGCCATGGCTCACGGGCCTAGCCGCTCCGCGGCATGTGGGATCTTCCCGGACCGGGGCACGAACCCATGTCCTCTGCATCGGCAGGCAGACTCTCAACCACCACGCCACCAGGGAAGCCCCTAAATGCTTCTTAAAGTCAACAAAGCTCTGGTTTCATACAGTAATCTCTATAGCTTCCTAATTTATTGTGTAGCTCAGGAGGTGTCTTCAAGTAAATCTTTAGGTGTATAAATATAGTGAACTACTCATGAAAGGATCAGAAATTCACACTAATTTCCTGAAGATGATCAAAAAGATCCCAAATGCATAATAGTCCCTGAGAGCTGGTTGTCTTGAAACACAAAAATATTAACATATTACTAAGAATTGCATTCCCCTATACTCTTTATCCCTACTCTCATTACGAATGAATAACTGGAGCTTGAAAGCTAGTATTACTCATATCTTTACCAGCTTTACACACTGTTCCCCAATTTACTGCTTATTCATCTATGTATCCTAACTAGCAGAAATTCAAGATCTCTCTCGGGGTTCCAACTTCAAATTGTCCAAGAATCCCAGGGACTCACTAAGCCCATATTGGTCAGTACTTCTAAAACGGCATAACTGGAAGTCTCTTCAGTCTAGGCATCATTGTTTCTGTGACCTTTTTAGGTAAGGTGCTATCACTGAACACTAATCCTGGGGAGCGGCAAGGACTCTAGCTCAAGGATCAGGAGATACCCTTGCTGGGCCAGATCCCTATACAACCGAAAGCTCACACTTGGCTTTCAAGGGTATAGCTCTTTTCATTTTCACTCACATATTCAGCCACTGTCCTCAAAGAGTGACAACACATCTTGGTGTCTAGGTCCAGAGGTTCTTCAGCCTTACCTACATGTTTTGCTGGAACCCTGCTTTGAGCCTGCATCACCTCATAAGGAATTCCCCCTTGGAGTCTTCTCATGCCAGCAGATGCCACGCTCTTAAAAACAGATTTCTCTAATTTCAACTCTCAGAACGAAGAGCATGGGGTCTGGCATTCCTTCCTTACCACAAGCCTCTAGGGCTCTTTTTGCAAACTGATAAGCCACAGGAATTTTTAAAAGATTGTTACATCCTCCCTCTACGGCGAGAGGAGTCTCGTGCCTTCACGTTAGCTTAACTAAGACTGGGTACACAAATGATTCTTCCCATAATGAAATTCTTCTCCAAACTGATTTGTGTCTTCATTTCTATACCTAGTAGTTACAGTACCCAGATACATGAGCTTAAAAAGCTAATCTGGTAATCCCAAACTACTATATATAAAAGAGAGAATCAACAGGGCCTACTGTATAGCACAGGGAACTCTACTTAATACTCTGTAATAACCTATCTGGGAAAAAAACCTGAAAAAGAATAGATATATGTATGTGTATAACTAAATCACTTTGCTGTACGCCTGAAACACAACGTTGTAAATCCACTATACTTCAATATAAGATAAAAAAAAACATACACAATGAAACAACAACAACAAAAAGTTAATCTGTGCCCTCAGCTTTCAGGTAAGGTACAGAGGGTTGGAGCAAGCCACACCTCCTACTGTGACAACTCTGAAAACTTCCTTCACGTAGCTTCCTTGCCTCCAGGCCACAGCCTCTCTCAACTTGAACTCCTCAGCCCTCTAGGTAGGAATTTTTTATTAAAGTTATAGTTTTTAGGTTCAAATGGCCCTTTTTAAACACACACCAACCATCCCTCAAGGGCTCAGGGAAGAGGCAGCAATCTGTTTCAACACTAGAGGAGAAGCTGTGTCGAACCGTGTGAGCAGAGCTCCACCATCTTCATACGTTTATAAGGGTATTTCAAGGGTAGTTTTGACTATACTGCAGTACCTACCCTCTGGGTGAATTGGGGCTCTACTGGGCTTGGACCACTTAAATGGAATATGCTGCCCTTCTAAGAACAGCAGTCATACATAGAACCTATCCCTCTCAGAGAGCCCCATGGTACCCACATAAAACTAGCAAGATGGAGTGGCGGGTTCTTGCTCTTCTAATCTAAGTCCAATGGAAATTTTAAATATGTTTTCATTGGTTGAGGCTATGAAAATCCAAAATGCCTACTGAGCTGTGTCTCTACTGGCAAGCAGAGATCTTTTCCTTTCTGACTCTTTATCTTGCAAGGTACACACCACCTTCCTTAATGGGGCAAACCAGTTCCAGGTGAGTTTTCTTGTGCCGACAACACTTGAGCCTGAGGTTTGAATTAGTGAAACACTCTGGGGTCAATAGAGAATGCACGTGAGGGAGCATTCAAATAGGAGATAACCACAGATGCTGACTTTAAAAAAAGTACCAGGTCCTGGCCACACCGTCCACCTCACCCCACCTTATCTCCCGGACCTCCACCTCTTACAGGCCCCACCCCATACAGGTCCCATCCTTGGCAAAAAAAAAATAATATCAGGTCCTTTCTCAGCTTAATTAAATCAGACAGTTTAAAATGGGTCCAGGTGCTCCTATTTTTAAAAGCTCCCCCAAGTGATTATGATGTGAATACTGAAGTCAGAGAACCACTGCTATCCATTATCCCAATAAATCCTCCCAGCCACAGTGAAATCACTCTGCTAAAGTAAAATGCATAGCAAATAGCGGCAGACTGAGAGTTAATCCAGTTCCTCACCTCTAGTCTGTTCCCTGACTACACAGTGAGTAGTTACCTCTAATCTCAATGATCAACTTCACTGATGATAACCAGGGTGAGACAGCAGAGCGCTGGGAATCCTCTGCTCTCCATCCTATCATGGCGTGTTGGAGGAATGGGAAGAGTGCAGGGGGGCAGAGGCCATATTCTAGAAAGAAAAACATTCCAGAATTCACAGAATTTCTATTTCTGAAAGCAGTGTTACTCTTCTGCTAGTTTTCTAGACCCCAAAACTTAAGGATTTTGAGTCCTACTTTTCAAACAATATCTATGTACAGCCATTCCTGTTCATTCTTCCAAAAATCTCTCCTCTCCCTTTTCTTTCTCGCTGCTGCCATCCAAACCGAAATTATCGTAATTAATTCATAATGAGGCTCACTGGCACCAGACTCTTCTCTCTTCCACCAATCTTACTCACTCTTTCCAAAGAAATATCTCCAAATCATGTTTCCACCATTTCACTGACATTTTCCAAAATTTTCATTGGTTCCATTACCTAAAAGGCCCAAATCCCTTACCCCTCCACAAATGAGGTAAAACTCACCTTTCCAAATGTATCCACCGTGCACTTTTTCAGCAAACTTTGCATCCTGTGAAGGGAAGAGCCTTGCAATCAGACAGTCCTGCGTCCAGATCCCCGTTCTGCCCCTCAGGCACAGGGTAAGCGTGGGGAGGTTATTTAACCTGACTGCAGCTCTTCCTTTGCCATAGGTGAATAACAATACTGACGTCATAAGGTTGCTGAGAGGATTAATTACTGAATGGGTAAAATGATACAGAGTGGATGCTTGGACGTGGTAGATATTATTACTATTTTGCGTCAACTATATATCCCTTACTTGAGCTGTCCCTTCAGGGCTGGTTATTAGACTGTTATTTCTCAGCTCCAAACCCACCCTTCTGGCTGGGGTGCATGGCTGAGGCTGCAAAGTACATTTCTGCTTTGCCAGCTGCTCCTTGGTAAGCTCTTTCAGAAGGAGGAGCTAGAGGGAGACTGCTCCTGTCTGTTGCATGGTCCCTGTGGGTGTTATTCCAGCCAAAGTTCTTCCTGTAGCAGCAGCTATTTCCAGTTTGCAGGTTTTCCCACACTCTGGAACCAGCCTTGTTGTGACTCTAAGAGACACCAGCCCCATCTGGGCAGGACCCCTGCTTCAGCTCCAGGACATTTTCTCCAAGTTTCTAATAATCCCACCTTTTCCCTTCGTTCCTCTACCCCTATGGGTGGTAGCTGCTTCCTGCACTTCCTGTCTCTGTAATACCTCAGAATTTCCCTTATGTTCTCCAGAACCCACTTAGGAACTCTCTATATTAAATTGCCTGTTAATACAGCTGGTGTGGTGTGTGTTTCCTGACTGGTGTGGCTGATATCCTTCCCATTACCCCTCTTCCAAGTTGAATATACACCTCACTTCCAGAAGCCTCCATGGCCAGCCCATCCTATGAACTCTTACAGATCCTGAGACTCACCATAGATGAAGAGCTGGGATGACCCTGGAGATAAATTTCTGATATGACTTTCTTGTCTTGCAGTCGAAGAAGCTCAGGTTCAAAAGTTAGAGGCAGGACCTCTACCTGGCTCTCTCGTGTGCCTTCCACAACAAGCCGCCCCCTGGACCGTTCACTTCGCACTCAGTCACAGGAGGCCCTGCAGCATCTCCTTCATTACCGCCTTAGTACGTCATTTAACTGAGACTGTTTAACTTAGCTTTAGGCGTCCTTATAAAAGAACCCTCCTGTGTGAGTCACTGGGCACCAAATAGTACTTGGCTCTGTATTACAGACACCGTGTATGTGTGGACACCTAGGGAGAACTCCAAATAAAGTCTGGTGAATGAATCATGTAATTAATCCAGAACTTTGAGCATATAGAAAGGATGTCCATATCTCTCATATGTTCTAGATTATAGCTAGCAATGACCAACATCTGAACCCAATAACATCTGAGAAGCATAGTTTTATGGCCTTCACAGATGCTGAAAGGTCTTCTGATTTGTCTGCTCCTTAGATGTGGCAAAACAGAAGCTTTAATAGAATTTTATAAGAATGCATATCCTACTCATTAGAAAGTTCATGTAAATTCACAGCACAGTTTTATCAAGTGATGTTTCCTCACTGATGGAATTAAATACTAAAAGTTATAAATAAAGTCTTAAATGGGACAAATATTTTAAAGAGGTAGTCTAGTTTTCAAATTTCCTTCCATAAATTTGGCTGTAATAAAATAACCTCAAATTATCAAAAGGGGAAAGTAAATGTAGCATGAGGAGTGAGTGACCCAGTGAGATTTTTTTCCGGCAATTTCTGGTACAGTGCGTGGCCATGACAGCCTGCCATGGGGACACTGTCAAGGACTCAGGGAGTGTGATCTGATTGTTGCCATGGTCCACACCTACCACGCATGCTTCCCCTGCAGAGCCTCAACTGCTCTTCCCACAAAGGTAGGCTCTGCCTTGGGATCAGTCTGTAGAAACCAGTCATGTCAACATGTTGGAGTGATGAAAAAGAGGAGGGGCTGAAGGATGGCAAGGAGGCAGGCATCTCTCGTCAAAAAAGGTAACTGAGGATCAATTTGTGAAAACTTAACTTTGGCCTGTGCTTCCTAACCTATTTATATTGATTTAGGAAATTTCATTGGAAATGAATTTGGGGCTCATATTGACCAGATAATAAATTTCTTTCTCTGCTTGTTTTTGCTTTTGAATATTTGCCAACCTTAGAATTTAGAGATAAAATGTCCAGTGGACCAGAAAAGCATTTGGAGACAAGATTCAGTGCAAACATGTATTAAACACACTATGTGCTGGATGCTGGGGGGAGCACCGAATAGCCTACAGCAGTCGTTCCCAAACGATGCTGTACATTAGAATCACCTGGGCAGGGAATTCCCTGGTGGTCCAGTGGCTAAGACTCCAGGCCCCCAATGCAGGGGGCCCGAGTTCGATCCCTGGTCAGGGAACTAGATCCCACATGCCTCAACTAAAGATCTTGCATGCCACAACAAAGATCCCACAAGCCGCAACTAAGACCCAACACAGCCAAATAAATAAATAAATAGTAAAAAAAAAAAAAAAAGAATCACCTGAGCAACTTAACAAATAAATCAACACATCCCAAGGCCTGGGTTACACACCACATCAGCTCAATCAGAATGTCTGGGTGGACATCAGTAACTTTTAAAGATTCCCCAAGGTGATTTCCATGTGCAGTGAAGATTGGGAACAACCGGTCTAAGGGAAAGAGACTGAACTTTGGAATAAACCAGACCCACATTCATGTTCTGGTTCTTCCCCTCGCCAGCTGTGTGACCTTAAGAAGAAATGTAACCTCTTTGAGCCTCAGTTTTCCTCCTTGGCAAAGGGAGATTCCCACACCACTTTGATGAGCTGTGGTAAATATCAAATGAGGTGATAAGAACAAAGAGCACATGTTACTCAGTAAAGGATTGTTAGGAAGGTACTTGTAGCAGAAATAAAAATAACCAGTCATAATTCAAGACAGAGTCAACTAAGTGCTAAAAGTAATGCACGAAGGGAGACAAGAGGAGCAACCGCCAGTCTGTCCAGAGGCTTCACAGAAAAGATGGCCATTGATCTGAGTTTTGACTTATGGGACCATTCGGGTTGGCAGAATGAAGGTAAATACCTTCTTAAACAAAGGAATAGCAAGTGGAGGCATGAGATAAAGAGCAGCAGGTTCAGGTAGCATCAAGGAGACACACGGCAGGAGCGAGGGGCACAGGGAGTATGGTAGGAAGCATGCCAGGGATACCCTGCCGGGGAGTCGGAGCCTTTCTCTGCACACAAGGAGGAATCAGTGCTCTCTCTGAGGTGAAAATGGTCTGATTAAACCTGTGTTGAGAAGAGAGGACTTCGGAGGCAAACAAACAAGGCAGAAGGTAATTGCGATTGATTGAGGGGGGAGGCTTAGGCCTGGAATTGCAGAACGGACACAAAACCGTACGGCCACCTGGCAGTATGAGCTACTGATTAACTGTGGGAATTCATCCACCAGGGTTTCCATGTGCGTGGCTCATTGGTGGTGTCATTTATACGAGATGGGGGATTTTAAGGGGAAAGACACTGAGTTCAGTTTGAGATATGCCAAGTTGGATGTGAGATGTCCCACTGGCAGTTAGAAATGTAGGTCAGGAGCTCAGAAGAGATGGGGTGGAGTCATGGTGGGTGGGGAGAGTGGCCAGCACATGGGTGAAACTGTGCGAGAGAATGAGATGGCCCTGGGAGAGAAGCAAAGCAAAAAGGCCCTCCAGGACAAGATGAGAACTTTGGGAGAGGCCCGCATTTACATAGTGGAAAGGGAAAACAGATCAGAGAGCTTCAAGAAGAATCTGGAGAAAAGAGCGTCTTGAAGGCCCGAGGAGGAGAGTTCCCAGGGCTCTGTGGTCACATCGGAATTAGGAGTTGAGCCGTCATTGTTCCCCTTTGAAAGAGCAGATTCTGTTAGAACAGGGTTTGGAGGGTTGAAGAAGAAATGTATGAAGGGAAACCAGGGACAGAGTGCTGAGTACAAACTCTAAAGAAGGGATGGGAAGATACTGAATGGCAGCTTCAGGGAGAAGCAAGATTGAAGAGGGATTGGTTTCTATAAAAATATTTGACCATTCATTTAGGTCAATGAAAAGGAGACCTGAACCAGAGACAGTAGAGAAAGAGAGGAAAATTGATGTGGTAATATTCCGGGGGAGAGTCAGAGGTCAGGTGAGGAGAACTTAGACTGGGGAGAAGAAAACAGAGGTCAGGAGTTAATGAGGAATTAATAAAATATTATTAAATGGTATTGAGGGCCCACCTGGGATGAGAGAGAAAATGAAAGAGACAGAGGGAGAGACAGAGACAGAGAGAGAGAGAGAGAGTGAATGATACGCCTGCATGATGAGAGCTTGAGCCACAAGAGCGGGTGGTGTGATAAGCAGGATGGACAAGGTGAGTGCAGTGGAGATGGAGGGATGAGGGAAGCTGTGGTGCTGCCCATGCAGGTTTCCGTGGCCAAGCATGGGGTGGGATGCCGGCTGAATTGGGGAGGAAACCTGAAGGGTGCTGGGAGCCTATGAGATTAGTAAGGGTAAAGACAAAGGGTCTTGATGAATCCTAAGGGCAGGCTTACTGGGAGAAACTAAGGGGAAAAAAAATAAGAGCCGAAGAAATTTTCTTCACGGAAGGAAAATTAAGACATCCAGGTTCTGGAAATGAGCCAGTTATAAGAGGATGAGTTTATGATTTGGCTTTGCGAGTGGAGTTCAAAAATCAAAACAAAATGAGATTATGACTGGGAAGATATTTCCTAACCTATGAAATACGAATCACTTTTTATATATTGTTTTCATTATATCTGGAGTGGATAGGGCAAGGAACTGCAGAGCTGACCTGGTACATGAATTGTCCGTGTGAATACTCAGGTTGCCCAGGCTGATGTCAAGGAAAAGGAAGGAGAGGGGAACTTCCTATCTATATTTATTAGGGAACATGTAAAAGTGTCCAGATATCAATGAATGATAGGAAAGAGGATGGTACATCCTTGTCTGGACATGGACCTAAAAGGAAGGATGGTTTGTTTAACAAGGTGTTGCAGAAACATCTGGGAAATGGCACTGTGGGGTAAGAGGAATAGGACCCTTCTCACAGGGTTGATATTACAGATATTAACAGATCTTGACTTGATAGATCTAGCTCCACTGGATAGACCTTGAAGGCAATGCCGTCACCAAGAATGTTCAAGAAAGGCTCTTTTGGTGGCAAGAAACAAAAATCCACTCAAAATAGCACACACAAAAAGGGGCAGCTTATTGTAAGATTATAAAGATCTGACAGAATCCCTGAATGGGAAGCAAAGTGCAGTTGGGCTTTGAATGAACCGACATTTGTTTCTAGAGAGATGTTGGCGACCAAGGTAACTACTCTGCGCTTTTCATTCAAGCTAACGGCCCCTCTGCTTCTCTCTGTGGCTCAGCTTCCTCTTCCTCTTTCTTAGTCTCTTCCTTCACTTGTTTAAACTTCACACCATCCAGCATGACAGCTGGTTCCAGCTCTTCGTTCCACCTCATGCTTCCCACACCCCGTCTCTCCTTCTCTCTTCCCCAGTTCAGTGAAAGAAAGAAACTAAGCCCTCTTAGCAGGCACGTCAAGGGCCTCTTGCTAGCCTTGGACTGGTTGCCCAGAGGTCAGTGTCTCCCCACCTGGGCAGCTTCACAGGGTTCAAATCCACTCAGGAGACACTGGAGTGGAGGATGGAAATGTTGGGCATGTGCAGCTACAGGGGGAAGTCAAGCCTTCATTAACTCCAGGGATGGAGCGGGTAGGAGAAGACATGCTGGAGAGGGCGTCAGTGCAGAAGACCTAAGGGAAGGTTGGCAGAGGACAGAGAGGCCAAGGAGGAGAATAAAAGTATCCGGATGTTGGGGGCTACATCTTGGGTTGTTGTGGCTGAGCCAGGAGGTGGGAGTTGGGATATAGGCTGGAAGGACTAGGCAAACCGTGCGTGAGCACCGTGTGGGCTGCTAGCCCATGGGAGTCCCGGGCTCCATTCACAGTCTTGAGGAAACCAGCTGGCCGTACCGCATGGCACAGTCTGGGTGAAAGTTCTCGAGCTGAGCAGAAGCAAGGATGGCTGGGTTAGTTAGACATTTCAATTTTGCCTTCTTAAAGGGGAAAGGATGCCAGGTAGGGAAGACCAGGCAACAACACTCAAAATTCAAAGAGTCTGGAGAATCAATCCCAGGAAAAGCTGAACTAAGATACGAAATCAGTTGTTCTCACAGCATGAAATGGCATATCAGCCACTGGTCCGATCCTCGCTTGTGCTTGGGAACGCCTCACACATATTCAGATGTTGAAGCTCGTTGAGCTACCTGCCTAGACGTCCTCGAGCCAAGTTTCTCTAAGCAGGGCCAGTCAGCTGCCCAGCACGCCTGCCGGCAATAGGCCAGCCTTTCCCAGGCACGGGGTTGCTATCGCACGGCTGCTGGTTTCACAGAGTTAGGGCTTCCAAGTATCAACATAGAGACAGAATGGCCTATGTGGGGGCAGAGCTGGGGAGGAAGGGAGGGGACGGCATGCTGGTGGTAAAAACACGGCATGTGGAAGGAATGAAGAGAGAAGCAGCAGAGAGAAACTGTCACAACAACAGTCTGGAAAACGCACAAGAGCAAACATGTTTCTCGAAACACTGTTCATTTTCCACTGAAAGGAACCAGAGCTCCTTTTAGGGGCAAAGAAATGACAAAATAAGCTTAGAATATCTTATCTTGTGCCAGAAAGCAAGGAAGTGATCACAGAATGATGGGGACATGTCAAAAATACACAGAGCCAGACTAAGTGGCTCCTTCTAGCCAAACGTGACACAATCTGAGCATCAAAATAAACAATAATCATAACAGATTAAAACCTGTTGAATAAAATAGGAATTACAAGTCCTTTCAGATACAAATTAATACACTAGTAAATTGAAAGTTGGGAATAGGATATTTACTTAGTGCCAAAGTCTTCCCCACAAAATACTTATTAATTATAAGGGGAGATGGGAAGAGTTGCCAGGCAGATACACCTGAATCAAATGATCAAAATCTTCATTGCCACTAATCATACGAATTGAAAACATATGTTATTCAGTAGGATGCAGTGAGAACACAGCATTAATTTTGGAGTAGTCCTGAGAAAGACGTGTATCCTGAATCTAATCATGAGGACGTATCAGCCCAAACTGAAGGACATTTTACAAAATAACTGACCTTCAATCTTCAAAAGTGTTAAGGATTTGAAACTCAAAAAAAAAAGACTAAGGATCTGTTTCAGAGTGAAGAAAACTGAAGGGACAGGATAACTAAATGCTATGTGTGATTCTGAAGCAGATCCTTTGGCTACAAAATCACTATTAGGACAATTGGAGGAACTTGGATGGGATCGTTGACGGGGAGGAGTGAAGTTGTTCTGTGTCAGCGTCAGTTTCCTGGTTTTGACAGTCACACTGTGGTTACACAGAGGAACGTCCTTGTTTATAGGAAATGCACACTGAAGTATTTGGGGGTGATGGGGCATCATGTCAGCAACTAAATCTCAAAAGGAGGTTTATGTGCTACACTTCCAACTTCTCTGTAACTTTTTGTTTGTTTCAAATGTCTAAAAAAATAAAGTACAAAAAAGTCAGTCTCTGTGTTGAAAAAAATTTAGTTTTGTTTTAGAGTATGTAATGGGTTGATAGGGTGCTCCCAACAAAGGATACCCACATCCCAGAACCTGTCCATGTGACCTTATTTAGAAAAAGGGTCTTTGCAGATGGATTTAGCTAACGGTCTTGAGATGGGAGTGTCCTGAATTATCCTGGTGGGCCCTAAATCCAACGACAAGTGTCCTTACAAGAGACACACAGGGGAGACATACAGGGGAGACACACAGAGGCACAGGTTGGAGTGATGCAGCTACACGCCAAGGAATACCAGGAGCCACCAGAAACAGGAAAACACAAGAAAGGATTCTCCCCTGGAACCTCTGGAGAGAGCATGGCCCTGCCAACACCTTGATTTAGAACTTCTGGCCTACAGAATTGAGAGAGAATAAATTTTTGTTGTTTTAAGCCACCCAGTTTGTGGTCATTTGTTACGGCAGCCCTAGGAAACTAATACAGAGTACTTTTCTTCTTTCATTTTGTTGGAGACAGAAAACTAGGTAAAGACTGAAAGCAAGATGTGCTTTGGATGTCTTCACCAATTTAGGCTGTATAAGCCAGTAGGGGGACACTCACCCTCTCAGTGGAGCACACTGCAGTCCTGAGAAAAACGACTTTTCTAGGACACGACCCCATCAAATACTGCATCCGACCTTCACCATTGGCACCTTGGGTGCAAAGCTCTAGGCTTGCTGGGATTCTTCCTAAGGCGGTGGTTCTCATCCAGGAGTGACTTTGGCCCCCAGGGGACATTTAACAATTTCTGGACACATTTTTGGTCATCATAACTGTGAGATGAAGGTCGCTACTGGCGTCTAGTGGGTAGAGGCTGGGGATGCTGCTAAATGTTTTATAATGTACAGGACAATCCCTCACCACAAAGAATTACCCGGCCTAAAATTTCGGTAGCAATGAGGTTGAGAAGCCCTTACTTTTTTGTTCTACAAGCAATACCCACACTTGTCGGTCAGGGTAGGAACAGGAGAAGGAAGGAGGAGGCATTCTACACACACTTCTGGACTGATTTTTTCATTGTGGTAAGAACAGATAACATGAAATCTCCCCTCTTGACAAAGTTTTTGGCGTACAGTACAGTATGGTTAACTGCAAGCACAACGTCGTACAGCAGCTCTCTAGATTACACCTATCTTGCATGACTAAACTCTATACCCAAGGTTCATTCACATTGTCACATGTGAATGAACAGGATTTCCGGACAGGATTTCTTTCTTGTTTATGGCTGAATATTATGCCATTGTATACCTATACCACATTTTCTTTACCCATTTATTCACTGATGGACAATTTAGGTTATTTCTACCTCTTGGTTATAATGCTACAATGAACATGAGAGTGCAGATATCTCTTCATAATCCTGCTTTCAATTCTTTGGGATAAATATTCAGAGGTGGGATTGCTGGATCATATGGTAGTACTATATATTTTTGACTTTTTGAGGAACTTCTGTACTGTTTTCTATAGCAGCTGTACCATTTTACATTTCCACCGAGAGTGTACAAGGGTTTCAATTTCTCTGTATCTTCTCCTACAATTGTTTTCTTTTGTTTGTTTGTTTTTGATAATGGCCTTCCTAACAGGTGTGAGATGATATCTTGTTGTGGGGTTTTTATTTTGTTTTCTATTCCATTGGTTTTGAATTGCATTTACCTGATGCTGAACATCTTTCCATACACTTGTTGGCCATTTGTATGTCTTCTTTAAAGAAATGTCTATTCAAGTCTTTTGCCTATTTTTAAGTCAAGTTATTAATTTTTTTGCTATTAAGTTGTATGAGTTCCTTATAATTTTGGATATTAACCCCATTATTGGTTATATAGTTTGTAAATATTTTCTCCCATTTCATAGGGTTGCCTTTTCACTTTGTTGATTGTTTCCTTTGCAGAGCAGAAACTTTTCAGTTTGTATAGTTGTACTTGTCTATTTTTGCTTTTGTTGCTTATGGTTTTGGTGTCATATCCAAGAAATCATTGCCAAGACCAACATCATGAAGTTTTACCCTGTGTTTTCTGCTAGGAGTTTTGCTGTTTGAAGTTTTACTTTTAAGTCTTTAATCCATCTTGAGTTGATTATTGTGTATGGTGTGAGATAAGTGTCCAATTTAATTCTTTTGCATTGGATAGCCAGTTTTCTCAACAACATTTGTTGAAGAGACTATCTTTTCCCCATTGTGTATTCTTGGCAAACTTGTAGATAATCAGTGGACTGTATATGCATGGGTTGATTTCTGGGCTTTTTATTCAGTTCATTTGGTCTATATGTCTTTCTTTATGCCAGTATGATACTATTCTAATTACTATAGCTTTGTGGTATATTTTGATAACAGGATGTGTGATGCCTCCAACTTTGTTCTTCTTCCTCAAGAATGTTTTGGCTATTTGGGGTCCTTCATAGTTACATATGAATTTTAGGATTATTTTTTCTCTTTCTGTAAAAATGCCATTGGGATTTTGATAGGGATGCACTGAATCTGCAGATCACTTTGGGTAGTATGCACACTTTAACAATATTAAATATTCCAATTCATAAATATGGGATGTCTTTCTATTTATTTGTGTCTCCTTTAAATTTTTTTGTAGTTTTCAGTCATGTCTTTAATCTCCCTGGTTAAGTTTATTCCTAAATTTTTTATTATGGTAAATGGGATTGCTTTCTTAATTTCTTTCTTGGATAGTTCAGTTTAGCGTTCCAGACTCCTTATATGTCTTCCAGTTCCAGAAGTCTGTGGTTTATAGTAGGATATGCACTATGGGTGAGATGTGGGGAGCAAGCAGAAGATCTGGGATTTCTCAGGAGTCCCAACCTCACACCCTTCTTTAGGCTGGTCTTGTATTTTACTACTCACACATGAAGAGAGTGACTACTCTACAGGTGACTACTGTAAATTGGTTCTGAACACACATGACAAAATGTCTCTATTCCAACTACCATTGTACAATAGATGTCAGTGCCCAAGCCATGAACCCTGGGATCTTAAGTTCTTACATGGTACAGCTTGGGAAGAAAACACTTCTAGGATTCTAACCACCACCCGCCCCCTTTCCTGCCTCCTTCCTTCTGCTCAGCATTTATTGACCAGTACCAATGCAAACATTCTGATAAACACTGGGAATACAAAGATGAATAAGTTAATAATCTGACAGGAGGATAGAGAGAGACATTAAAATATGAAGTTCTGAGTGTAGTCATAATGGTGTCAATAGAAGGAAATTTTTTGAAAAAGCTTCCTATACATGACAGGCAAATCAAATCAGGATTCAGGTATTTCACAGGAGAGATGAAGAAAGCATTCTGGAGAGACAAAATTGAAACTAATATCTCAAAGCTTGGTTCAGGCCTTTCTGTGGCAGAAAACTGGCTGTGGGATGTGAGCGCTCCTAATTTTTGAAAATCCAAATGTGCTTTTCAAGTATCCGGTGAGACCTTTCTGAACTAAAACACATCTAGAGATATTTTTGAAGGCAAATATATACAAGTCTTGAAAATTCACACGTATGAAAACGTTTCTTACTGAGTCCCAAAAGGAGCTTGTTTGTGCTGCCGTGGATGCCGTGGGGCCCCTCGGGTGTGAGGCCGCGCCCATGGATATAATCGCAGTGGAGCAAGACAGAGAAATGAGGGCCTGGAGCAGCTGTCATGACTCATACTCTCTGTTTTTATTTGGATCATGTTGGAAAAGCAGGTGGATTAACTGAATGACCCTTTAAGGCATGTCTGTGGTGGCCAGTGATCGTTGGCCAATTTCATTTGATATTTTGATTAAAGTAGGCGATTAAAGCACCTACTTACCTACAGCCTGGCTATTTTTAGACTCTAACATTTTCTGGAGTCCAAGGTCCTGTGCAAATATGGGCAAAGATGCTCAAGGGAGGTGAGGAGAAAGAGAGGGGCCCTCATAGCCCTTAGGTATGAAACTTTAGGAGCAATGCCACTGATCCCCCTCCTGGTGACAGCTGCAGGCACATCAGAGCCGAGCCAGGGACTGCTCAGCTAATTGAAGTGCCCTGTAGGTTCTCTTTGCCCTCAAGAACCTTTCTGATAAATAGCTCTTGACCAGCTCCTTATATGGCTACAGACAGCCCCAAGAGGTTGAGATGTATTTTAGACACAATTGGATTCTCATTTCTCAAGGGTCTCAGGCCTTCGCCTTTGCAGCTGAGGGAGACGGCAGTGGCCTCCAGAGGCTCTCGTGCCTTGGCCCCGTGGCAGTCACTTTTCCTCTGAAGGTTCCCCTTATCTTGAAGAAGAGAGCTGCCTGGCGCTCATCACACTGTGTTGGGCAGCGGCTAAGATAGTTTGAAAGAAGGCATGTGGGGAAATCAGAACTGGCAAAGTTTCACAGGAGAAAAGTGGCTCTTGACTTGCTCACCTTTTGAGAGCCTTTGGGGCCCACTGAGAATAGTCTCATAAGCCCCCTTGGGTACAACATGCTAGCTGTCCAATTGTGTTTGTCCGCTCCTCAGAAGAGCCACACCCAAGAGGAGGGTTACTGATGTTGCCTGGCGTCAGGTACCACGTGAGAACCCCAACCCAGAGACTGCACGTGGGGACTTTTTCCCCAGAGGACTGTGGCCCTTACCACAGTCACAAGCACGAGCACAATGGATTTTTTCTTGTTCATCGATGGAACTCAAGGCATAATATATGTTGAGGAAATGGATGAATGGAGCAAAGAAGCCGGCAGCTCATAAGAACTTCGTGCTTGGATAAAAACATGCTGTCATTGTGGATTTATTGAACTGATTAAAGATTACATGCTGTGAAATCCCAAAAACACTGTCTATTAACGATGCTACAACACAATGCTTAAGAGCGTGCTAGCCACAGGAGACAAAACCTTGGTGGCTGTAGAGAACGAAAACTCATTGACGTTAATGCTGCTGAAGGAAAGATACTGTGGCTTTTTGCCAGTGGTCTTGATGGATTCTGGTACAACCACCTCCTGCGTCCCTGATCAGTGCAGCAAACCATCCACAGAAGGCCACGAGCTCCCAAACAGCTGCCACTGTCTAACCTCCTCTCCAGAAAGCTCTAGAGAAAAATACTTTCCACCTTCCCCAGGTAGACTTTTCTTACTGGAAGGCACATCTTCCCTGAGAAGTATAAAAGTGGAGAAGAAAACTTCCAGGAAGATCAAGGAGCCAGGAATAAACAGACAACGCCCTCAGGCTCCACTCAGGACAGCCCATATTTAGTGTAGACCCGTAACTGCGGAGTGAGAGCTACTCAGAAATGTATACCCACGAGTGTAACAAGCTGTAATATATGAACTGATTTTGGAGTCACATGTAATATGCTTAACATAACACTGCAACCAGGGGAGCCATTTTTTAGGAATAAAACGAGGGAGAATAAATACCATTAATTCAGAATGAATGACCTGGGAGTTCCCAGTGAATGGGAGGTTTTCTCGCTCTGACCTCGGATTCTAATTGCGGAGGGACGATCTTAGTTGTCACTAACCAACTTTTGAAACAAATAACGTAAAATATAATTTGTTAGATATAAGACCTATAGGCCTTGGGGTTGGTGAACACCCCACTTGGTGGGAACCCCAGGAGAGTGACAGTTACTGACTGGCCACCACGGCCAAAAAACAAGTTCTTAACAGGCTCTCTCAGGGGTTTTCTTGGATAACTGGAGAGAAAACAGAGCACATGAATTACGACAGCTGCCCCAATCCGTAATCTCTCCCCTCTGTTTAGCTGTGTCGATATCGATAGACAGTTAAAAGGCCCCAGGACCCTCCTGGGGGTCCATGGCCAGCACCAAGGGGACTCAGGAGGAGACACAGAGCACCTGATGCCAGTTAGGGAGCATGGCAGGGATTCACAGCTGCACCAGCCTGCATTCCCCCCGAATTCTGTCTAGTGGGTCCCCACCTGGTCAGTATGGATGGAATGCCCAGAGGACCACATGCCTTGTTTGTGGGATCCTCCTTCTGATTCAGGACTGATCTTGTCCAGTGTTTTCCAAAATGAATATGGCGAGATGTGTAGAGTATTCTTTGTGAAAGGAGATGGTGACCTATGATCTCATGAGGAGAAGGGCTGGGTTAAACAGATTTGTTTTTCATGGGACTTCTCAGGGCTTATGACATTGTGAGTTTCCAGGAGAACGGTAACTGTCGTGATGTGTTCCAAAAAAGCATTTCACCAGACTTAAGGCTTCTCAAAATCCACTGTGGGAAACAGTGGTCTGTGCTCGCTACAGGGCTCCTCTTCCTGTTTCAAGTCCACACACAGTATTCTGCTTGTTTTCAGGCTCATATCATCCACTCTGGGAACACTTGTTCCCTGACTCCCATCACACCACACATGGCTGGAATGTGAAGAAAAACATGAAGCCCACCTTGTCTTTGGAGATCTGCTCAGCATCTGTTTCTTTCTGGCGTGTTTGAGAGGCAGTGTTCCCCGGTGCACTTTTCCCTGGGCCTAAAGGTCAGCTGATGAGTACTCTACCTCGAGCTGGGGAGACCAGGTAGCAGGCAGTCAGAGGCAGGTGAGCAAGCACCTGTGGCCACACAGCACCAAGGCCAGTGGCCCAGTGCTCAGGCCCAAACCCAGCTCCTTGATTCAGCAGCTGCTCAGTGGGAGGACACTAGCACCCACCTCACACAGTGGTTTGGAGAACCCAAAGAGGCCCTGCACACCAAGGACCCGGCATGGTATCTGACATACCACAAACACGAACAATGATCATTCAGGGAACACGGGGTAAGAAGAGAGAACACATCCCAAAGAAAATGATAAGCGGGCAAAGTTTTTGCAAAAGCTCCTCATTAAGCTGCTCTTCTAAGAATGGAATAAATACATTTTGTTTCATTTTATTTTTTCCTGGAGTTCTATAAAAGGAGGCTCACTTCTCATTTAGCATCACTCTCTCCTCTACCCTGTCTGTTCTACCTTCCTGCCAACATTTATTGAGCTTTTATATTCTAGAGTATAGAATAGCCAGTTCCAGATCCTGAGGGTGTGAAGACAAACGCCATAATATAGAACTTGAGTTCCCTGTGGTCCAGTGGGTGAGACAGGCAAGTAAACGTACAAATAATGCCGTGTGATAAATGCTGCAGTTCAAGGTGCAGTGGGGATAGCATGATTCTGTCCCCAGCAACAGTAGGTCCTCAATGCATTTTAACTACTTAAAGGACTGAGACAACAAATGAGGCTAATTTATACTGGATGTGAAGGTTGTCTTTGATTTGAGGGGCAGACTATCTTTTGGATGTTAATTCATATTTTCTCCCTGCATTCTCCCTTCTGTCATTTCAAGCAGCAGTCCAGATTTTGTAGTTCTTTGCCCCAGAAAACTATCAGGAAATCAGCTGAAACTGCCCTGTGTTTGGCAGGACGTGCTGCCACTGCAGAGACTGTTCTGGGTGACCTGAGGGACAGTGGAGAAGCTGAGAGGCACCAAGGGGTGGCCTGTGGGCCTGCACGCAGCACCCAGACCTCAGAAAGGGGGCAGTGAGGCTCATGTGGGGAGCCTGAAGCGGGGAGGGGTGTCAGGTCCTACAGCCCGTGTGCACGGAAGCCGAGAGCCACCAGACTTCATGGACATACTTAGATTCCCTCTAAAATTGTAACCTACTGCCCCCTCCCTGGACAAACACAGACCCACTTTGAAGTTTGCTTGCCTTTTGGTGACGGTCAATTGAGGTGTTCGACTCCAGAGTTTTTCTTCCTAAGTTTTTCTTCCAAGTTATTCTTCCTCAGCTTCAAGGCTGAGGATCCAAGGGACTATGAAATGGACTGGAGCTGGATGTAATAGGAGACAAGCTGGAGAAAGAGGGGAAGAGAACCTGCTTCCCTTCTGCTCTTTGCTCCTGCTGGAGAATCATAGCTATTATTCTGAAGGAGACACATTTATCAACTGCAGGTCTTCCGTCCCCTGTGCTCTCCAGAGCATTCCTGATAGAGGCCCAGTCCACCTCTGCTTGGACATTCCCATTTCAGTCAATGCCTGTTTGGCCTCAGCCATTCTTGACCCTCAAAGCCAGAACTTCAAGACCAGCTTCTTCAAGCCCCTGTCTAGCCCCTGCCACCTCCTTTTACATTTCAATTCCTGATACAGCCCGAGCTGTCACATAGCAGAGTAGAAGCCAAATATGTGAGGTGAACTCGTCTATGCTTGGTGAAGAGCATGGCCATGGGGAGGGGAGAATAAGAACAACAGAACAGTGGAAGTGACATAAACATGGTTTAGACATTTTAACATCACCCTGAAGGTTCACACTGAAGAAAGATGTAATTTAAAAAAAAATGTTGGAAACAGGAATCAAAAGTTTACTTGGAACTAGTACATGGGTGTGAGGTGTCAGGGTTTACTGTATTTGGGGGTAGGTGGTTGAACATCTTTGATGTTTTCATTAGATATTGCAGAGTAACATTAAAAATAAATCCCTTGAAGGCAGCAATGGAGAATCAATTATTAGAAAATGTCCCCAAAGTGATCCCTCCTGGATAAAAAGAAACTAAAACATAAATTTCTAGAAAAGAGTGGAGAACGCTTAATAGCAAAATCTATGGAACAAGAAAGCTACTTGTAGAGGAAAATTCATAGCCTTAAATACCTCCTTCTTAAAAGAATGTAAAAATGTACCAAGTACTCACCTAAGGGAATTAGGAAAATTATAGTTCTTATAAACAAGAGAAACCAGGAAGAAATAATAAAATACAAAACGAAAAGAATGCATCAGTAAATCCAAAACTTTAAGGTAAACTTTGTGAAGCTGATTAAAGAGGGAAAAAACAGAGAAAAATAGCAAAAATATACAAAATTAGGAATGAGAAAAGAAATTACCACAAATACAGGAGAGATTGAATATATAATATAAATGATATACACATGTAACTTTGTGGTAACACATTTGATGCCTAGAGAAAGCAGTAATTTCCTAGAAAACATGCAATCAGCTAAACATAAGAAGTAGAGTATCTGCACAGACCAGTCACCATTGCAGATAGTAAAAAGGTGATCAAAGACCTACCATTAACAAAACACTAAAATCAGATGTTTCATGTCTGAGTTTTATCTAATCCTTGAAGAGCAGGTAATGTCAGTGTTTAATTATTCTGGGCCATATAAAAATATCGAAAGCTCCCCAATTCTTGTATAAAGACAGACTGACTTTTATACCGAAGTACTGACAAAAGAAGTTTAAAAAAAAAATCAACCTTCCCATTTGGTCACATTGTGTCTTCTTGTATACACTGCTAGATCCAATCTGCTAGTATTTAATTTACAATGTTTACATTTGTATTCCAACAAACACACGTAAGGTGAGGCTATGCGACACTTATGGTCCAGCTGGGAGGAAGTGTCTTTATAGAGGAAAGCCCATCAGAATGGCTTTCGATGTCCCCTTATATAGAAATAAAAGCAGAAGGCAGAAATGCAACTTGGATTCCAGTTGCCATCTTATTAAGTCAGGAACTCTGGACCTTAGGCAAGAAATGTAAGAACTGTGTAAAATCGATCACCTTAAAAATTGCTCTGATGTACTGGTTGCTCTCATTCTGCCTCTCCATAGGTTTGCAAAAAAACCTTAAAAAGACCTGAATGCTTGTGCTCAGGGGCAGCAAAGCAAGGCAGTGCTGGGAAGACAGCACCCTCCCTGGCATCCTGGCCCAGGGAGGTCAGAATGGCAAGAGTGAGTCATGGTTGCTCTCAGAGTTGAGCACAGCAGCTGAAGGGAGAGGTGGAAGAAAGGAATTAGCTCACGTGATTAGCTCCTCTCCTGGACCGTGGACTCATTCCCTCCAATAGCCCCTTATCCCCCCTTGTGTCTTCATTCTGTCACCATCTTTTCTCCACCTTCGCGGCTCCCATTCACTCCCTGTACCCGTCAAAGCCTAACTTCTGCCTCCTCTCTCCGTGGAAATGCTCTAGTCCTCATTGCTAAATTCACAAGGTGCTTTTAAATCCTTGTGTTACATTTCTTTGCTGCATTTCCTGCAACTGGGGTTTCCAACAACAACTCATGATGGGCCATTTCCACTTACCATTGCCTATGGGCTCTCGAACCTTTCATTTAAGACTTATCGCAATCTAGTCCAAACTCAGGTCGAAATCTTTTTTGACTTTGGTTTCCCCATCTGTTAAATCAAACAATTGTATTAAATAATTACTACATTTTCTTCCAGCTCCAATTTCCAATTCTCAGGCTTCCCTGGTCCTTTTCTGCTGGAACCAATCTCTCTACTCTGAACATGAATAAAAGTTTATTTGTACCTATCACATACTGCATCAATTTGCTTAACAGATCATTTGAGCACCTACTCCAGGTCAAGAGTTGTGCTGGGGGACGAAGAGGTAAAGAGGCAAGCAAAGCAGACACAGCCCCTGCTCCCAAGAGCAGTACCACTAGATGTGGATATAGGGGTTCAACCTCTTCTGAGATAGTTTACTAAGAGCAGCAGCCAACTGCACATGTCCCCCATGGCTTTGCACAAAGGAGGTAGAGAGAAAAGTTTGCCCAAAGCACACGAAAAGCCCTTGTGCACCTAAACCTTACCTGCCTGCTTGACTCTGCTCTTGGATGAAGACCAGGAGGTGGCAGGAAGTCCAGCTGCGAAGGGGACGTGGTGTGGTGCTTTCCCGAACGCTGCCTATTGCAATGCTCATGGGGAAAGATTCAGGATTCTAAACAAAAGGGAAAATAAGCCATGTAAAGGACAGTCCTTTCTTTTTACAGCACCACATTGAGATTTTGAATAGAGGTAGTTTTCACTTCAGATAGAGGAGTCAAGGTTATTTATTTTTCTCTTTTGCTTAAGTAAAAAGAGATGCTTGATCATGCACCATGATCAAGTGGGGTTTATCCCAGGTATGCAAGGATTCTTCAATATATGCAAATCAATCAATGTGATACACCATATTAACAAACTGAAGGATAAAAACCATATGATCATCTCAACAGATGCAGAAAAAGCTTTCAACAAAATTCAACACACATTTATGATAAAAACCCTCCAGAAAGTAGGCACAGACGGAACTTACCTCAACATAATAAAGGCCATATATGACAAACCCACAGCCAACGTGGTTCTCAATGGTGAAAACCTGAAACCATTTCCATTAAGATCAGGTACAACACAAGGTTGCCCACTCTTACCACTATTATTCAACATAGTTTTAGAAGTTTTAGCCACAGCAATCAGAGAAGAAAAAGAAATAAAAGGAATCCAAATTGGAAAAGAAGAAGTAAAGCTGTCACTGTTTGCAGATGACATGATACTATAGATAGAGAATCCTAAAGATGCTATCAGAAAACTACTAGAGCTAATCAATTAATTTGGTAAAGGATCAGGATAAAAAATTAATGCACAGAAATCTCTTGCATTCCTATACACTAATGATGAAAAATCTGAAAGAGCAATTAAGGAAACACTCCCATTTACCACTGCAACAAAAAGAATGAAATACTTAGGAATAAACCTACCTAAGGAGACAAAAGACCTGTATGCAGAAAACTATAAATCACTGATGAAAGAAATTAAAGATGATACAAACAGATGGAGAGATATACCATGTTCTTGGATTGGAAGAATCAACATTGTGAAAATGACTCTACTACCCAAAGCAATCTACAGGTTCAATGCAATCCTTATCAAACTATCAATGGCATTTTTCACAGAATTAGAATAAAAAATTCACAATTTGTATGGAAACACAAAAGACCCCAAATAGCCAAAGCAATCTTGAGAAAGAAAAACAGAGCTGGAGGAATCAGGCTCCCAGACTTCAGACTATACTACAAAGCTACAGTCATCAAGACAGTATGGTACTGGCACAAAAACAGAAATATAGATCAATGGAACAGGACAGAAAGCCCAGAGATAAACCCACGCACATATGGTCGCCTTATTTTTGATAAAGGAGGCAAGATTATACAATGGAGAAAAGACAGCCTCTTCAATAAGTGGTGCTGGGAAAACTGTACAGCTACATGTAAAAGAAGGAAATTAGAACACTCCCTAATGCCATACACAAAAATAAACTCAAAATGGACTAAAGAACTAAATGTAAGGCCAGACACTATCAAACTCTTAGAGGAAAACATAGGCAGAACACTCTATGATATACATCACAGCAAGATTCTTTTGACCCACCTCCTAGAGAAATGGAAATGAAAACAAAACTAAACAAATGGGACCTAATGAAACTTAAAAGCTTTTGCACAGTAAAGGAAACCATAACTAGACAAAAAGACAACCCTCAGAATGGGAGAAAATATTTGCAAATGAAGCAACTGACAAAGAATTAATCTCCAAAATTTACAAGCAGCTCATGCGGCGCAATATCAAAAAAAACAAACAACCCAATCCAAAAATGGCCAGAAGACCTAAATAGACATTTCTCCAAAGAAGATATACAGATTGCCAACAAACACATTAAAGAATGCTCAACATCACTAATCATTAGAGAAATGCAAATCAGAACTACAATGAGGTATCAGCTCACACCAGTCAGAATGGCCATCATCAAAAAATCTACACACAATAAATGCTGGAGAGGGTGTGGAGAAAAGGGAACCCTCTTGCATGGTTGGTGGGAATGTAAGTTGATACAGCCACTATGGAGAACCGTATGGAGGTTCCTTAAAAACTAAAAATAGAACTACCATACGACCCAGCAATCCCACTACTGGGCATAGACCCTGAGAAAACCATAATTCAAAGAGTCATGTACAACAATGTTCATTGCAACTCTATTTACAATAGCCAGGACATGGAAGCAACCTAAGTGTCCACTGACAGATGGATGGATAAAGAAGACGTGGCACATATACACAGTGGAATATTACTCAACCATAAAAAGAAATGAAATTGAGTTATTTGTAGTGAGATGGATGGACCTAGAGTCTGTCATACAGAGTGAAGTACGTCAGAAGGAGAAAAACAAATACCGTATGCTAACACATAATATATGGAATCTAAAAAAAAAAACAAAAAAAATGGTTATGAAAGAACCTAGGGACAGGACAGGAATAAAGACACAGATGTAGAGAATGGACTTGAGGACATGGGGTGGGGGGAAGGGTAAGTTGGGACAAAGAGAGAGAGTGGCATGGACTAATATATACTACCAAATGTAAATTAGATAGCTAGTGGGAAGCAGCCGCATAGCACAGGGAGATCAGCTCCGTGCTTTGTGACCACCTAGAGGGGTGGGATAGGGAGGGTGGGAGGGAGACGCAGGAGGGAGGAGATATAGGGATATATGTATATGTATAGCTGATTCACTTTGTTATAAAGCAGAAACTAACACACCATTGTAAAGCAATTATAATCCAATAAAGATGTTAAAGAAAGAAAAAAAAAAGAGATGCTTGGCAGGTGTGACTCATGTAGAAGGCTTTCAAAGATGGTGAAGACAAACGACCACTATGGTTCAGATCATGGAAACACTCAGAGAACGCTCACACGCAAGCATCAAGAATGAAAACATGATAAAAAAAAATGACCCTTATGAGAAAACATTTAAAAAATGGCAATGTTGAAAGTGGTCAGGTCCTACGATAGACTATTGGCTCTGTAGCTCTCATCAGAACTTTTTTTCTCACGGCAAGTTTTCAGAAAGCAGAAGTAAAATGATTCCTAGAACCACAGTGCTGAGTTCTATTCCGTGAGCAGAGTCTCTGAATTGGAACAACCTGGGATGGCACATACATTTCGTTTCATTCATGCTTCCTGTCATTCATGCTGGAAATTTCTTTTGTGCATTTAGCCTATGAGGACATACAGTTTGGGGCTGAAAAAGATGGTACTTTTTAGCCAAAGAGAGTCTGTTTTCTAAGCCACCAACCGTAGGGGTGCCGAGGGCCTGGTGAAAGGAGTTCCATTAGCATAGAAAACCATTGTGTTGCACTGAGCAGATCTGGGGCCTTAGTTAATTAAATGTAACCTGTAGGTTTATTTGGACACCAACAGTTTTAGGGCTGGAAGACACAACTGGTTGCTGCAATACACAAAAGTTTATTTTTTCTTTTCTGAAAGCAAAATATAATAGAACTGAACATCAATGAATTTTGTACAACAAAAACAGCTTTTAATATGGAACAGAGAGTCCATGAAGGTTTTAAAATCTCGGAATGGCTTCCCTTTTTCAAAGTCATGCTTTCTTGCAGTCCACGAGGAGTTGGCACGAAGAGATGGTGGCAGCCCACTGGGTGAGGTGAGTGGAAGGACGGGTGGGCTTCCCTAGATCCTAGTCAGCTGGTGCCAAAGACTGGATGGGAGGATGCTTTCCACTTTCTCCATGACAAAGTTTAAGGGGGCAAACAAAGTGCTGAGGAACTGCGAACAAACGAGAAAAGCGCAGAAGTCAGGAGAAATCTTGTTCAAGACATCAAAACGAACCTCTCCAACTCATGCTTTCATCTTATGTCTCTGCATTATAAAAAGCTTCCAAAGGCTAAGATTTCATATTTATGTTTGTAGGAAACATTGGTTGACGAACAAACCTACATTCCAGCTTCTGCACCCGCCCCCCTGGCTCTGATGGATGAGGGGGAGAAGTGTTGGCTGACAGGCCCTTCACTCCTCTGACAGCAGCCCACAGTTCTGAGGCCTTCCAACCAGCCTTCAGGATCTGAGGGCTGCCCATGGAGATGACCAGTGCCGTCAAAAGGGACTGACAGATGGGTGGCAAGTGAGCAGAAGAGTTAAAAAAATGGTGACAACTTCTCCACCTGCTTGCCTAGTTATAGAACTTTAAGTGGAAAAGGCAACAACAGAAAAAAAAAAGTCCAGTTTGTCGTATGGTTGTGAATTGCTTTGGGATCCTATTGTCTCCCAAACACCTGCAGCCCATGTTCTTTTCTGAACTACCTGCTTAGTGGTGAGCATCATGGGAGCCTTGGGGAGGGCAGCAAGCTGGCCAGTCCATGGACGACACGTCCTTGTGGAAAAGGTGCTGCTCTGAGGAGAGCTTTGGGATCTCTTTCGTTTGGTTACTGAATTCCTTTCTGTTTTTCATGTAGAGAATAATGCTTATTATCTGTGCCTTTTAGGAAAGTCAGGCGCCTTGCCTGAGACTCATTTAACATAATCTCAAGTCTGTTCTGATTATGTTCTCGTGAAGACTCAGCCTCCCTCCACAAGCCATCAGCATCTGGCAGAAGAGGTGCCCTAACCCAATCAGGCACAAGACGGGTGTTTGGATGGGTTTCCTTGCTCTCTGTTCAGAACCAAGGTATCGTCTCGCTAGGGTTCAATGTCTGGTTCTTGTACTGTGGAGTCCTTTGTCCCAATCCCTTGCCCATAGCACAGCACAGTCTACACCACCAAGAATTTCCCACAGGAGTCTGCTGTAGGACGTGAGTACATACGCAGAGGGGGAACATGGTCTGAGGCCAGACAAATTAGTAGACCTGAATGTAGTGAAGAAACAGTCTCCTCTACTGGTCACATGTTCTATGGACTGCGGGTCCTCAAGAAGGGGTATGGTAGGCAAGTTTCCCAAATTTACATGACCTCAGAATCTGTCCTTCTTCTTCTTCTTCTTCTTTTTTTTTTAAAGAACCAGTAGAATGCAAACTGGGAAGGCCTGTACCACATTATGGCAGGACCATCAAGTGCGAGATTTGTGTAACGAAAACTCGAGAGAGTATAAAGTTCGGAACCCTTCTCTGTACTGCATCTTTTACATCAATTGAATATATTTACTCAGTAAGGCACTTAGGTACTGGGTGAGATATAAAAGCGTCTAGGACAAAAGTCCCACTGTCAGGAAGCTCAAAGCCTAGGGGTTGGGGAAGGGAGCCACTAAGACCTGTACCCAGCAAAGTAACAATACCGGGTAGACCACGACAGAGTAGAAGATAGACGCACAAACAAAGCACCAGGAAGGTTCGGGAAAGGGAGAGAATCCATTTTGTCAAAAGGAACAGGAAAAACTGAAAATGAGGTGACTGAAATAGTCCCCAGTGGATGGCTGGGGTATGAAAAGACAGAGATGGGGTAAGAATGGTAAGGAAAGACATGTGAGCAGGTGGGCCTTCCAGGCTCAATAAACAGCTGGAACAGAGCGGGGAAAGCAGCTGGTATGACTAGAAGAGATGGAGGTAGAGTTCAAAAGCAACTAGCATAACTCTGGGGAGGGCCTTGAGTGCCAGGCTGTTAAGGAACTTGCAGTTAAGAAAAAGGCAGCCACGTTAGTACTTGAGTGAAGGTAGGATGGCTCTTTCCTCAAGTGGGTGTTAGATACAGGGCAATGCCTGGCAACCTTCTGAGATTATCCTTGGTTGGGTGCACAGTACCACATGGGATGCTCACCCTACTTAATGGACTGCCTGTCCTTTTCAGTTTAGAGCTGGATGCGGTTGGAAGGCATTGTGGGAGATACTAGGTCCAGGAATGAGTAATTACTGCCCGAGCTGCCCCGACAGAGTTTGTAAAATCCTAGTTCTGAGAGGATGACATGGAACAAGTCTACTGATTGTATCAGACCGACATGGTAACACTGTAGAATTAAAACTATTTACACATAACATTTATCCATTTGTTTGTAATCAGAGATTGTCAAGGCTCCATAGCACACGGCATTTGCCTGTAATGCTCAGCTCCATTAAGAGGAGCTAGGTGCCAAAGCAGTCTGGATGAACCGAGGATGCTGATGGGCAGGAAGATGAGGCCCACTGAACAAGGTGATTTTGCTGGTGAAGTTATCATATCCTGCAAACCTAATCCCAAACAGATTTATAACCCCTGAAGTTGTGACTGAGGTGGGAACAAGTGATGCATTAGCGTGAGCCAGTGTGGTCAGATGACAGGAATCGCTCAAAGTCTACACCCTGGGCGACTTCATACACTAAACGGGGGGACACCAGGGAGCCTCAGCTTGGGTAGCAGAATGAATGGAGATGTTACAAAGCTGGTTCAAAATAAAGGCCCGTCTGTTTGCTTAGTTTTGGTCACTGACCTGACTTGGATAAAAAGCGTAAAAGGGAGGCCTCTGGAAATTAAGTGGCAGGCCTCGCCCAGTTTGTGGTCTGTAAATGCCCCTCTTTCCACCCTGCGCAGCAAGATGCAGTGAGCCCTGGCCCCCCGGACACACCTGTACTTCTCGACCAGGTTCCACAAGAGAATTAACTCCTAATACCTCCCATGTATGTGATCATTTACTGCTCTCCCTCATATCTAGAATGTTCTATCCTTGGGACAATCGAGAAGAGAATGCCTTGAACGCTTTCCTAGAGATCCTAATTCTCTCGCAGCACCCCAGTTGCGATGAGCACCCTTTGTTGCTAGGTTACCTTCCTCCTTAGCAGCGCTCTCCGAGACCTCCTCCCCAACCCTCGCCCACAAAGAAGAAGCAGCAAAATGTAACGGGGTGCCTGGAACCGTTAAGCCCTTTTCATTTAGTAACCAAAGGTCAGCGGCTTTCATCAGGAGGTATTAAACAAAAAAAGTTAGGTGGAACATCCTTTGTTTACTTAGGATGCTTCTTCGCACGTTTGAATATCAGTCAACACTTTTTGGGCGAAGACTCAACCAATGCACACAGAGAAACAACAGTTTCACTTAGGGACTTGGGAAATTTTATTGCCTGAAAAGTGAAGTCTGAATGAGCAACACCAGGCAACCCTGGAACAGCTCATCTGTCTCAATGTCCAAAACTTCTGTCCTGGGGGCAGACACACACGGTCCAAAATGCACCATAATTCAATCAGTGTCTTGTGGTGAGAAAAAGCAACTGAACTAATAAAAAAGAGAGAGCAACACTTCAGTCGCCTGATCCTCCTTTTCCCCGAAACACCGTTATTTAGAAGAAGGTCATGGCTCGCAACGTGCTTCGTTAACGCTTGAAACGCCTCTGCTTATCTGAATAAGTTCCAGGTGCCCTACTGCAATCAGACAATTGACATTTCACTGTAATCAATATCAGACTTCAAAGAGGTCAGGGCGCATAAGTTGAAGACAAGAGTCAGAAGTCAGGGGGCTGGATCTCGGGGAAGGAGAGAGACCAGAGGAGGAAAGACAGGGCCCTTCAAACAGAAGAGGTCAGCAGGCTGACCTTCCCACATTCTGTGAGGGGCTGGGTTTGGAATGATCACTTATTTATATGAGCAACCTTATCTTGGTAACCAAACATTCTAGGAAGAGTTAGTCCTAAGTCATTGAGGTAGATTAGATTAGGCGGAGAGAGTTGAAGCCTCTCATTTTACTATTTTCCAGTGGCTCACACTTGGCTGCGGGCTTCCTTACTGGCTGCATATCAACATGTAAACACACTGGAGAGTTCCCAAGCTGCACGCAGCCTGGCGGGTGGCAGTGCAATCTCTCTCCATCTACTGAGTCATTATCCCAGGGACATTATCTCAGGCGAGGTCTGAGAAAATCATTTTCACAAGCTGCAAATGGTTGCAGGCAGCCTATAGGGCAGCTGTGATAACCTGTGGGGGGCTTCACGAGGGGCCTGATGAAGTGACAAGAGTGAAAATGTGGAGAAGACTCCGGAGCAGTGGGGGGAAGGAGGAGGGAGATGGGGCTTGTCTCCTTCAGGCCATCCATCTTCCTTCCCCATGAAATCTCTCCGGACGTTTTAGTACTGCTAAACCTTAATGAAGGGCAAGATGAATGTGATCCTCCAGACAGAGGTTTAAAAGCAAATTTATCTAAACTACTTTTGAAAACTACGAGTAGCTGACCAAACTACCACACCTTGGTAGAGTATAAAATACGAGGACCATAAAGGTAAATTTATATTTTATTTAATCATCTGGTCCTTGACTCAAAAACAAAGCTTTGGGAACATTAAATGAGGAGAGTGGCCCTTGGTCTAATATCCATAACGAACACATCTCTATGATATTCTGGAGGCTACACAGCCTTACCTAGAGGACACCCAGCCGTATTCTATGTACTACCCTCCATTCCTCCCAGCCCTCTCCCTGGGCGACGCAGTTTCAGGCAGTTACTTTATTCAGTACAGGGGCTCTCAGCCCTGGCTGCACACCCAAATCACTAGGGGGGCATCTGAAAACTCAGATGCCCGGGCTGCATCCCAGACCAACTAAGTCAGAGTCCCCAGGATTGGGAGATCAGGCACCTGTAATTTTTAAGCTCCCTAGATGATTTCAAGGAGCAGCTGGGGTGAAACTGCTGGTTCCTAGAAACCTGTCACCTCAACAGTTCTGACGTCGCACCATGCACCTGCAAACGGCTGCTCAAAGGCTGGCTTTTTTGAGACCAGTGTTCTTTGAAGGAAATGGTCCTCAACCCCCATCCGTAGAATCGGTGGGGGGGCGGGGCTTGTTTAAAAACGCAGATTCCCGGGTGCTAACACTCAAGGCTCTGAACTTCCGGTGGTAGGGCCAGGTGAATTTTGTGCACACTAGGGGCTGAGAATCACTGTCCTGATCCTGAATTCCCACCAAGAGCTGCTTGTTAGTTCAATGAAGAATGACATTGACTAATGTTGTAAATGTATTCTTATTTTAAATTTTACTACATGACACTCTAATCTATTCAGACTTTTGGTAACTGCTTTAACTCAAAGGTTGGCTTGGGAATAGAAGCAAATAATGAATAGCATAGGCCCATAAACTAGGGAGCATCTAAGGAGGCAGCTTGGGTGATACTGGGTTCAGGAATCATATCATGTACAGAAGACTTAAGGAAATTGGAGACATTCTGCCTGAAGAAAAGAGAAGGTAGTAAGTTAGAGGTGAGAGGTGGCCATGAATATATTAGTTGCCTCAAGAAATTGCAAGAGGAAGTAGAGTTGTTCATTATAGTTTTGGAGAGTAGAATAGGAAATAAGTGGAAATTAAAGGAAGGCAGATTTTATCAGTATCAAGAAGAGTTCTGAGTGATCCAGTACGGAAATGGGCTTCCATGTTGAACAGGTGAACACTCCAGCGCTAAAAGTATTCCAGATGAGTCTAAATGACCTTCATCAAGTTACTGTTGAAGGCAGTTTAAGGTCCCTTTCAACTCTGTGATCATAATTATAAAAGAAGAGAAGAAATGCTAAGCTGTATCTAATTTTTTACACTGATTCTTTCTGCAGAAACCACTACCATTTATTTATTTAATAATCATTTATTGAAAACCTACTATGTGCAAGGCACTGTGCAAAGCTTTGGGGATACAGAGATGAGGAAGACACAGTCCTGCTCGCAAAGAGCTCACATTCTACAAGGGGGTCAGACAAGTTTTTAACAATTATAATACAGTACAATAAACGTAATATAGGTATTCATGGAATACTGTGGGAGCTGAGAGGAGAAACATCTAACTCAGCTTGGGAGAAACTTAGAAAGGAAGCTGAGTATAAAAGAATGAAGAGGCGTTAGTAGACTGTACAAGTGCTGATGATAATGGGGAAGGGCATTCCATGCAGAGCAAACAGTACGTGCAAAGGCACCGAGGCTCACAAAAGCATCTGGGAATGGTGAGCAATTCACTGTGGCCCAAGACCAGTGTCTGTGCAAGAGTTGGGAGAGAGATGAGGCTGAAGAGGAAAGCAAGGGCCAGATCATAAAGGACCCTGTATGCCATGCTAAAGATCTGGGACTTTATCCTGATGCTGGTGGGAAACTACTGAAGAAATTCAAGCAGGGAAGTGACATGCTCAGACTTGCAATTTAGAAAGATCATTCTTTTGTCAGTATGAAAGAAATACTGGCAGAGGATAAGACTGGAAGCAAGGAGACCAGTTAAGACTCTTGCAGGTGTCCAGGCAAGAAATCACAAAGATCCAAACTAAGAGACAGCCATGGGAGAAGAAGGAAGGGAAGAAGAGGTGAATTACATTTACCGAATGCCTAGTGGCTCAGGAGGTTAGAGCCGACAGACTGTGAAAGCCAAGACAGACAGGATATAAGGAGTGAGAGAGGGAAGAGTTTGGGAGGGCTGCTGAGTTTCTGGCTTGAGTAACTGGGTGGATATCAGTGCCACTGGCGGAGATCAGGAATACAGGAGAAGGAGCAGTTGTGGTGGTGGGGGAAGAAGGGTGATGAGTTCAGTTTTGAAAATGATGAGATTGAGGTGCCGGTGGGATTTCCAGTTCATCTTCAACACGCATGAAAATACTCTTGCAATTCCAGTCCCTGAACTCTGCCGAGCAGAAAATGTCAATCATCTGGAAAGGGATTAAATCAACCCAGCCAAGTTAGAAATCATCCTTGCTGACTCCACTCGCCTTGAAATCAGAATGGAGTTCCAGGGAAACAATCGATATTCTTTTCCTGATTCCTTCTGTTTGAAACTCCTTTGTGGCAAAATCAGTAAACTTATCCTCACTGCATGTGCAAGCTGAAATGGTCACTTTTCATCAAGGAAACAATGGTTCTTGGTTGTCAATGCAGATGGCTTTTCTTATTAAAGCTCTTCTCCATAACCCTCTTTAAAGACCCTTAATGGATTTCCATACTTCTAAATATCATATCTGTATACTTCTTAATACTACCCACACTTCACACCCTCTCAGTTCATTCCCCAAACAAGCCATTTAATTTGTAGACATTAAAACGTTTTAAATTTAAATCATCTTTGAAAATGTAAATTCTATCTTTCTTGAAGGAAAGACCTACAATATCTAAAGATTAGAAATGATGTCATTCAATTTATACAAAACTGAAAAATCTCCCAAGTATTTTTCATTTGCTAGGATTCCCTTAATTCTTTAATTCTTTTAGACCTCATGCATTATTTTAGGGGAACTGCTGAGAATTTTTGTGTCTGTGAAATAGGCAAGGCATGCAGTAACAAACAAGCTACACTTTCTCATTCTGACCCTCAATCCTTGATCTCACTGATGATAATGAAAATTGAACAGTATGCAAAGGATCAATACAAGCATGTCCACTTCTACACAACGCTCCCCTCTTTCTCTTATGCTGCTTCTCTTGACTTGCCCTGCCCCTTGCCTGCGGCCTCCCCCTTGGCAAATACTCACAGCTTTCGCAAAGACCCCCATGAGTTCCGGGAACTGATGTGTCAGGAGGGCCAGCATGGCTGTGAAGGAACACAATCCAGCAGTGAAGAGGATAAAGAAGGGAAGCTCCTTTTTTGGGTAAACTGAGACTTCATGGAAAGCTGTGGAGAAGATCAAAAGGGAAGTGTTAGGGCTGCAGTAAAATGCATTCTCAGGGAATTTCTGTAGGTGGGACTGACTCTGCAGAGCTTTGGCTCAAGTCTGCTGGAAATGAAAAAGGTAGGGCCCTGGAACGAAGAAGAGCCCACATTTCAGCCAGCCTTTGGTGGCCTATCTGCTTCTCCCAAGTCCACGTTCAACCTTCAGAACTCTATCTAGGGCATGATAGGGCTAATTTGGGGATGTCACACACTCATGGGCAGGGACAGTAACACAATCTATGCCTAATATACAGTATTTCTTTTGCAAAAGCAAACACAAATAAAACAAAACTTTATTCAAATTATAAAACACATGTTCATTGAACAAAACCTGGAAAATCCAAAGTCAAGTATACTGAAAAAAAAATCCTCTCTCTAGGTTTTCACTTTTCCTGTAATTTTTAAATCATTGTGATAGGGTGATATTAGGGTATCTTGTATTTTTTCCTGGTACAATCTAACTATGTCAGTGGAGGGTGCCACCCTGATAGAGAGACATCCAGCGAGGACCATCCATCCATCAAAAATGGGAGATTTTAGAGCCTTTCATAACTTTTAAATTTCGAGTGGTCCGCACAGACAGAAAAGCAACTGAGGCTGGCCCAGTGGAGGGGAGCCGTGAGGCTGTGTGTGAACTACACTGCCACTCAAACCAAAGGATTCGAGGGTCTCCATCTTCCTCAGGAAATCCAAGGTCTCAAGCCTTTCCTCGACCTTTCAGCTCTAAGCAGTAGTCCACTCTGCTGAAACTGAGGGTGTAGAGGGCCAAGGAGGGACAAAGCACAAACGAGCACATGCACCTGAATCCAGGGATGTCAACCTGCTAGGATTCTTCATGGGTGGACGTGTGCTCGGGACCACCGTGCACACTACACCACTCACGTGCAGCACGCAGGTAACATGTAAAGCCACCTACCCCCATCCCATCCTCACCCTCAGCACCCAATGATTTTGAGGGGAGATCAGACTTGAACCACTGCATTCAAATAAATAAACGTGATAGTTTATTTATAGATAGAAAAATAGTTTTCTATTCCAGGACTGTAAAGATTATTCCTAGACAGTTTCTTTTAAGAACTGTAATCTTGTTCTAATAGTGAATCTATCCCCATGGAAACATGATTGGACTCAATTAAAACATTTTAAAAGTGTACTTTTCAGAAAACTGCCTTTCTTACCAGAAACCGTAAATGTTAACAAGGATCTCCCTGAAGGGGGAGTCAAAAGGTAAAGCATGGGCCCATCACAGGGATTTCTGAAATCAAATCTAATGCAGAGCGAGGCACCCGATGCTTTTCCACAATAAACTCAGATGGTGAGGAACCACACCCCTCTGAGGTCTCCCAGCTCCCAAGGTAACATGTCTCCCAGTGGGTCTGTCCTGCAAAGAAATGAGAGAGCTGCCTCCTGCTCTTTCAACCTGAGACGGCAGCCTTGTTTTGCACCCACTACATTGGAGATTTACAACCAGCTCAAAAACGTGGGCATTAAACAATCTGCCAACACTCAGGGCTCCACAGTTATACTGGCCCTCCTGGCAAAGCATTTAAATATGTTACAGCTATGAGATGTGACGTAGCTGGGGCTGGTGCAGGGTGGTTGTGGCAGAAGAGAGGACGGGGAAGAGAGAGCAACCAAGATTTGGAGCGTATTATCTGAGGGAGGAAAGTATGTCCTAAGTCAGGGCCACATGAACAGCCTGGACATGCTCTTCATACACAGTATAATTTGATAATAACTATTTAGCCGGAATTGTCAAAACAATGTTGCATTACAGTAAACCAAATCATACTTTCCACGTGTGGTATGGGCCCCCCGACTGCTAGCTTGTAAGGCCCTCGAGGGCCGGGTTTGCCTGCCGCCTGCTATATACAGTGTTGAGGCTGCACGTGTGCCCTGCACACGTTACACCAGCTCACTGTGCGCCATCCGTGAGATGCCCACGGGAAATCCCGCCGGCGAAGAGCACCGCATCACCGCAGAGGGCAGCCCCACCCTGCCCACGACTCCACCTCTGGTCACAATGCCAGCGTCCCCGTGCCACCCTCCCACCCATGGCTCATCTGCAGCTCCCTCTGAAGCCAGTGCCTCCCCTCCAGACTCCGGTCTGTGCAGACTGCCTCTGACCAGAGGGAGAGCCCAGGCTGAGCCCCACACAGTGGATCAGCCCAGCAAGGGGCATCTGCCCCAAACTAGGGGTCTCTGCCCCAAACTAGGGGTCTCTGCGCTCAGACCAACCAGTACATGATGGCTCTTCATCTACATTTCAGACCTGGGCGGGTCTTTCCCTTTGATGAATCTGGAGAGACGTGGAGAAGCAGGAAGCCAAACCTACACACATAACTCACTTTAATGCTTATGCTATCAAATGAGGACAGGGTTTGGGAGAAGAGTAATAAAAGACAAGGAACATCATAAACATTTATCATTTCCACCTCTTCCCATCCCAGTCTTTGGCACACCACCCTCACCAGCCAAAGGGAGGATTATGGAGGGGAGACTCACATGGAAGCAGCTCACGATCTGCTGTTTCTGTACAGATGGGGTAAGGATAAAATAGATGCCCCTTTTCCAAGGGATAAGGGATCATCCGAAAAGCTGCAAAGGAGAGACAATACGTTAGAGGTACAATATTTGTCTCATAACTTCTCAAGTCCACAAAGAGACTTTTGAGCATTTTTATAATGGCTCACATTATAAAATTATAAAAAACATTAGGTCTCACACTGAACACTTCTACAAATAGCTCCCATAAAGGAGGCAAGACGTACCCAAACTCTGAGTCATGTGCTAGATAAGCTGTCAGAAATGCATTATGAGGTATGCCTCACACATTAACCTCACACTATATATTCTGGGAGAACCTCACAAAACTGAGTGGGGATGGGGGTGCAGAGGAGTAGGGAAAGCCAGCAATTCCAATGCCCAGGGTTTCCTCATCTACAAAATATTACGAAAACGTCGTAAGCACTCATTCAATATAGCTCACCTGATGGTAATAACGCAAACCTGGATTGAAATGCTTCCCCGAGAAGCAAACGTGGACTGACTTGTTGGATCGTGTCACAGATGCACAAATATGAAAGGCATTCTAGCATGTCTATTTAAAAAATATGTCTAGGTGGATTAGAATTCCAACCAAGATGGATGAAAACAAGAACCTAAAAATGCATGACTCGGGAGGTATTTCTAAACTTTATGAAACTTTTAAATCTTCAACATCATGTGGGGGAAAAATGGATCTGGAGAGATTGATTATCTGTATTTTGATGATATCAGGCCACGTAAGTTCTGGTTTCGTGGCATCAGATAACATTAGGTCTCACACTGAATTATGACTTTCCAATCAATCCATCCCTTCCCGTTATCACGTGTGTTACTCTCCCTGTTACGAGGTCATCAGCACGTTAGTCTCACTGTTTCTGTGAACAGTACTCGAGGTAATTTTTCTTCAACAGATGTCCGGTAACTACAGCATGCTGTAGCTATAAAATATAAAAACTAAACCCTACACTGGGAATGTCAGATTACAGTCCTTGCCTTCATGTGTGTCAAAAAGGGATGGTGGCAACACAGCAGCCTTTTCAGTCTTAAATGCTACAATTCAAGGACTCCTAGCTACATCCTCAGCTGTGCAATTACCTGAGCCTTCTCAAAATGCTGTCAATGTACATATTTATCTTTTGCATACTTATTTCAAACAGAAATCAGAAACAAAGAATGTTCTCCCTCACAAGAAATGACAAAGTTCCATTGTAACCAGCATCAGTGCACATATGGTATTTATTCTGGTGTCTGAATATTATTTAAAAGTAAAAACATTATGTATGTGATTCCAGCATTTGGAATGCAGTCAATCTACACCACAGTGGTATCACTCTGAGGTTACAGCACATTGCCACGGAGAATATAAATCACTCTAAACGTGGGATTAGAGCAGAGCCAGTTGGCTGAGGTAAAAATGTTATCAATTTTCCTCTCATAACAGAAACCTCTTAAACAGAGATTAAAACATTAAAAACACCCCAGACTTTAACTCTTCTTAAAATGAAAGGCTCACCCTAGTTCAATGAGACCTTCTCTTTCATGCAAACCAAGATGACTTTTGCCCATTACAACAAGCAAGAGAGGAGTTCCCTGTACAGGTTGTTAACACACAAAGATTACTCAAAGGGACCAGCATCTCTCTCGGTAGAATTAGGCTTGCAAGAGAAGGGAAAAAATTACAAAACCGAAAAAATCCATTTAGTGCCTTTATAGGATACACTAAACTCTCTACTGGGAAGCAGTGCATTTAAATTTAAACTGTAATATGGCAGGATTTTAATACTATTTCCCATGAATGATGGCTGCTATGAAAGCATCTCAAAAATGTAGAAAAACCTATGTGGAAGTTTTTTTTTTTTTTTTGAAATCAAGATTCTCCATGTGCACTAGGGCTGCTGTAATTAAGAATCGGTTCAGGTTCATATGATATAAATAAACCCTGAGTTTTCAAAGTGGCTATAAATTTGAATGCTAAATTTTGTTCAAAATTGAAGTCAGTTTGCACTTCAGGGAGCAATTTTTTAACTGAAATATAGGAGTGCAAGATCTTGAGAGTGTTCACCCATAGACATCAAATGGTTGCTTGGTGTCTTTTCAGTCAGACGCCAAATAGTTTTTACTCCAGGACTTGGCATGCATACAAATTTTGTGCATCAAGTTAGTCTTTTCCTTCTTCTAATCAGTTCTGGTCTTTTTGGAGAGGGTGAAGGCACTGATTATATACGACTCAAGAAAGAATACACACACAAACACACACTTTCTGTACTGTCCTCTGCCCCCAACCCCTGGGATTGTAAAGACGCTTATGTGCTCTTAAAATTTCTCATTCTCATGTCAGTTGTCATTTACATCAAGTTCATAAAATAATATTAAGACTTTTGGCTTCACTAAACAAAAGCAAGCACAATTTCTGTTTGCAATTCTATCCTTGGTCCACCCTGCTGTGCGGGGCCCAGCAAAGTGTGCGATAAGCAGTGGGGGTCTGCAAAGAGTGGAGGAGGCACTGCACGAGCCGGGCCAGCTTCACCTCCCACCGCCTGGTCCCTTTCACTGCAAAGACACGACACTGCTCCACAAGAACCTCGTGGCTTGAGCCGAATGTCCAGAACTTTTGCAAGTGCAAACAGTAACACGCTGATTTCGCAGGGCAAGGAAGAATGGAAAAAAGGTCATTTGAACTATTTTATGAATTTGATCTACTTCATGACTGACTAAAAACCTCCTAAAAAATCTCCGTCCGAAAAAACATACACTTCAGAGGAATTAAAAATGTACATGTATTTGGTTAAAAACGAAACCAAAAACCTGGACCACTCAGAGTTAATACACGGGACACAAGTGGCATTGTTGCATTTTCCTTTTGTGCCATCCCCTCCCCTACCTTGGTTTCTATTGTGCCTTTGTGGGAGAGGCAAAATGAAACTGGGAACTACTTAATGAACACAGCAGGCTCTCCACAATGACATGTGATGCGTTACACAGCTGCTTTCCACCCCTGCCCAGACACGTTTTCTAGGCACCAAGCCTAGCAGTGCTGTGCCAATCAGAGACTCGACCAATACTGGAGAAAGAATCAACAGAACCAAAGAATGAACAGAAGGATGGTTACATGAACAAATTAATTCCTGATTTCCCCAGTGACTTCTAATGTGCTCTCATCCTGTCCACAATGTAGACAAGGATAGAAGGTAATGTTTGATACTTTGTTTGTCTATGTTGCCTTTCAAAGAGGATCTCAGAGAACTTTATACAGACCCCTTGCAATAGCAAGAACTGAGTTTGAATCCCAGCTCTACATGGTCAAAATGTTGAGTGCCTTCCTCATGCAGCAGCGATAGAAAGGTGAGCCAAGTATGCACTGCCCCTGCACTGACGGAGCTGACCACCCAGGGTGGGAAACAGATGAGCCAATAATCAGGAAAACAAGAGTGAAAGTCCCCCTGTGATAGCCCATACCTAATGGGGGAGTGGTGGAGGTGACAGCTCAGGATGAGTCAAACTTGACCAGGCTGACAACTGTATGACTTTGGGTGGGTCATTAATCTGTGTCCAGTCTCTTCGGCCGTAAAAATGAGAACACCAAGGACCTCGAGAGGCTGTTAAAGGGACTAAGTGTGACAGCGGAGGTCAACGTGTCCACACATAGTGCCTGACTGCTCAATGAAAGTTAGTTTTCTCTTTACCGTGCCTTTCCACTAACCCCAAGTTCCTCCTTTCTCTAACAGGTCATACTCTAGCTTATAAGTGAAAATGCTGCTTGTTTGTGAACAATTAGAAGTGCAAACGATAGAACAGAAAACTTTCATCAAAATACACGTTTTACGTTCTCACTTTTGACTGTAATGTGGGCAACTGGCCATAAAGGCTCTTTGTCTTTTGTGAGACTTTGGGCACAATAAGGAAAATTCAGAAGTCAAAAGCTTGGGTTCTGATCCACGTTTTTTCACTATCTACTCATATGGCCTTGGGAAAACCACTTTCCTTTGGTTAGATTACATGATGCTCCATTCCAATTCTGAAGAAAACTTCTAGAGTTTTATAGCAGATTCACTAATTTGTTAGTGACCTGCAACGCTCTATAACACTCTGTTCCTGCTTCCACTGCTTGTATCCACACTATATATTATACATGTGTGTGTATGTATCTGTGAGAATATGTGTATACACACACACACACACACACACACACACACACACACACACACACTAATGTTTCTCTCAAAGCGTTTCAGAGTCTGACTCATCTTGGTATCCCCAAAAGAATGCCTGGCACAAAGGAGTGACTCAATAAATGTTAATTGAATAAAGGAATGAATAAGTTAATGCACAATAGGGCAGAGACAGAATTTTTCCCTTTAAAAACCCCAGTGGATCCAAAGTACGGTCAGCGGCTCAAAACTGAATAACTGAAAGGAGCAAGCTTGGTCCTACTGGGCAGTAGGTGGGGAAGCGCTGAATAATATTTGGAGTCCGGCTACTAGTGTTAAGTTGGCTACGGCCAGGGACTTCAGCTGGCCATTGTTTTCTCCTAAATTATAAAATTTAGCCTTAGATCTATGGGGTGAGGGGTGGAAGAATTTCTCTTTAGCAGTCCCAAAGGTGCCAGGCTTTTGGAGGAAAGGTTTGGTTAGAGGAAATGCCCTAAGGACCACATCTTACAGCAAGTAGCATTTACCATCAGGTTCAAAGAGAATAAATTAGAATCAGAATCTCATCCTTTGCTTCAACAATGGACCATTTTCTCCTCTCAAAGGAAATACTTTGCCTAGTCCCCCTAAAAAACACCACCTTCAAATCTTATACATTATTTAGTGAATTCTTTGGAAAAAAAATCTCCAAAAAGAAAATAAAGAGTCTTACTTGATCAAGTGGAAAAAATGGAAACAAAGAAAAGCTAAGCGATTTACCCCATGGCACTCTAGCCTTCTGATATATAGAACCTGAAAATTAAACCTTAAAGTTCACAGCTGTGGTCAGCAGACTATTCTGCTTTACAAATAAATACAGCCAAAACAGAGCCCTGAAAAGATCAAGGTAGAAGGGAGATAAGGCCACATCAGTATTTAATACAGGTAAAATAGAAGATGTGCCATTTAAAATAGGGCCCCATAAGGCGCGATACCATTGTAAATAATACACAATTCCAACGAGATCCCTCATTCATATATGGCTTTTACATTCAACACACACTTGCAGTCGTGTGTGTGCACGTGTGTGAGCGTAACCAGAACCTACAGTGTTTAAAATAAATATAATTAAGATAATGTGACAGCTGTGTAATGAATTAAGAAACATGTTTTTAAACCTTATAAATTAAAACTTTCCCCATTTCTTCATTATCTTGATTTTGAGGAACATATTGTGTAATTTCAGGGGCTGGGACAGTGATGAATCAAATATTTTACAAACCTTTGAAATGCTGATGTATTTGTGGTTGAGGACTCTGCTTTTTTTTTAAACCACCATATGTTTCAAACCCAAACAATCTCTGCCATGCATCAGCTGGACTTTGGGGTTTTAACAAAAATGTGAGTTATTTCAGCCTGATTGGTGGGAAACTCACTTAATTCCACAAGATGACTAATGCTCCAACATAATAAACTCATTAAAAATCAAAGAAAAATATACCTCATCCCTACCCCTAACTAACACTTTTGACATAAGTCAGGCTTTTAAAATTTTTTCTAAAAGATAAACTGACTTTTTAAAAGAATACTCACTTTTAACATGGAACATGGTGAAATGAGGCACTGTTACCTTCCTCCCTGAATTATCTTTCTAATGAAAAGGGGAAACTGGAAGGGAGTTGGGGAATGGCCTTAAATTTCAGAATGAAGAAAGAAATGATTTAAAGGCAAAAACCTAGACCCTGAGGCTGGAGATGTCAAAATGCGGCACCCAGTGGTGAACTGGAGGAAGTGCAGCCTCCTGCGCTCAGGCACAGGCCGTCTACGGGAGCCCCACTGACCTCAGAGGGAGAGGGAGAGGTTCTGGTACTGTAGCCGCCCTGAGGGCAACTGCCCTGAAGCCCACCAATCTGGAATGGGGTGATGGCATTC
Source organism: Tursiops truncatus (assembly GCF_011762595.2). Lineage (NCBI taxonomy): Eukaryota > Metazoa > Chordata > Mammalia > Artiodactyla > Delphinidae > Tursiops > Tursiops truncatus. Next base: position 73,224,372 of record NC_047042.1, on the reverse strand, counting down.
AGTATCTTCAGCGCTTCACAGTTTTCAAAAAATGGGTAAGTTAATACCAGTTAATAGGTAGCTAAGTCAGAATTCTAATCCAAGCCCTTTTGATTTAAAATCCAGAGCCCTGATGCCTCCATTTAACTTAGAATGGACACAAATCTAGAAGTTTTGTCAACCAATTACACACAATTGTCTAAAGTTGGAGTGGTAATTCTTTCTTCTGAATTGCAAGACAGATTTATAGCTCTGTTTTTGAAAAAAGACCAAAACTGTTTGTAATGAAAGATTATTTTTCTAAGTACATGCATATACATATATATACACATACACATATATACACATGCATATTTATGCCTGTAGAAAACATATATGCTTGTTGTAGAAAGTTTGAAAAATACAAATAGGAAGAAAAAACCAAATCACTTAACATCTACTTAAAGATGTATTTATTTCCAGTCTCTTACCTTTGTTTATATATAGAATGTATTTTTTTTATAGAATTGGGCTCATTCTATAGTTAAAATGTTTACGTCAATATTTAACAACAAAAATATAATTTTATATAGAATGATTAACTTTCAAAACACTAGAAAGGGCATAGGTATACCCCAGACTGTAAGCAGTGGTGTAAATTGATGGCTTCTAAACAAATGTTTCAGAGATGGCTGATCCTCTTATCCTTAATCAATTCAGGAAAGGCCTAAATAGCTGGTATTATAGGAAAGAGCAGTGAAGAAAAAGTGAACCTGCTCTGCCAACAGTGCTGGCAGGACGTTCAACAAGGTACTCACCTCAATGAACCTGTTCCTCTCTTGATCAACTAAGATGGCCACCTCTGTCCTGCCTAACTCAGAAATTTATCAGGAGTCCATGAAATGATGGCAATATAAACCCTCTGTGAATTACACTGTTACACAAACACTCTTCAAGGTTCTTGGGATCCTCCAAGGTAGTTAGCACCTGGTAAGCACTCTCATGGTTCTCTTTTCTTTCTAAAACTGAATGGTATGGCTCTCTTTTTGAAAACTGAACAGCAGCGTAACTTCCTGGTTCTTAATTATCTGTAAGGATCAGATGCTGAATTTATCTTTCCTATAGGCCCCTGACTACCTTGCCACACTGTTTTATGTCTAAAAACTCACCCCTACCTACTAGAGAACGGACTTGAGGATACGGGGAGGGGGAAGGGTAAGCTGGGACAAAGTGAGAGAGTGGCATGGACATACATACACTACCAAACGTAAAATAGATAGCTAGTGGGAAGCAGCCACATAGCACAGGGAGATCAGCTCGGTGCATTGTGACCACCTAGAGGGGTGGGATAGGGAGAGTGGGAGGAGGGAGATGCAAGAGGGAAGAGATATGGGGATATATGTATATGTATAACTGATTCACTTTGTTATAAAGCAGAAACTGACACACCATTGTAAAGCAATTATACTCTAATAAAGATGTTTAAAAAAACCAAACCAAATAAACAAACAAAAACAAAACAAAAAACTCACCCCTTCTTTTTATTCTAATAAAGAGGTAATTACATCCCCTCAGAGGTACTACACTGCTTGATGTGGGGTTCACTATGTCACTTCACATTTCTCACAATCTCACTGTCCTTCCCAGTTGTTCCAGAGCATCTCCCTATTGTTACATGATTATATGGGTAACTAATTTCCAAACAGAATTTCCTCATGGTTTTTTTTTAATAGTTATGCCATTCCTGACACTGTGTCTTCATCACTTCTGCCCACCCGCTTTTGACCTTTTCTATAGGACTGGTAACTTTCTTATCAATTAGATCCAATCAATAAGCTTCTATTACTATGTTTCCAAGGTACCGATCTATAAATACGTTCTTATTTGGTTAAGTCAGTTTGTCCATTTAATTTTACCACGACTAACACTAGGTGAGGCCTCTCATGTTTATTCTTGCTGGGCTTTTTCTGTCTCTTTCTCATGTTTAAATAAAAATTCCTTTTGTCTCATCTGGATAGAACACTTTAAATGCAACAAGAAGCCCAAGCCAGAGGGGACTGCATACATGTCCACACACACCCTGAGCAGAGTGTGCTGTCTTAACATATCCAAATAGCGGGACCAGGACACCTGGAATATGTTACCACACTTACAGAGTAGGGGTAGAAACATCGATCAAGTCGATATCCCTCAAGTTATAAATAGTAAATGATTTAACTTGACCCGCTATCAACTCTCTAAAGAAATGTTTTCAAAACAACTAAACAAAAAACTTTCAATCAACCTGAGTCCCCTGTCAAGTTACTTTTACTCCATCTCATTCGGCTGCCCCCCCTCCCTTCCTGCACCAGTTTAGATTCCTGCTGGGTTAGGGAAGGGCAGGAAAAGGGAAGAGCAGAAGATTAGCAAAATGAAAATGGAAGGAGCAAAGATAAACAGTGAAAGGGATTAAAAAGACATTCATTTGTGAGGCTGATCAGAGTAGGAGTGAACTCAGGAAAAATTATCTGAAGACTCTAATATTTCTTTTCCCCATGAGAGGGGGAAAAAAAACCCCCATGCTACATGTTGTGTTTGTTTTGCTTAAATTAATGATAACCGAGTGTCAATATATATGGGGTCCAATAATCCACAATCTTGAGCCTTTTTCCTTAATTTTCATTCTCCCCAACAGCCCCACCGCTCAGCATTTGTTCACAGTGTCCTTGCTTATAATACCGTCCCAGTTCTTCAAGGCTTGGTTCAAATCTCATATGACCCATAAGGTTAACCATGACTGCTCCACCCCATAGGCCTCTCCTGTCTGAAGAATCACTGGGCAGCTGTTACATGCTGCTGATGACTCCTCCCAACTGCATGAAATGCTTCTCCAGGGCAGGGAGCACGTCTCACCCACCGTTGGAGCCGCTTCTCCTTACACGGAATGACGGTGCCCAGCTCGTGCTCAGATCAGTTTATCCCCAAATCCATCTAGGCATTTATCCCTTAACGCACAATGCTACACCTGCCACCATACTGGAGTCCAGCGGCCACTGCTCTTGTTCTGAAGCAAGCGTAACCGCTGCTCGTTTGTGTTTGGCTAACCCAGCTCTCCTGGAGGATAACTGTGGCTCTTCAGCCAACCCTCCCAGAAAGGCCATCCAGAAGTGGTCATCAGAGCCCAGCACGAGGCCTGACCCCACGCCAAAGGTTCCCATGGTGCCGAGGGGCTGTCCAGGTCTCCAAAGAGGGTTTTCCAGCTGTAAAATGCTCCTCTGCCAGGATAGCCCAGACTCACCCCATCCACTGTATAAACTTGCCTTTTTGAGCTGCAGAGATGGGATCACCACAGCAACACCCGCCACCACTGGGAAACTAGAGAGCCTGAGTAATTAACCATCTCTTGGTGATGGAATATCACAGAGAAGGAGAGCTATAGATATGCAAATCTCCATCACTCACCGTGAACACTCAGGGTAAAAACAGTTTTAGCATCTTTTCATGCTTTAAAAACATTTCAAAGAAAGAAAATTACTTACTGCCTTCCCACGTACAATGCAGAAGATTCAAAGCCCCTTCTACCCTCTTCCAGTGTGCCAGATGAAAGAACGCATATGCTATTGCTTCACTGTCCCCTCTCTTCAGGATATGTTCTGGGGGCAGGATTAAGCTTTTCATTTCTAGTAGGTACTGAAATAAAAAAAGGCAGGAGACAGATGTGTTAATACACAGTAATTTGGAATTCAGAATGGAAAATGGAGAGGTTGATTTCCCTAAAGCCGCCGCTCTTAAGCATTTCATCAAACCTGCAACCTCATCACTACATTTGAAGGCAATTACTGAAACATCCAGCAATGCAAAGTTTGCTGGCAGGTAATTAGCCTTGTACTGGTTTCCTACAGTGAACATCAGAGGCTTTCAGGCTAAGATATTCTAATCAAAGAAATATATATATACATATACAGACTCAAACAGCAAAAAGGAAAATTTAGGAGACACAGTAAGTTGGTATAATCTTGTAACCAGAATGAAAATACATGAAACAAACACATGAAGGTTAAGAAGTTTCATATGACTAAACCAACCACACTGGAGAGACCTGGGGATGATTAGCACTGCCCGTTAGGTTTTCCTCACAGATCTATCAAGGAGAAGGCCCTAGTCCTGCAGAAAGGGTCACCCGTAGCTGCTCAGGTGCTGGAGGAAGAGGGGTGGCAGCCTGGGCACAGGAAGACCCAAGGGAGGGGAGCAGTACAGACCCCAAACCACACTGTTCTTTCGGCTCCTTTCCGAAACACTGCAGGGGTCTCAGGAGCGCAGGGTAAGAATGGATATTCTTCCTGGGGGCTCACAGCAGACTAAGTTTCCCTTTGTACTCTTTCGTGTTTACTATAGAATAGAAAGGGAAGCAAATTCAGGCCGGTATTTTATATTTGCAGATGCTCACTTGTCTTTGCCAGCTGGCGTTCCCCGAGCTCCACTCTTCACCACCTCCCCTCCGGATTCGTTCCCAACACACACACACACACACACACACACACACACACACACACACACACACACACACACACACACACACCCCCACCACCACCAACCACTGTCACAACAACCCAGTCATCTCCTGTAAAATGGAGAATAGCAGACCACAGAGGTACGTGTTTCATGAAAACAGCACAAATACAGCGAAAGGAGGTGCTATGAGAAGAGCTGTCCAACAATTTTAAATTTATGAAAGAGGGGGAAGAGTGGAAGAATCCAGATCCACAGAATGGAGGTCACAAGACACCCATCAATGTTTCGCTCTCATCTTGCTGTGGGTTCATACACTGGGCACGTGGGGTGCAGTGGCCTTTAAGCTTCCTCTCCTGTTGGCATGCTTGGCATCGGGGCGCACCGCCCAGCAAGAGCCGGGTGGACACATTCCGGCCTCTTGGTTCAGCAAATGAAACTTTCCTTGCTCTGGGTCTGGTTATCTGAAGAAAGCTCCAAGCCTTAGGCCTCAAAGCAGGAAGAGCAGGAAATGAGAGCCCACCCCGAGAGCAGCGGAGAGCAGCGGAGAGCAGCCGTGCAGCCCTCACACTTGCGGAGCCGGTGGGCTTGAAGGCCCTCCTCGATAGTAAGACCTCTTCCCAGGCTGGTCCATGAAAGGTGTTCATCATTATTATTATTTTTTTGCAGTACGCGGGCCTCTCACTGCCATGGCCTCTCCCGTTGCGGAGCACAGGCTCCGGACGTGCAGGCTCAGCGGCCACGGCTCACGGGCCCAGCCGCTGGGCGGCATGTGGGATCCCCCCGGACCGAGGCACGAACCCATGTCCCTGCATCGGCAGGCGGACTCTCAACCACTGCGCCATCAGGGAAGCCCTGGTGTTCATTATTTTGATGGGAGGTCCTCAAGCACGAGTTCATGTGCTTTTTTGAATTCTACATGTTACTGCCTTCTTCCTTCATCTTGTTTTGAAACAGTGAATGACAAAAATCTTTTAGGAAAAATAATGATTTTGAATTACCTAGTAATCCAACTAGCACTGTATCTATTGATATAATAAATATATAAATATAAGGTAGAATTTTATGTTCAGAAATATATCGTCTCGTAATTTTACCTTAATAGAAGCCATTATGTCATGGCTTCTGCTACTGCCCATGATGATTTTAGAAGGCCCCAAGGGTCATAACTTGTAAAATGCTATGAACTCTATTAATTTTTTTAAATAATCATCAGGAGAACAAAGGAAAGGGAAAATTTCTTGCTTAATGAGTGCCCTAGAATAAGATTTTGACTTCTGAGTTTCTAATAATTATTTATAGCCTACCAAATAGTCAACTTTTTTAATGTATCTTTATTGGAGTATAATTGCTTTACAATGTTGTGTTAGTTTCTGCTATACAACAAAGTGAATCAGCTATACGTATACATATATCCCCATATTCCCGCCCTCTTGCGTCTCCCTCCCACCCTCCCCATCCCACCCCTCTAGGTGGTCACAATGCACCGAGCTGATCTCCCCGTGCTATGCGGCTGCTTCCCACTAGCTATCTATTTTACGTTTGGTAGTGTATATAAGTCCATGCCACTCTCTCACTTTGTCCTAGCTTCCCCTTCCCCCGCTGTGTCCTCAAGCCCGTTCTCTTCACCTGTGTCTTTATTCCTGCCCTGCCAGTAGGTTCATCAGTACCGTTTTTTTTAGATTCCATATATGTGTGTTAGCATACAGTATTTGTTTTTCTCTTTCTGACTTACTTCACTCTGTATGACAGACTCTAGGTCCATCCACCTCATTACAAATAACTCAATTTCGTCCCTTTTTATGGCTAAGTACTATTCCGTTGTATACGTGTGCCACATCTTCTTTATCCATTCATCTGCCGATGGACACATAGGTTGCTTCCATGTCCTGGCTATTGTAAATAGAGCTGCAATGAACATTGTGGTACATGACTCTTTTTGAATTATGGTTTTCTCAGGGTATATGCCCAGTAGTGAGATTGCTGGGTTGTATGGTAGCTGTATTTTTAGTTTTTTAGGGAACCTCCATACTGTTCTCCATAGTGGCTGTATCAATTTACATTCCCACCAACAGTGCAAGAGGGTTCCCTTTTCTTCACGCCCTCAAAAATATGGAATGGTCCACGAATTTGCATGTCATCCTTGTGCAGGGGCCATGCTAATCTTCTCTGTATCATTCCAATTTTAGTATATGTGCTGCCAAGGCGAGCACACTGTTCCTTTTCATTTCTATGATTTAGGAAAGGCTTTCAAAGTCACATTTGTGAGAGAACTCTTCTCTTGGGCTAAGGAACATTCAGGAATAGGAGCACCTGAGAAGAAGTGGGCCTGGCAGCCACCCACATGTGGGAAGAAGTCTAAACAAACTAGGAAGGGGTGTGGCAGAGGAAACTTGGGGAAAGAGGGAGGATTTTTAGAAAATTATCTACAAAGGGATATGTTAGATCTGTGTTGTCCAATACGGTAGCCTCTATTTAATGTGTGTCTATTTAAGTTTAAATCAATTAAAATCAAATAAAATTAAAAATTCAGTTCCTCAGTCCCACTAGTCGTATTTCAAGTCCTCGAGTGCTATATGGAGTTAATGACTACCCTACTGGACAATGCAGAGACATTTCTATGATCACAGAAGGTCCTAGTGGACAGCACTGCTTCAGACAATGGAAGTTTCTAACCCTGAAGTAACGGAAACAATTTTTAACATGAAAAAGTTTCACAGATGCCCATGATAGAAACTGTAAGTGTAGAATCTACTGATCAAAAATACACAGCATGGCAAATAGTTATACAATAAATAGTAATGATACAAGAATTCGTTCAAAAGTATTGTAGGCCACCAGGGCATCTACATATTTGGAAAGCAATAGTGCACATGTGTGTGAGACAGATGGTTTACTCAGACTGAACGTGGTGCATATGGCTTCAAGGACGTCGTCCACAGCCACCCAATGTGAGCCGTGAGGTAATGCTCTGTTTCTCCCCTAAGCTCCCTCTGATCTTTGTACATGTGTACTTTTCACAAACCACCTTAGATTAGCTATCCATGTGTCCTTCTCCTCAGCTCAATTATAAGTCCTCAAGAACATGAATCTCATTTCCCAAGAACTCTCTCACAATGAGCATCCCCTGGCCTCAGCGGCCTCGTGAGACTAACTAGAGCAACTCACCAAGGAAACTCAGCGGCCTTCTCATCGCATCTACTTTATGGCAGAAATAGGTTATGTCTATAAAGGAGATTTATACTGCAGCATAGTTCCAAACAAAATGTTGGCTCTAACCAAATAATGAAGGCTAATAACAACAATGTGTTAGGTTCCTGGCCAGGCTTAAAATGGCTGGCAAGATCGGTTCTCAACATGTGCAACATTTAAATTAGAAAGGCATGGAGCAACATTTCACATCTTACTTGTTGAGAGAAAAATAAATGGAAGAGGGCAGATCCCTATCCACAAGTATGCAGAAATCAATTAGAATAACTGTAGCTTGCAAATCAGAGAACACTCCCTGCCTGTCTGCAATAGTTACTTGGCTTCTATTCGCTAAGCCAGCATCCTGTGCTATCTTGCTTGCCATCCTGCCTCTAACTTCCTTCCCAGATTCTCAAATCACATTGATCTTGAAGCAAGGCTTCTAAAGGTTTCGGAAGGAACTTTTCAAAATCTATTTGTGTCAGAATCTAGTTCCTATGCCCAAGATGGGAACATATAACGTTAGAACAGGCAAAGAGGAGCTGAGTACTGCCTACTTATGGAGGTCTGTGAGCAGAGGCCGGCTCACCTGTCAGGAGAGATGAGCCCTGTCACAGGCTACCACACGTGACTGCTCCAGTCTCTTCTGTTAAGATCTTAAAATTCTATAACAATTAGAGTGAACATGATCCCAAAGTTATCCTTCACACAGACATTAATGCCAAAAAATCCATACCCCCTTTTAGGATTTCAATACCGACAACAGCAGATGTCATATGAAAATCACTGGCAAAAATACAGGAATAAACAAAACGAGAAAGAACAGATTAATTAAACAACAGTACATTTAGATGATAGCTATCAAACTGCTCCCCAAAATCAGGTAGTAGAAGAATATTTACTAGCATGAGGAAATGTTCCTGACATATCATGAAGGAAAAGACCAAGTGTATCGTACAGATTATGATTTGGGTAATACAAATGTACATGTAGGCATTAAAAGCATTGGAAGGTCACAGATTGAATGTGAATGGTGGCAAAATATTTGATTTTATGGAAGATTAATTTCTTTTGTGCTTTTTCTATGCTTTCCAAGTTTTCTATAATAAGCATTTTAATATTTTTTCTGTCTATATATATATGTGCGTGTGTGTGTGTGTGTATATATATATAATACAAAACTATTTTCTAGACTTGCATCAAGAACATAAACAGCAAACCATGCAAACAAACAAAATAACCAGAGAGAGCAATTTTTCATATGTGTACAGTGCTTTGGTGCAACTGGCTCTGAAAGAGGCTGTGAGCCCAGAAAAGATGTTTTTAAAACATCAGTAAAGGGTTCAGAGAATACAGCTAGTGCTACTTGGAAGACATGCTACATATTCTGAGTTTCAATGCTGTCCACACCCTGGACTCAGTAAGACGCACGCTGGAATAGGACAAAAATGACGCAGGAACCTCGGCTCGCTCAGGCCACACTGCGATGAAGCCTGAGATGCACTGTCCCCCGGCCCTGGCCCCCTCCCCTCATCTGCCCTCTGCCCCTTTGCATCACTGTTTGAATCCTGCCTCTACTATTCCGCTAAGAGACCTTGGACAAGTTATTTAATTTCTTTCAACCTCAGGTTGCTCATCTGTTAAAACAGAAAAATAAAAATACCCATCTTGCTGTTTTAACTTTTGAATATTACACAGGATAATATTAGTAAAGCATTCACACGGCTCCTGGCACATAAGTATTCACCAAATAGTAGCTATTTTTGTTAACAAACAAACAAAAAAATGAAGTGTTTAAATTACCGTGGAGGTAAGTTATACTTCTTGTGTATGTGTGTCCCACAGATGATTGAGTCTGTTTCTAGGTAAAATACTTCAGCAATTTTATAGTAGTAGCAGTTCAGCTGAAGAGAACGGGCTGCAAGCAGAGTCACCAACTGACCAATATGGAGACAAACACAAAGCAAAGCTGAAATGCCAAGTTCAGCCTGGTGATCTGTAGTACCACTCAGGGGTCCTCTTCTCAAGGTAACTGTTTCTTGCTGGTTCACTTACCTATTCATCAGTTACTTTGCTTCATTCAAAAAATATGGGTGTGTTCACAGTATATCCCAAAGAAAGATATGGGAGTGCTGTAGTGTCCCCCAAGGGCACAGATACAGCAGTGGCCACAGTGCTCTCTAACGATCTTCTGTGGGAGCACCCACAGTCTACCCCAAGGGCACAGATATGGCGCACCCACAATTCACCTGAAGGGCACGGACATGATCAGTCAGGTGACTACCTTGCTAATCCCTAATCTTTGTAGGAGCGTGTGTGTGCGCATGCATACGTGTACAAAGAAACGATAAAATTCAACATGGTGACTGCCTTAGTAAGAGGTCTATACTTAGTACTCAGGAAGCAAACGGGAAGCATTATCTCTGGGACAGCTTCACAGAAAAAATGAGTCAGTCTCACTAAATAAACAAAGGTTTACCTGTAAAGATGAGGGGAGGCAGAAGCCACTGCAAGGCTGGGCACCAAAGCATCAGAGGACACACTGGGCTTGCAATCTTGAGATGCTTGAGTACTAACATGACAGGAATTGCCAACACTGCTGAAGCACTAACGTGCGTCAAGCTTCTTATCTCAGGAACCCCTTACAGCTCTGTGAGGGAGCTGATAGTATTATCCCTAGTTTACAGATGGAAAAATGGACGCTTTGGGAAGTTAAAGAGCTCATCCTGGGTTGCACAAGTTGTATGTGATGGAACCTGCGCCGGAACTCAGGTGTTATGCTACTCTCCGAGGGAGTGAAGCAGGAAAAGTGGTTGTAGAAGGCCTTGCATGCTATGCTCCAGAGTGTGACCTTCACCCGGAGTTATTCCGTGGTTTTCAAACTTTGAGACACCAACAAATTTGTTCAAAGGAAAAAAAGGAAATATCAAACAGAATGTGCAAGTGACGTAAAACAAAACTCTGGGGATCTCGGGGGAGGGACCCACAAGAAGACTGAAGACCCTTATGGCTCCTAGGGAGACAGTTTGAAAACCTCTGCAGTAGGCAATCGGGAAGTGAGTTGGTACAGTTTGTGGTTTTGAAAGAAATGGGCAAGTCACATGTAGGAGCACCCGACAGGGAAGAGATTCAAGTTAGCAAAGTCAGAAAGTTCCTGTCACGGTCCGAGTGAGGGGTGATGAAACCGAGGACGGGGAATTCCCCTGGACGTGGTGCCTGGCTGAATCTGAGGGCAAGAGAAGGAATCAAAGGTCACTGTGACATTTCTAGTTTAGGAAACTAGAATAATGTGAGATCATTAGCTAAGATGAAGACACCAGAGGAGGAAAAGGCTTAGCAGCTGTCGTGCCTGCCAGACTTCTCTGCCTGCAGTGAGGAGTGAAGGTGTGCAGGTCTGGAGCCTGGGAGAGCAGCTGGAGACAGGGGTCTGGGTGTGCGGGGAGAGGCTGAGGCAGGGGCCGCGCATGAGGTCTCCCGGGAGGGCTGCAAGCAGGAAAGGAGAACCAACCTGAGGGTGAGCAGGGAGGAAGCGCTGCAGGCAACGAGTGCTCAGAGAGGCAGCAGTGGCCCAGGAGAAGGTGGCAAGGAGCCAAGATGACCTCAGATAGAAAAAGTGGTCAGTGGGACCAAATGCCCAGGAGACATGAGATAGGATGAGGTGGGGAGGCCGTGGCGGGAGTGACCTTGGTGGGAGCAGCTACAGTGGTTTTTGTTAAAGAAAGAGACCTCTTAGAAACGTTCTATTCCTGAGATACATTGCTAAAAACTGGTTTCTGCTCATTTTTCTCCGGGTCATATTTCCACAATACATTCTCCTTACTCTAATGCAAAAAAGCTTTGGAACAAAACATGACTCAATTCAAAAACAACTTATATTGAAATAATATTTCTGAAATATACCATTGATATACAATATCACAGACAATCTGCCAGGGTATTCTGAGTTTCTGCTTCCACGCTTCAAGCATTTTTAAATGTTAAAACCCACTACACATTTTGTTTCCTAAATTGGATTAAAAAGCAATTTTATACTCTGTCAATCAGCTTTACCAAGATATAAAGGGAGGCCTGCATTAGTGTTTGCAAGAAATAGAATTTCCATCATTATAACAAGGTCCTGTGGACACTCCATTGCCAGATACATTTACCAGGATGTTTTCCCCCACGAGCCTTTCAAAATTCCCGTGAAATTTTAGATTAACATGATATGAGCTTTTTAAAAAAAATGCAAATTTTTAATGGGAATGCATTTCTGTCATAACATTCTTCATTCTTTGCTCTCCATTTTTCTCACGACTTTCTCTCCATACTCTGATATAATTTAAAAACTAGATCTTCACCCCAATATTCTGTCAAGCTCAGGCTGCTCTGTTGGTAAATAAGCTTTAGGAGCATGGTGAGCCCCCTTCCGCCAGCACCCTCAGGGTGCCAACTGCACCCCCTGCAGGTCCCTGGGTGGGCCCAGTAAGATGAGCGTGAGGTTTAATAGTGCCGGGATTTTAGGCAAGATGAAGAAGAAAGCTTTTCCCCATCGGTGCTGGTGATCTTTCTTGATTTTTCTCCCTCGATAGCTCCACCCACAACACCCAAGCATCCCAAGTAGCTGGGGCTCAGCATGGGTGTAGGGCCTCCTGTTCTATGCGTGGGACCTCGCAAGCTGGGGGTTTTCCTGTGGTGGTGGTCAGGGCTCACAGGCTTCTCTCTGTATGCAGAGGTGCATTGGGGTTGCAGGGCTACCAGCCTTCTCATTCCAGTTTCATCACAGTGGTTCTACTTTTAATTACTTTGTTCATTGGGGTTTCACATAAGATTGCGTTAGGAGGGAAAAACTGTTTATTGCTTTAAAAATAATAAATCGTTATTAATTAGTTTGTCGTTCCTGTTTTGTTTGGGTTTTTTTTTTTTTTTTTTTGGCGGCGGAAGCAGGAGTGGCTATGCTAGAACAAGAATACAAGGCAGAGGTCAGAAACGGGCACCTCTTAATCAGCAAAGGACCTAGCCAGCAGTTACAAACTGGAAATCCCTGAAGACAACAGCTGCAGCCAGAACGTGCTAGAGACTCCTCTCAAATCTGGAGGCCTGAGGAGAACCTGTGGGTACTCCAGGTCAGGGCCCTGTAGCGCCACTGTTACACTCTCTGGTTATCCTTCTTCAGACTAGGGTGGTCCAAGAAGTACCATTAATGCATGTTTCTAGGCAGCCCCTACTTCCACCCAGCATGCAAGTGCAGAAATAGAGCTGAAGGTACAAGCAAAGCGGCGATGAAAGGGCCAGCACGTATCGCGCACCTACTACGCACTGAACGAGTTACACAGTGTAATTCCACTTACTTTTCAACAACCTTATGAAGACTTAACTCTTATCCCCATTTTAGCAAAATAGAAACAGGCAGGGAGCTAATTAACTCCTCCTTCCCATACTTCCCTCTGGTCCCATGGACAGGAAGTGGGTGTCCTTGTTTTGAACACTTTTGAACTCTTTCAATAATACTTGATAGGTCTGCCTACCTTTATGTTGGTACCCTTTGCACCATCATTGTAATTAATGCTTTCTCAGTAATAATAGGAACTCTACATACTTGGCCTGACAATTCAGACACGCACATGGCTGAAAATGTTCCACGTTACTAGTAGTGGCAAAGGAATGCAAACTAAAAGAACAGAATTCCAGCTGTACTTAATAAAATCATAATTTTTTTCTCCTTCTCTCACTCTCTCTGTTTCGTTTTTGTTTTTAGACAAACTGCTAAATGCTGGCGAAGGTGTGAGGAAATGGAAAAGTAGGAGTCACCAGCTGATGGGAGTGTAAACTGCTACAATTTTTTTGGTAAGCAACTTGGCAGTAAATATCAAGAACCCTGAAGTGCTTCTACATGTTACTCAGTCATTCTCATTCTGTAAATTCATCCTAAGAAAATAATCTTAAAGACCAAAAAATCTTTATGCCCAAAGAGGTTCACTACTGGAGTTGACCACAACCTGATGTCTACAATTAGAGGATGCAAGAACCAAATCATTCTCTTCAACAAATGTTGCTGGAAAAACTGGGTATCCACACGCAGAAGAATCAAACTGGACCCATATCTTACCCCACAGGCAAAAATCAACTCCAAATGCATTAAGAGTTAAACATAGGTGAAAAAAATTCCTAACACTGGTCTTGGCAATGATTGCTTGGATATGATACCAAAAGCACTGGCAACAAAAGCAAAAGTAGACAAGTGGGACTACATCGAAATAAAAAGCTTCTGCACAGTGAAGGAAACAATCAACAGAGTGAAAAGGAAACCTATGAAATGGGAGAAAATATCTGTAAACCGTAGCTGAAAAGGAGTTAATATCCAAATAAATAAGGAACTCTTCCAACTCAATGTTTAAAAATAACCTGATTTAAGAGTGAGCAAAGGACTTGAAATGCCATTTTTCGAAAGAAGACATACAATGATCAACAGGTACATGAAAAGGTAACATCACAGATCATCAGGGAAAAGTAAATCAAAACCACATTAAGATATCACCTCACACATGTTAGGATGGCCACTATCAAAAAAATAAAATATGACAAGTGTTAGCAAGGAAGTGGAGAAACTAGAACTCCTGTGCACTGTTGGGGGAATGTAAAATGGTGCAGCCGATATGAAGACCCCTCAAAAAATTAAAAACATGATCCAGCAATCACACTTCTGGGGATTCATCTAAAAGAACTGAAAACAGAATCCTGAAGAGATATTTACACTCCCATGTTCACAATAGCTGAGAAGTGGAAACAACCTAAATTTCCATCAACGAAAGCATGAATAAAGAAAATGTGATACACACACACACACACACACACACACACACACACACACACAATGGAATATTATTTAGTCTTAAAAAAGAAAGAAACCCTGCCTTATGCTACAATATGGATGAACTTGGAGGACATCATGCTAAGTGAAATAAGTAACAGAAAGACAAATACTGCATGATTCCACCTATATGAGGTAGCGAAAGGAGTAAAATGCATAGAAGCAGAAAGTAGAATGGTGGCTACCAGGGCCTGGGAGGAGGGAGAAATGCAGAGTTGCTGTTCGACTGGTATAAAGTGTCCGTCACGAAGATGAAAAGGTTCTAGAGATCTGCTGTACGACGACAGGCTTATAGTTAACAACGCCGTGCTGTATACTTAAAAATTTGTTAAGAGGGTAGATTTTATGTTATGTGCTTTTTATAACAAAAAAAAGGAAGTAAATCATCCAGAGAATATTTTAAAACGTTTGAAGGCACATGGCTAAAAGACGTGCACTTTACTGTTAAGTTAGAGGATAACCATTTTAAGGTCAGAGAACTCTGAAAATCTGATGATCCTCCCCCAGGAGGAATAAATTTACCCCCAATTCCCAACCATAAAGTCCAACTGAAGCGTCCCATGTTAATTTTTAAAAATATGAATATGCTATGTGATTATGATTCCTAAGTATGAAAAATGCATAGGAAAAAGGCTAAAAAAATGGTCTTAAATATGACTAGATACGATGGGATTATGAATGACTTTATTCTTTTCTCAAATATAAAAATTATTATTATAATACCACTACAGAGGGAAAAACCATATCTAATACTGCTTGTAACAAACCAATAATTTAGTCTATTTTGGAAATTTGTCAAAATGAAATTTATCTTTAGCACCCTGAAGGAGTGAATGTAACATCCTGCAAACCAAAAATGTGTCTCTTCACAGGGAGAGCCTTATGATGGAGGTGTAGCATACTAAGAGCACATAGCACTAATTAACTTAGGTCTGTGTAAAGTAACGGATCACTGATAGAAATGCGTCCCTCCCATGTCAACCTTGTCCAGCTGGGCAAGAGCAGGGCAGGTGAGGAAGCACATTTTCCGGGAAAGTGGAAGAAAAAAACTGAAGCCCAAAATCCATTAAACAGTATATAGCAATACAACATAACAATACACAGATAATACAGAACAGAGCTGAACTTACCCTTCATTTGTCCAGCATTACATGAGTGAAATTTTCTTGAAAAAAATGGAGAAACTCTCTTTAAACTCAAAACTGCTATTTTAATGACATTAAATGGGAAAGTCCTCTAATGGTTTAAAGATTTGTCTTCTTCAACTGTGTACCCAGTTCTTGGAAATCACCAGCATGATTAAGATCCTAATACCCCTAGTCATTCTCAAAAAGAGGTGAACAGTAAGCACATAATCAATGCACTGTAGTGAGAGACCAGAGGGGGAAGACTGATTCTGGGACAAGGAGAGCACAGGCTTCCTGGTGGTGACTTGTAATGGTGAGGGTGAAGGATGAGGAGGACTGCCTCAGAAGCAGCAAAGAGGGAAGAGGAGAAGAATGTTTCTGGAACAGTAAGTGGACTGTTGGAAGGATCTAGAAAAAAATGAAAAACAAGTTGGGTTAGATCATGAGGGGTCCTGAAGAACTATCCAAGGAGTTGGTACCTTCCATAGGGTTGGAGACACTGCTGCACTTCCTTGGGAGGGGAGTAACACAATTCGATTCGTAGTATGAGCCTATGGGCTGCTTCCTCCTTATAATCTGCTGCAATCTAAAGCTTCAGAAATCCTCATGTTTAGAATCTAACGGCTTCAGAGGCTCTCCTTCAGAACAGAAATCCATGGCTTTTTACTATTGTTATTTATTTATTTATTTTTCAGTACGTGGGCCTCTCACTGTTGTGGCCTCTCCCGTCGCTGAGCACAGCCTCCGGACGCGCAGGCTCAGTGGCCATGGCTCACGGGCCCAGCCGCTCCGCGGCATGTGGGATCCTCCCGGACCGGGGCACGAACCCATGTCCTCTGCATCGGCAGGCGGACTCTCAACCACTGCACCACCAGGGAAGCCCTACTATTGTTATTTATTTCCCAGTCCTGAGATGTGGTTAGGAGCTATACTCCCTACTCCTCATGTTTGCAGGTAAAGAGAGTTCCTAAGAATAACCCTCCTGGGGTAAATAACTAATATTTATCATTGGATGTTGAAATATTAACTATGCTTACTGGGATACCAGTTGGAACTAAGATGGAAATTTATGGAAGGCGGTTCACAGTTATCATATTTGGTATTTTTTTTCTCCTGCCAAGCAGACTATAATTGGGTAAAACAGCGTGTATATACTGAAAATTCCTGTGGTGGGCCACTGACAACTTCCTGTGAAAGAGAAAAAGAAGGCTATGGCAGTGTTTAAGACATGATAATATCCTGAAGAAATCTGAATTGTCTACAGGGAATTGAGTGCCTTGGGAAGGGATGTGGCCGCCATCATTTGAAGGTTCAAGCCTAGGCTGGTCTGCCACCTGGTGGGATCTGGGGGTCAGTGGAGGGAGATGTTTAAGAGCCGGATAACCCAGAATCAGTTCAGGCTCTGTCATTTAATTACTGTGTGACCAAGAGCAGATTACTTAACCTCTCCAAACCTGCAGTGCCCTCATCTATGTAGCAGGGATAATAATGTGATACACTTCACAATGTTGTTATGAAAAATAAATGAGATGGCATATGTAGTTCAGTTAGCACTGTGCTTGCCACATAGTAAACATTAATAGAAACCAAAAATAAACATAATTATCATAGTATCATTATGAGGAGAGATTTAAGCTTAAAATGGGAAGGTGTCCTACATGACATTTAAGATCCCTTCTTACAACAAGAATCTACGTGTTTATATCCTCCACTGATGTTTCATTAGAATTAAGGCTATTCTCTGCCTGAAAAGTCATATACATATATATACACACACACATACATGCGCGTGCACGTGTATGTGCATTCGTGGTCACGCAGATGTGTGCACGTATGCACGTGTATGTGCATGTCTGCTAAAGCATTAGCAAGCAGTCCAACAAACAGAACACGTATAAAAGATGTTTATAGCAGCCTGCATACGGTACACGAGTACCAGAGGTTTGTGATTAATTCTGAACATATGAGGTCAGTAGCTCACAGGGCTTTTTCCCCACAGAAATGCCAATAATGAGGACGATCTGGAAACAAGTTTCCCCCTCAGCACAATCACCAACAAAGCAAAGGGATGGAGAATCAGTTTACTTACATGCCCTATCTTCTCTCAGTTTAATGATTAGAAGGTAAAGTGAAATCAAATTATTTCAACTTTTTCAAATTATTTCCACTTTTAGAAGACTTCTATTTTGCAAGTAGAATGCAGTTGACTGAGGTTAAATTCTTCCATGGCAGCTTTAAACTATTTCTTAGGGCTTTTACTACTCTTCTGGAGGCTCAACCATTTAAGACCATTATCTAGAATTAAACGACAGCTTCAATTAAAATATCTAACCAACAAGTATTGTTCCAGTTTTCTATCTTGTGTCCCACGATTACAAGGCTCAGGGTGGTATAACTGGAAAAATTAAGATTCAGGTCCCATACTTGAGGAGCTGCCAACAAGCTAAATATTAATAATTTTAATAATTTACAAACACATAGCACTCAAGGATTTTCAAACAACTTCGAACATATTATCTCACTTGATCTTTATCACAGAAGATAGGTGAGTCTTATATTTTTATCTTCATTTGGAAGATGAGGGAAAACTTTGAGTTCAGAGATGCTCAACCCAAGATCCCATGGCTAATAAATGACAGAGCCAGATTTGGAACCCAAGTGTTTGTCTCAGAATCTAGGACTCTATTGCCCAATACTACTTTTAAAAGAGGCTTATTTATTTTAAGGCTATTTTATGAGCTACAGAGCTCATAAAATAGCTCTGTAGTTACAGAATGGTACTCAATAAATATTAACTGATGACCTAAGTTTACTGTAATTCAGGACAATATTTTCATGATTAGTTTTACATTTTAATCAAATTTGAATAAACATTTTTTAACTTAGCTGAAAAAATATTAAATAGATATATTTTATACCACCCTATATACAGTACCTAAGTCTACAAATACTATGTTGGTCATTATCCACTGAAACTAGAGTGGATAAATACATCCTTCTGCAAATATGGCACTGTGCACCACTCTTCAATTTCCTGTTTTGTGAGAAGATGACCGTGACCTGAGTAAAACCTCAGGAATGATATTAGATCACTTATCTTTGTCACTCTGGATATCAACAAATTAAAGTAGGCAAGTCCATAAATCATCACACAGGCACACATACACACACCCAACCCCACCCTTTGCTACAGTACTGCAACAAAACAAGAAAACAGCCTTCCTTTGTCATTTTTCACCAGTGAAAGTCTTCATCAGACATTTTGCCAAGAAAACTGTCTTGTAGTACCTGATGTGAACTGCAGGAGGTTTCCTAGAGGTCAAAATGTGTTTTATAATATCAAGAAACTGAAAATGGCCCTCAGCCACGTGCCTATCACGTAGTAGGTACTCAAATACGGGTAAGTCATGAACACACACTCCTCTTCTGAATAAAAGATTACAGAAGTATCTTCTGCCATGATTTGACTCCCTTAAAATCAAATTCTTAAAAAAATATATGGGAAATATTGCATATTTATAAATAGGTCAGTCATGTGGTTAACAAGACAAATATTTCCTACTATATATATACCTATTAAAATGGCACTCACAAGTCAAAAGAAAACTACTTCTTCATACTTTGAGGTTTTCCTCATTATTTGCTGGCCAATACTGATTACCTATCATTTACTTATGGAGATACAGAATGTCATATGAGTATTTTTTACCACTTTTATTCACAACAAGGTTCATGTCTCGAGTTGGTTCTAAGTAAGACTATCACTGGCGTGCAATTCCTATCAAATGCATCAACACCCTTGGGATCTCCATATTTTGCCACTTTCAGGCTTCCTGACCTGGCCTGCCTAAGCTAGGTCTATCAATTTACCCTTACTGTATGAAGCCCGAAAATGGGCCCCAAAGCCTCTTGTTTTTTTACTTAAAAACAAGGCTAATAAGCATAGGCTCTACAGGGCCTCAACATTCATTGGTTGCAATTCATTTTTTTATAACTGGTGCATTGGAGACATGACATTGTGGTCACTGAACACTCTCTGCTATCATAAAGAGTTCCTATGGGGATTCCACAGACTCACTTTTGGCACATGAGGATTGAATTCCACAGCTCTATGAATGGCCTCTACTGCATTCATCTCTGCTGTGCTCAGCCCCCGCCGAGATGCAGCCTCGGGAGAGAATCTGAAAAGCAGAAAGACAAACACCATCCAGTTGGGACCACTGCTTGGGCATTAACCTGGAAAGGCATCTACACATCAAGGGCCCAGAAAACCACAGCGAGCCAAAGGCATGAGCTCTCCAAACCTCCACTACACAGAACCTCTGAGTGACCCCTCAGACAGAGGCCAACAAAAACCCCAGCAGAAGCAGAAAGCGTGCTTGCATCTAATCGCGGCAGGAATGAAATTCAGCTGTGAAGTCTCTCTGTCTAAAGAGCTAATCTAAGTTTTCTAGAAGGTACCTGCTTAGGTCAGGGGAGGGGGTAGGACTGACAAGGGCAGACAGTGTAGGAAAAAGAGAAAACTAGGTTACAGAAGAGCGCACTTGGTTAAAAACAGAACTGGGGAGAATTTTAAAGGAGGCTCCCAACCCAATGTCAGTGCTGCGATGGAGGGTTAAGTCTTGCAGCTTCAGCAGCAGGCGAGCCTGCTTGGGGCTGTTCCGGCAGGGGGAGTGTGCATGCCCAAACTGCGGGCGAGACACCTGCCCAAGTGAATGAAAAAAACCAGACCATGCAATCTCTTTCTCACCTCACACCCAGGGCTAACTCCAGAGCTGTGCTTGGCAGGCAGACACCACAGGGGAAGCTGTGACAACCCTGGCCCTGCCCTCCCAAGCTGGAGTCGCTGTGTAGGGAGAAAAGATGTTGCAGTAGGTACTGGCGATCTACAGGATAAAAAAGAATGAAAGAAAATTACTTCGGTCTTGAAGTGCACACACACTTAACAGCAAACCTGTCTGACACAGCAGAGGCTGTTTTCTTTTCCTGTTATCTGCTTTTCAGTGCTACCGAGGGAGTGTATCGGGAAGTGTAAGCGTTTATGAACTCAAAACCAGTTAAGCCATCTATTTCTTTCACCTGCCAGTCATCTTGGGGGTTTATGGAAATTCTCTATACCACAGTCACCTGCCTGAACAAAACGGGCAAATGTCCCACTGTGATGGTGACTCAAGGTAAACGGATCCTGGGTGGGGAGTTAGTTTGGAATTGATGAGGTAAGGAAAGGGAGATGACCATCCCCTTTTGCCATATTAATATGTTTGTTATGACTACTACCCCGCCCTGGACTGCTGGAGGAAGAGGAATATGCAAAAAAATGAATCAAAGAAGGCATTTTGTATAAGTCCCAAGCAGGCCTTTTGGTATCTACTGTCTGGCAAAAAAAAAAAATAAAAATAAAAGTCACCTCAGAGGCATGGAGTTTCATATAAATCCCTCTTTAGGAACCCACACACCATTACAATACCTGGCGATATACATTCCCTCCTTCTAGTAGTGAAAGAAAAGAAAATGCAGGTTTTGGAAAATGCATGCTCATAAGCAGGGGTCTCATAGACTAAGAAAAACTTGCAGAGAAAGCCCTCAGAGACAACACATCTCCTTCCGTCCAGACCAGCATCTGTACTGCACAGGCTACTATCCACTTACTTGTCAGAGACAGCTCTCGCTTTGAGCAAGGCTGCTGTGTAGCATATCGTTGCCGACTTTGGTAAGCTTATATCTGTTAGAGAGAAAAAAAGGAGGAACTGTTATAAATCTGTACAAACAAAGAGCAATGATTTTTTAATACACTAGCATTTTAATCATGTAAGCCTAAAGAGCATAAATTAAGACTATTTTAACTGTTCCTTATGTAGCCAAATGGTAGGTGAAACTAAGGGTAATTCATACTTTTGTGAATAATTCAAATTTCAAATCCACCACACTGTTCAGCAATCACCTTTTATTTAAAATATGGATTTTTCATATGTTGAGTTTATTTAAGCAGAGAATAGCTATAAATACATAAATTTAAATATGACATGAATAGTCTTGATATCAAGAAAGGCAAACAGGACTTCTTTGTTAACTTATAAAATTTCTCAAGAGGCATATGAAATATTAAAGTGAAAAAAATATTACCTGGATTCTTTTTTAAATATGAGGTTTTTTAGTGATAAATAAATTTATTTAAAAATTATTCTTTAGTTTTTCTTTAGTTAGTATTCTTTAGTTATTCTTTTAGTATTCTTTAGCTATTCTTCAGATTTAAACCAGATTTCATGAAATTTATATTTAGTTTTTTTGTTAAAATTGGAAAGAGAAATCTTTATGAGGATATATTATGAAATCTTTATAAAACTACACAATTTTTGTTCATTCAAACCCATGATAAAGCTCCTTTCATATGAAGCCTAATTTGTTGCCCACAAAAACAGTTCCTTTCAGTTTGTACAGAAAATTTCAGATGGAGGGGTGGGAACGGGTACCAGATTCAGATAGAGTTTACAGGCAAATAAAAGCACAGAGTACAACTAAGAGGAGATAAGTGCAAAGAGGGTAGTCCCTCTGGGGGCAGGGGGTAGGACTTGTTTTTAAATTATGATCCTATTTCGCACCAGAACTGTCTTTCTTTAACACTCAGACTAGGTAAAAATATGCCATTCCCAGGTGCTACAAAATTCACCCGAGGTTAGAAGAACTCTTAACACCTGGCACGCCCTCCAAGTTTCTTTCGGGCTGTTTTCAACTTTAGAAGAATTACATTACGGTAGGGATGAAAAGGAAAGTCCATAACTAGACAAAAGTCAACAGCAGAAGAAAATAATTTCATAAAAGAAAAACAACCTTTCATTCAATAATGAGTATTTACCACCAATTCCAGCATGAGGAATTTCTCTTTGAGGGAAATTTCAATGACACTGATAAAATACAAATAATCAGAGAAAATACCAACACAGAATTGAAAGGGAGAGAGGTCTTTGTAACCCTGATCTCATAAATTATATCCAAACAAAATTTCAACACCATATGCATACTGTAAAATGGTGTGCTTATGACTAAGAAGGAAAAAAAATGTCAGACACTCATGGATTTGTCTTGTTGCTTCTCCAACATCTAAACATTTAACCACTTCCCAGTATGTGAAATCAATTCAGGAATCAATTATCTTGTTTGCCAGGGTCCATTTATTGATTGTTACTGGAAGATAATAAAAAAAATTGCAGATAATACACATTCTACTTAAAAGTTCAGACCTTTTTTTTTTTTAAACTTCAGACCTTTCATTTAAAAATTATCTAAGCCCTGCTTCCACCCTTCCTGGTGTGATCTGTGTTCCTTCTGCGACAATCTAGCACCTTTCTATGAAGTGGAAACAAAGGATTAGTCCTAGAAAGGAGTTGAAACTGAAAATAATGGTCAAAATTATTCGAAGGTGGCAGCACAGATGGAACCTCACATGATAAACTAAAGAAAACCTGTTGTTAAGGATTTAGCTTCTCAATGAGAACGATCATGTTGTTTAGAAGGTTACCTAATCAAGCAAATGAACACATTCACCCAGTTGGAAATGCAGAAAGAGATACGATTGATGTGTTCCAGCAGAATCTTAGAGATGCCTAATCAAAGGTGATCTTTAATCCCCTCACACCCATAGACAGGACATTCACAACTCTGCAACGTTACAACTACTATGGTACAATTTCCCCATTTAAAAAAATTTTACCCTTACTCCCTCATTGTATGTAAAGATACTGGTATATGTGCACAGTCATAATGCTTAAAAAAATAAAGAAAAAAATATTTTAATCAATATCAAATGGGAAAAGGAAGAAATATAAATACCCCATTCCCCACCAGTGGCAAGTTCATTCCACTTGTTATCTCTTTAGTATATTATTTTGCTCTCACTATTAAACAAAAATTAAAAACAGCAAACAATTCTTGCATAACTTATTTATATATTTTCAATATTTTTCTTTCAATTCTTTCAAAGCAATACATCTATTTGGTAATGGCAATTTGTCTCTAAGGAGGGATGAATCATTATAAAGAAACTGATCCTAAATTACCCTTCAGGTAAAGCATCTTGTTCAAATAAGGTTTTTGTGTACAACACTTTCTTTTTTAATGTGGCAATATAAATCAAATGCTTTAACATTTTGCCTACCCAGCAATTCTACTTCTGAGACTTTATCCTAAGGGAAATCATCACAACTGTGCATGAAGATTTAGCTTTAAGGATGTTGATCACGACATTGTTTCTAATGGTAGAAAACTGGAAACGGCCCACATGTCAATCATAGGAGAATGGCTAAGGTGCTGCACATCCACAGGGTGCAATTCGATGCAGTCGTTAAATCATGTGGTGGAAAGTATTTTATGACCTGGGGAAATGTTGCATTGTTGTAAAACAAGTTTTGTAAAACAAGTTTACAAAAATTATGATTTCACATATTTTTAAAAAAGCATTTTTATGCACAGAGATAAAAAGGCTGGAACTATATATACCAAATATGAACAGTTTTTATTTCTGGGTGCTGGGATTATAGACAATTTTTTTCTATGTTTACCTGCATTTCCGAAGCTTCCTGCGACGTACACGTAATAAGTGAATTTTTAAAAGATAACAATGATGCTAAGGGGAAGAATTCTTTCTACAAATTGTCTGCAGCAAGTTCATGGGCAAATATGATACACTGGTGGAGCGAGACACAGACAGCATAAACAGACAAAGGCAGAACTTACACGAAGTGCTGTTAGCCCGCAGATGTAGAAAATTATTTATATACCTTCATGAAAGTTAGCGTATTCCTTTTGTGGTGTGCAGTTGTTAACCGTATTTTAATCTAATAAATGCCTAATATCTAAATCAGAGGCAGGACCTGCATGTTTTGGTTCACTTTTAAGAAAAAACCATATACATTACCTTTAGGAGAAAGCTAATTATTATGGGCTGCTTGCCCCATGAGTCTTTTTTCATTTCTTTAGGGAAAAAAAAAAAAAAGGCTGAGACTTGGTTGTTGTTGCCTATTATAATTATGAAACTTATTATTTTGAAATAATTATGGGGACATAGGAAGTTGTGAATACAGCACACAGAGTTCTGGGAAGCTTCCTTCAGCGTCCCTCAAATGGTGACAACTCACATAACTGCATTATAACATAAAAAAACCAAGAAATTGACGTTGGTACAGTACTATTAAGTCAATTACAGACCTTATTCAGTTTTCACCATTTTTTACATGCATTCCTGTGTATGTGGTTCTATGAAATTTTATCCCAAGGCTAGATTCATGTAACCACCACTACCATCAAAATACGCAACTTTTCCAAAGGAACTTTCTCACGCTACCCCTTTATTTGTACCCTCCCCACCCATACCTGTTCCCAGTGACCACTAATCTGTTCTCTATCTCCATAGACTTGTTTGCCTACTATGATTTTATGCTTTTGCCACCAGGGAAATGGATAAAATGGTAAGGGGAACAGGGTGACTAACCATACTGATGGAAATGGTAGTATCAGAAGTTTTAAGCAGGAAATAACAACAAATAAGCTGCTTTCCAATATTGCTTGTAATTTATTCAGAAATTTTATTTTGAGGAAGAAACTCAAAATCGTTCTAAGTCCAATTTTGTATGAGCAGACTCTAACTGTGCAGTGCTTTTCTGTCTTTTGAAAGTGGTGTGTAGCTACCATTATTGCCAGAAAGTCCCCTTAAGAATTAGAATCCAAGGAGGAAATGAAAGTAAATGAGACATCACACACTCATTGTAGAAACAAGGAATGCCGAATAAATGTTTCTCACTTTGGCAAAGCTGAACTGTTGGCGTTAGTTTAATTTTCCTTCCATTTCTTTCCACCTTGTGTTTCATACAGATCCTTTTATGAAAGAAGAACTTTCTCCAAGCATCTTAGGTGTACAAAATCAAATTGTTGTGAAAGTCTTTCCTTAAAATCTACAATCTTGAATTTCATACAACTGGAATCATAGCATGTGTACTTTTGTGTCTGGGTTCTCTCTCTCCAAATGATGTTTCTGAGGTTCATCCATGTTGTAGCATGTATCAGTACTTCCTTCCTTTTTATTGCTGAGTCGTATTTCATTGTGTGGATATACAATATGTTTATTCTCTTGCTAATGGCTATTTGGATTGTTCTCCAGTTGGGGACTACTATGAAGAAAGCTGTTGTGACTATTCTTGTGTACTTTTTGGTTTAAAAAAAAACCCTCATTTTTTCTTGGATATGTAACTGGAAATGGAATTGAGTCAGAAGGTAGATGAATGTTTAAACTGGTAGACAGTGCTCCATAGTGGTTGTATGAAGTTTGCAAAGCTAATATATGGCGAGAGAGGTCAGAAAAAGGGTGACTTCTGGGTTAGAGGGGCAATTTTCTGAGATGATGGAAAGTTCTATGATTCTGGGCAGTGATCACAGAGGTATATACATAGGTGAAAAGTCATCCCAGTCTACATTTAAGATTTGTGCATGTTACAATATGTAATTTATACCACAACAAAAAAGATGGAAAAAAAAAGCCAAACCTACAATCCTGTGTTACCTGAAGCTGCCTTCTCTTACTTGCCTTTCATCATTCTGGACCCTCCATTCTCTCTATGCATCCTTATCTAAAAATTACTTCCTAGTTTAATAAACAGAATCTGATTATGTTTCAGGTTGGTCTTTCAAATACTAAGATGGTTAAATTATCCTCTAAACCTAATCTTTTCCAGAATAAATACTTCTAGCCCCTCAACTGACACAGTCTTCAGAGCTTCTCACTTATTTTTGTTACGGAGCCATGGGTGATTTCAAAATATGAGAATTAGAAGTGGAAATAATCATCTGAATCCCTGAAACCCGACAGTACAGAGCTCAGGGGAAACGTGCAGTCTGAGCAGCCCTGGCCACGAGCATTCTCTGAGTACTAGTTGGGCTGGCCCTGAAGCTGAGCACCTGGAGCGGTTTGTTCCTATGGTCGTGTGGTCAACAAACCCCTCTGATTCTATTCAAACCAATTTCAGCCAAAGCCAGGTCTTTTCTCTTTTACTTCAGCCATGAGAATTTTTGAACCTATGAGCAGGATTTCACATTTGACTCCATTAAATTTTAAATCTTAAAAAAAAATCTAGGACTTCTCTGGTGGCACAGTGGTTAAGAATCCACCTGCCAATGCAGGGGACACGACCCCTGGTCCGGGAAGAGCCCACGTGCCGCGGAGCAACTAAGCCTGTGCACCACAACTACTGAGCCTGCGCTCTAGAGCCTGCAAGCCACAGCTACTGAGCCTGCGCTCTAGAGCCTGCAAGCCACAACTACTGAGCCCACGTGCCACAACTACTGAAGCCCGTGCGCCTAGAGCCCATGCTCCGCAACAACAGAAGCCACCGCATGCTGCAACTACAGAAAGCCCGCGCCACGTGCAGCAACAAAGACCCAATGCAGCCAAAAATAAAATAAATAAATTTATAAAAAAATAAAATCTAAACCATTAAATATTAATGGTTTCAGCATATTAGTCCAGGCTATTAGTCATTGTTGTAACTCAACCTACCACTCACAGCTTTGCTCCATATACCTCGTAAGTACACCTTCCTCCCCATATGATTATTATCATCATCAAAATTACTGCTGACATTTATCAAGGGCTTATTAAGTGCCAGGCACTGTTGTTAATCACTTACACACATTAATCCTCAGAGCAACCCTATGAGATAGGACCTACTGCTAGCCCTGTTTTATAGATGGGGAAAGTGAGGCATAGAACAGTTAAGAAATATGCCAACATCACACACTTAGAACAAATAATGAGCTTCCCCCAGAACACACGCTTTTTAACTGTGCTATGCTGTTGACAAGGTCTGATTTAAAAACATACTGACCATAGCAATACCAAGGAGAGAATCCAAAAATGGTATTCTAGAGATCACCCTAAATTTGCAACGGTCTGCAATGATCTATGTGCAACCATTTATTAATAGTTATGATAGGTATTATACCATTAAATTATACCATTTATTAATGGTGTAATAGGTATCATGACCACATTGCTCCACGTTACCTAAAAAGACAGCATTAAAAACATTATCAAAATTCACTTTGTTATAAGGCAGAAACTAACACACCATTGTAAAGCAATTATACTCCAATAAAGATGTTAAAAAAAATTATCAAATGTTTTATTTAAATAAAGATACAAATACTTCCATGGCATTTCTCTAATTCAGAAATATAAAGAAAAATGGCCTTAATAAGAAACATTTAAATATTATTGTATAGACTACAAATATTTTCACATGTACTATCTCAGCTGTTTTTATGTCACACAACTTCCTCAGTAAATCCATGCTGGATCTTCAATCACCTCTTTCCTAAGTGTTCATAAACCACATATTTCTCTCCTCTAGAATTTTGCTGGGATTGATTTATTTGTTGAAATTCTTAAAAAAAAAAGAATCAAAAGTATTGAGGGGAAATAGAAAATAGGAGTGAATAGTTGTATATTTTTATTAACTTATTAACACATTACTTTCTTATCCAGATAGTAGTACTACAAGGTAAATCAAAGAATTGGACAACAGCACATGACTGTGTAGGTCAGCCCTCAAAAATCTTTCATTTTACAGATAAAAAATACAGGCCCAGGGAAGCTGAATGATATACTTAAGAGCTGCCTAACTAATTAGTGACAGAGATGGTCTTGCAATAGCGTGTCACCATCCCATACTGCCAATGTGGTACTTGCTTTTATTTTCCTTATCATCATTCTCTTATACTTTATCATTTTCCTTGGAAAATGGCTTCACAATTAAAGTCTTGAGACTTTTGCCTCCTCTGAACTTTAGCCGCCCAGAACACCGCTGACAGGTTTCTACCTCACTTGTATATACTTATTTAGCTATTTGTCATTCTGATATTTTCATAAACTTTAATCATCTGTGTTTAATTTTACATTTTTTTTCCCCAGTGGGAATAACTATAATCTCATCTTTTAGAATCTCTCATCCTTCTTGAACCAATTTCCACTTTAACAATCTCTGTATCTCCTATGCCACATAGTGTCCGCACAAAGTATTTATTGAATCTCCATTTATGGGTTTATATTTATCTTTCGTTTGAATTAAAAAAAGGGTGTGACTTCTCGTTGTTGTTATTATAAGCTATATGATAACATGCTCTCCTTTAAGGTGCTTCCTTTTTGGCAAGAATTAAATCCAAGGTATTAACTACTCTCAGGCTTTGTCGACTTTGGTTGTAATTAAAGTGTAAGACAAGACCTTGTCAGAAGCTTTGCTTTTAGCAAATGAGACTCGTAGATTGACAGGTGCAGGCCTTCACATCGCCTGCTCCAAACTCACAACCTATGAAGACTAGGTGGACCTTCCACCTGTTCCCCACATTCCACTTTTTTTCCCTCCTCATGTCGTTGTTATGACTCAGCAGAAGTAGGCAGGTGTTGGTGGGTTACATGAATCCTGGCAGGCTCTTGATAACGTCTTAGTTACATGCCCCCGAAAGACAGATTATCTAAGGCTTATACTGGGTCTACATAGTTAAGAAAGAGATCCCCAGAGAGCAAATGAAATGAAGTAGTTATAGTTTAAAATAGAAAGTTTTGATCACCCAGGAAATAAAAAAAAGTTTCTGCCTGGGATTCCCATTTGTTGTATAAAGAAGAAAAGCCAAACTCTAAAAACTCTTTTATACTTGTTGGTTGGAAAACCCTGCATACGTTTCCCTGAAGGATAGAATTCTGTTTCTTCGCAGAGTCTGAAATCACCTCCCCAGTCCTCTCCAGCGGCATTCTACTCCTTCACATCTTAGGGCTTTCCCAGCGTTCATCTCTCAACCACCTCAAGTCAAAAAAGGGCAGAGTGTGAATCCACTGTGCCACTCCCTTCACTCTGGGGGCAGGCTGAAGCCCCTCCTCTGCTGACATTGCTTCCAAGTCTCTCCATGGTCTCCAGAACAAAATCCAAACTAGACCCAAAGCTCTTTGAGGCCTGGCCCCTGCTTAACTCACCCAGTGCAAGTTCAGCCCTTTGCTACAGCCTCTGTCTTCCCTCTGCTCTGTGGGAAACAGAGTTCTCCTCACAAGCTGTGTCAAAACTGCCCTGAACCTCTGGACATATTCTCTTTGCCTCCAGCACCTGCGCTGTCTGGCTCAGCACAGATCCCACCTCCACTGGAGTGGCTTCCCTCATTACCCTGGATGAGGTGTCCCTTCCATCTTGGGTTAAACTCTATCAGTCTTTACACTTTACAGCGATTGTCCATTCTCTTATTTCCCTCTCCTACTCACGTGGTGTGCTTTAGGGGTAAAAGCTGTGTTTCTTCATCACTTTGTACCCACAACACAAAGCAATGTTTGAAACATAGTTGGTGGTCAGTGTTTGCTGAATAAAATCCTAAGTTAATGTACTAACATCAAATCACTTGATATTACCTTCCTTCAACATGCGAACATTTACTTCTAATTTAGCTTCTGGGAGCCAAAAGTGGGTGCTTTAAGAGGGAGTCATAAACTTGTTATTTCTCAACACGTATACTTCCTTTATCTTTGCTTACAGCATTCCGGCAGAAGGCATGACATTGGACTGTGCTCTAAATCTAGATGTCTATTTGAAAAGGCAGTGGAATGAAAAAGTGGGACAGGAAGAACGCAAGAGTAAAAGCTGAAACAAGGTTGAAGAAAAGTAGAGTTTTTATCCAGAAACAAGGCAGGCAAACCACACATCTTCTGGCTCCCAAGGACCCTTTACGAGAATGACGCTGCTGAAAAAAAAAAAAAGTCATCTCAGGGAGGATGACTGTTAAGTTTTCAAAAGTCATAAATGGCTCATAAGATCAAACCTGCAATGCAATGAAATAATCTTAGGACAAATTTATGTAATTATGAGTAAAACTGTCAATTTGATGTGTCTCAGAAAACCCATGGGGCAAAACTTTAGATAGGACAGAATTTTTCCAGTGATAATCTTTTCGCCTTATTTCCTTTTGTTCATCTGCAATAATAATAACAATCAAGATGTAATTTTAAAAGGACCATTACTTTCCCGGTGCATGAGATTAGTCAACTGAGGGTCAATTTTACATCTCTACTTCTAAAAGAATGTTTTCAAGGGTGGCAACCAGCAGATAAGTCCCAAAGCACCTCACAAGTAAGGACACTATGTCATAGTGCATCTCCATCTAACAAGTTGTTCGTTCACCATAGATGCTCTGAACACCTACTGTAGTACATAAGTGTCCAAGAAGAAGAGGACACAGGGCTTGCTCTCAAAGAGTTTCTTTCTCTGTACTTCCCACAGCATGTTTCAAACTGATTCACTGAGCACGGATTCATCCCACCTCGACTCACCAGGGGTTGTTTTTTGTTTTTAACATCTTTCTTCAATAGACTGAAAGCTTCTTGGCGACACAGAGTAAATCATATTCATCTCTGAATGTGGAAGCACCTAAAAGTTAGTATTTTCAACAATAAAGGTTTGATAGATCCTTGCTGAATTAATTTGAAAAAATTAACCTAATTACTCTTACAACCATTTAAGATTACATAGTATCAAGCATCACTTTTCTTGGTTGCCCAGCAAACTGATATACTTGAAGTTTGTGTAGCCTTGACAGACGCTTTTAGAGCCACGAACTGACTAACCAAACAAACAAAATTGAAAAACAAACGAATGAAAATGCAGCCCACTTCTCCTTCCTGTCTGTGGACTGTAATGTCTTATTACTGTACCATTATGTGATGTTGTCCTCCATATGACTGTCTTCAATAAAATTTCTCAGTTTACTCCTGTTCATGATATGATGCAATGAAAACAACAGGAATGTAAAATTCTGTCCTTAGATTTTTTTTTGGGGGGGGGGGTTCCAGACAGTATGAAGTCTTTTTGTCCCACCTTCAAAAAGCCAATCTAAGGTCCCCTTTCAACCAAAGGTGAAAACTTCACTGAAGAAATAAAAAGGACTGATATACTAGAACCTCAAAATGATGCGCCACCTGGGATGGGGAAATACTACATGATCTTGGTAACCTGGAGGAGGGGGAGAGGCAGGCAACACGGATTCAACTATCATGCTACAAAGCCAAACAACAGATCTTATCTGCAACTTTCGAATTGGATTACCCCAAAAGGTCTGTGTCAGGAGGCCCTTCTGTGGCTGGTGCCCTGGAGCCAAATACAGCAGCTTATGGGATGGTGATGGCCAGCTAAGGAGGGATGTTACCTTGGTAAATTATGATAACTGGGCAGTAAGGATTACTAAAGCCAGCATAAATTTAGAGGGTTTGTTCATGTGCCAACTCTGCGAATTACAGATGTATGCATTCATAAAATGTCTTCCAACATCAGAGATTGTAGAAGTTTTTCACGCACACAGTCTTCACTGAAATAGCATCTGTTATCAGAACTCCCGCTCATTGCATGTATAGTATATACATACACTTTGTAACCTCAAAGGCCTAGTCCTCTTGACAGGTCTCTTAGTTTCCAAGTCAGCAGGGCACCCACTGCAAAGCTATACAGGGCCATCACTTCTCAGTCGCTCATGCTTACCAGCCTGAAGCCATAGCCCATGGTGTCAGTGCTGATAATTATTTTCTTCTTTGAAGCAGCAACGGGATTATCTGCCTATCTTTTACACAAGGATTCTCTTCAGCATTTGCCGGGTATCCTTGATCTTTTCCGTAAGAGCCAGGCCAGGGAAGGGAGCTGGACTAGGCTTCGAGTCTGTCACTAGGGACTGATAGCACTTCAAACCCTCTTTCTTGAATGCAGCCTCCTTTTGTAGTGGATATGTCTCAGAAGCTGCCTGTGCCTATGGCATCAGAACTCACATCTATACATACACTTGACCGAAAAGCACCATTTTGGAGGTCTGGACAGCCTGACGCTGACTGCTTCAATACAGATTTTTTTTAAATATTTATTTATTTAATTTGGTTGTGCCAGGTCTTAGTTGTGGCTCGAGGGCTCCTTAGTTGTGGCAATGTGAACGCTTAGTTGTGGCATGCATGCAGGATCTAGTTCCCTGACCAGGGATCGAACCCGGGCCCCCTGCACTGGGAGCGTGGAGTCTTAACCATTGCGCCACCAGGGAAGTCCCGTCAATAGAGATTTTATTCACCGGTCCTTCTGGCATCTCAAATCCCTCTTATTCCACAAACATAAATGGAAAACAGCCTAACGAAAAGACAGGGTATCCAGTGACCATTTCAGAGGAATGGAGATGATAGTTGAGTAACTTGTACTAGTTATAAGGCCCTGGGCAATGAACAAAGTGTACAAAATTTTTACTTATAACTACATACTGACTCTGCAAACCAATGAGTAGCAAAAAGCTTATTCTCTGAATAGTCTCAACATAGAGTGATTCCCTCATGCTTTCTTTAGAATTTCTGTTTTCAATCTACTGAGATGAAAGTATTTCCCCCAATGTTACAAACATGTCTTGTTCTTGAAAGTATACCCTTTGCACATTGCCAGATGGTAGATAATAATGCTAATTTAGGATGGGCTTGACGCCACCAGTAAAAATGGTCTTGACACAGTTGTTGCATTTATATAGCATTCGTGACTATAAAAAAGACCAGCTGTCCCTCACAGGGAAGTTCCTGTCCCCAAATTTAGGGCAATCACTAAATGACCTAATGGAGTAAATATCGAAAAGAGCTTGGATTTGTATTTCTACTGGTACAAATTGCCCCAAGGCTGAAACAATTTGTCTTTTGATCAGGAGTGAAAATGTTGGGCATTTTTCATTTTTCAGCTTTCCAAATGTTAGAGTTGTTTATAGATAAAACTAAGCATTTCCATTCTTACCAAACATCTACACATATGTCCTATGAGATCTAAAATTAATTTTAATAACAGGCCATAACACTTTTGGGGGGGGCAAAAGACTGGGCTTTTATGCTCTCATTTTAACTGACATTTTATGTATGGTTTTCCATTTGAACAAAATGGATTGAGAACAGAGGTGAAGTTCAGGAGTGGTCACCTTAGCGCTTTAGAATGGTTAATAGTTACTGAATTCTTACTGTATGGCCCACACTGTTCTAAACATTTACCATGGATTAACCGCTTTAATCCTCACAACAAATTCCCGGCTGCATGATCCTGGGCAAGTTACTTAGGCTTTCTAAGCCTCGATTCCATTTCCAGAGAAAGAAATGGAAGCTTAGAAGGTTAAGTGATTTGCTGAAGTTCACTCAGCCAGTGAAAGGCAGAGCTGGGACTTGATCTCAGGTCTTCCCCACCAACAGGACTGCCTTTGGCATCCTCAGGGATCACTAACTAGAGACAGAACTAGACACTCCCAAAGGAAATGCTCACAAAATTAGCACTCACATTCCTCTTCACTTGCTCTGTGAGATTCTTCTAAAATTGAAATGGGCAAATGATAATGAATAAGAAACGCATGAATTCTTTTCCCCATTCCCACCCTAATCTTTGAGACTTAAGCTTTCAACCTAGGTGGCCTATAAACTTCTTTGAAAGGCGATCCAAAGCTTGCAACAACTTTCTCAATGGCTTTGAAATGAAGGCTCTGATGACTTAATGATCTTAAAAAACATTTCTGTCTTTATAGCTAATGTATGACTGAAAAAAAGAGATAAATCTCCAATTAAATGGACACCATACATCAAATCCCCTTTGTGACTAAAGAAATCAGGTACACCTTGAAGATGGAAAGACATATTTTGAAGATGGTTTCAGAAAGATAAGCAAATATAGATATGCCCAGTTCTTAAGGAACGATTTTAAAAGAATCTTAAAAGACAATGTGGCATTACTAAATTCTGCACCACGGCTCCAGCCCGCCTAATTCATGCCTTTGTAAGAGGAGTGAGAGAGGGAGTGAAAGTCACTTCAGCAAGGCTTACGTTTATGAAAAACACATGGGCTTTTAAAGCCAGCTAAACCTGAATTTGCATCTCAGTTCTACAGTTTTCAAGGAATGTGGTCTTGAAAGTTACTTAAATTCACAAGCCTCAGTTTCTGCATCTGCTAAAATGGAATAACTACCTCCTTGCAAAGACACTGTAAGGGTTATGGGTAATGTGCGCAATGTGCTTGGCACGTGGTAGGTCCTCAACAAACTGTAGCTGATAATAACAACAAGAACAGTGTTAATAAAAACAATAAAAAATTCTGCCAACAGCAGAGACCAGTGGAAGTATGATGGTGGTTAAGAGCACGGGCCAGGGGTCAGACCACCTCAGCTTTTATCCTGGCTTTCCTTTCCTCGTAGAATTCACATCTTATTGAAAAAAGACTGTTCTCAGTTTATCTCTGCTCTCATAACATAACATCTCCAGGGCTTTACTTGACATCTTAGGCTCTTCACTTCAGCAAATTACTTAACTCTTCTCTGTACCAGTAACCACAGTTGTAAAATGGGGCTAATAATAGTATCTGCCTCATATGTTTGTGGTGAGAATAAATGAGTCCATCCACATAGAGCTTAGAACCACGTCTGACCCTGACACATTATAAGAACTCAATGCTAGCTGTTTTTTTAGTTATTGTGTGAAGGACACTCCAAAACCAACACCAACCACCTGGATAAAAACTGCCCACCCATAATGTTGTTTAACAAATTGAAACTAGAAGAGCATGAAAACTCCTGAGGCTGGCAAGACAGCATTTCAGACTAATGGCTAGAATAATATAAGATCAGAAGTTATCTCAAGGGAAAAAATCAAAACGAGACTGCAGTTTACAAGGAGGTGTGATCAGTTAACTGGTAATCCTACTAAGACTCCAGGGTTGCCAAAGGGCTTCACTGTAAAAGGACTTTGTAAATGTCACTTTTAAAAGTCAAAGCAAATAAAAAAGCGGAGAAGAATAAGAATGAGGCAAAGGGAATACAGGTTGCCTTCCTCCTTTCCTCCGAACATGTTGTGTTTTTTTCCCCCATGCTTTACCGTATTTCTAAATCCTTTTTGCAAAGGTCAGAAAAGCAGCACTAATCCCATTGTGTCACTTCCCAACATACTACTTAAAAACATTCAGCTACCTAGCAAATGTAATAAAGAAGGATGGCTGTACCCATAAAACATCCAAGAAACAGCTACCAAACCAGAGCATTCCAATTTGCAAAGATAACATATAATCCTGCTGCTTTGGGTGTGGCTCGATGGCGAGGGATGGTGAGGCTGGGATTCAAAGTGCTGTCTCCAGCATCTCATGGATTAGGATGATGACATCTGAACCAGGGTGAAGAACAGGGCACCCCCATTGCTGTCTGTACTCCAAGCCCTCTGAAGCACCCACTTTCTAACACAGGGGCAGAAAATGGGACAAGAACTGGGTCAAGGTCCTTTGGGTCTCCAGAAAAAGCAGCAGGGACGAACTTGAAAGAGCCCATTTTACGGTACGGGGTGAGAAAGAAGAGGCATGTGTTTAATAGTCTTGTGTGGTTGCAGCTCACTCCTCAAGCAACAGTAACTTCAGCAGCCACCTCATCATAGTTCTACTGTAAATGACACTGGCCCGAGCCAAGTCTGTACCAAAACACCCTCCAGAATTCAGCTGGGGTTAGGTCATCTGCAGTCTACTGACAACTGCTGAACTTAAAACCCCTAACGAGGCATCTCAGCAACAGTATGTGTCCTGCCACTAATGAGGCTCTTTTTCCATGAATAATGAATAAGAACATCATCTCTGTTGCCAGGTACAAACATAAACAAAGCTCAACACAAGGGCCTTGGTATGGTGAGTTTGTCCATTTGCAACAAAGGAATTTTGCAAAGTGAGAGCCAAGTTTTAGTGGAGGGTGGGACAAGCTCTTGTAACGAATAATGTGGACATATGTTATCAGAATCTAATAAATCAGCTTTTGGTTGTTGTGGAACAGAGGCTGTGCAAAGGGATAGAGAGAGACAACAGAAAGCTCCAAATGAGTTCATTTCTTTATTTTACACTCAGTCTCGTAACACAAAGCTGATGATTTCTGTAATGAGCCAAAATCTTCATGAAAGGAGCCTCAGGAGATCTGAGATCCCAAAGGCTCTGTTGGTTAAATCTTTTCTTAAGCCTTGATGTATCAGGCTGAGGGCAGGTCGGCGCTGGGGATGAGAACACTGGAACCTTGCCATGACACTGATGGCTACGGGGCGGCATGTGGAAAAGTGCATGGCCACTTGAACCCATGTGCTGGGTTCTGCTGGTACTAAAAGGCCTGTAATGTATGAGCATTTTGCCTCTAAGGTAAAGTCTAAGCCTCTGGCTTAGACTCCCAAGGTCATCCCAACAGAGATTCCACATATAAACAGAGAACAAAAGTGAGCTGACATGAAGGCCAAACAGTCTTTATTTTGTTTACTATAAAGTGTGCCACAAATACTTTTGTCTCTTTCTAAAATCAGTTCCACATTAGGTAGCGTATATCTTGTTACACAGGGTGCTCATGTTTGCACAGGCCAAGTGATGCCATCGCTGGCTGACGGGTTTTAGTTTCCATCAGTTTGAGCAAGAATTAACAATAAAATAAAACAAAACCAGTCTCATGATGCCTCAGTTCCTCCAACTGCGGGGGGTAACAACTCTAACCTATTTCAGAGATTCCTTATGAAGAACTGTAGGTCAAAAATAAGACTCAAATAGTATAGTTTGCCCTATATGTTTGATGACTATTTTGACCTGAATAATTATTTTTTTATTTTTATAAATTAATTTTATTTATTTATTATTTTTGGCTGTGTTGGGTCTTCGCTGCTGTGCGCGTACTTTCTCTAGTTGAGGCGAGCAGGGGCTACTCTTTGTTGCGGTGTGCGGACTTCTCGTTGCCGTGGCTTCTCTTGTTGCGGAGCACGGGCTCTAGGCGCGTGGGCTTCAGTAGTTGTGGCTCGCAGTCTTTAGAGCACAGGCTCAGTAGTTGTGGCGCACGGGCTTAGTGACTCCGCGGCATGTGGGATCTTCCCGGACCAGGGCTCAAACCTGTGTCCCCTGCATTGGCAGGTGGATTCTTAACCACTGCGCCACCAGGGAAGTCCCCCTGAATAATTCTTTAAATGCACTAAAGATGCTTACTTAAGAAAAAATATTTTATAAAGTAAACAATGATCATAAGTAATCACTCCCTAATACCCATTTTTATAAGTAAATATATTTATTTTCGGGAGACAGTTAATGAAATACGGCAGAATAGTATGAAATTCTGCAGAGATTCCAGAAGCTAAGTCATGGCAGGTAATTATGTAGAAAATTTTTGTACAATTGATCAAATAGTAAATTCACAGACAATGGCAATATGAGCAGAAGAGTTTTCAAATATCTAGGAGATGTCAGCTTATTTTTCTGGTTTATTAAGAAGAGGCAAAATGTTATTCTGTGCTCATGGGTGACCGCAAAGCCTCTCATATGAAGAAATGGGGCTTATTCTGCTAATGAGGAGAAGACCTGGGATGAAAGGGCCATGATCTTATCTTCAAATATTACTGAACTGTCACAAGGTTTGTAGCAAGAGCTACCAGCTGTTCTATTGCTTTGAAGGATCAACATAACCAACAGGTAGTGGTCACAGTCAGCCGATGAGGGGTCACAGCAGGAGCTCAAACAGTCAGTGCTGTTCCAAAAAGGTACATGCTACCTGCAGAGGTTCTGAGTGATTCCTGACCACGGAAGTCAGGTGGAAATTCTCTAAGAGGATAGTCATCAAAGTGCTGTGCTATAAAAATGATCCTTCTGATCTAATCATTGAAATACATCAAGAAGAGAGGAATACTCAAGTAGATAAAAGTACCCAAGGACTTACCATCATACTTTGCTAAGACCGCCTGAACATCAGCATATGCTTGTAGTTCCAGAAGGGCTTCTAAAAGGTTTTCATGGATGTTGAACATGCTCAGGAGAGGGAACTCCTTCATTAACTAGGAAAGAAGAAACCAAGGAATAATTAATATATGTTTCTTATCTTTTTTAAGTATAACTAATACTGAGTTATATTTATACACTATATATAAAAATATAATGTAATTTTTAGAAGTATACTTAATACTGAACGATAAACATTCATATCAATTATTATGTTGTAAAGCAATAAATGCTTAAATTTTTTCCTGCTATCTTGGAAAAATGGCAACTTTGAATTTGTGAGAAAGTAAGGTGGGAGAAATTCCAAAAGTGAGGAGTTTTTATGAACACTGAGGAACATGCTTAGAGGTAGTACTGAATAATGTTAAAATGCCTTAAAGGTCAAATCAAGTGAAGGTTGAAAACTATCTCATAGGTGTTAACGGTCAGCAGTTTTGGATGGAAGCCAGAGGGTAGAAGGAGAAACAAAAGGCACTACTCTTCTGAGCAGCCTGGTGACCAAGTTAAGGAGAAAAAGTAGGAAAATAACTAGAAGGTGATAAGTGTTGAGAAAATTTGTAGGTAGTGAGACAGGGAATGTTGGTAAAAGAGGAGGATGTTCAGGAGTTCCTGCCTGGTGGTCTCAACAAAACAGAAGTCAAGATTATTTTCTGAGACTGAGGGAACAGGTGGCAGGGAGGAAATAGGAAGACAGCAGTCGAAGTGTAGAACAATCAAGGATTGCAGAGGCCATCTTGGGGCCCTAACAGACCATGAATTTGCAGAGGTTATAATTGGCACTGTTGTCAAGTTTCAGCTAACAGTGCTCAGCAGCCCAGGTACAGTGGCAAAGATGTCAAATGATGAGGCTGAGCCTGGGAAGACTGAATTAGATTCAATGAGAAGTCAAGAAGAGAACTGGCTAGAATGGTGAAAGAATGATTAAAGGAACGGCCTCAGGTTCTCAACAGCATGGGGAGGAAGAGAGGTCCAAAGA
Organism: Tursiops truncatus; assembly: GCF_011762595.2. Lineage (NCBI taxonomy): Eukaryota > Metazoa > Chordata > Mammalia > Artiodactyla > Delphinidae > Tursiops > Tursiops truncatus. The sequence continues at coordinate 73,184,970 of NC_047042.1, read as the reverse complement.
GAGTTAAAAGATATGATAATGAATTTCACTGGAAAACAAAGAGAAAGAAGACAGGACCAAGAATTTCAGAGTAAAATCTTATCCTCAAGAAAAATAAATCTCACCTTAAGAAAAAGATAACCAGGGTCTTTATAAAGCAAAGACACACACACACACGCACACACATGCCTATTTATATATATGTGTGTGTGTATGTATGTATTGATGTATACGTATATAACCTCTATTTAATCTCCTAAATGGATAACTGTTTTCTATTATAACACAATGACCTCTAAAAAAGTGATACCTTTTTTTTTTTTTTTTTTTGCAGTATGCAGGCCTCTCACTGTTGTGGCCTCTCCCATTGTGGAGCACAGGCTCCGGACGCGCAGGCTCAGCGGCCATGGCTCACGGGCCCAGCCGCTCCGCAGCATGTGGGATCTTCCCAGACCGGGGCACGAACCCGTGTCCCCTGCATCGGCAGGCGGACTCTCAACCACTGCGCCACCAGGGAAGCCCCGATACCTCTTTTTTTGATGTCAAAATATTTAACGCAATTGTGCTGAGAGAAATAATACTCAAAAATAGGCTAATTTACTGTTAAGCAAGAAACCAGTGGATACATTGCATTGACTATCCACTTCTTCCAAGTTATAAAATCTTTGCCATATTGTTTTGTTTTTTTAAAGCCAAGAACATTTAGCATATCTCTAAAAATAAGTAATTTTCTGCCGCTCCAAAGCATCATATTACCAACGAATAACACCTATCAAAATGATTATGTCTTCAATAAGCCTGTCTGAACCCCCTAGAGACAGCCTGCAGTATTTTCATTGCTAGTAAAGTAAGTGAATAAGGCTGTATCACACATTGTTGATGTTCTGTAACCAATAAAAGTATTTCTTGTTCTGGTTCACTTTGATTCTGGCTGACATCACCTTTTGATTTTTTTTCCCTTTATAATTAGTGCTTGTTAGAATTAAATCTCTCTGTCATTCAGCATTTGGCAACACAATCAAGACATTCTCTAACCTGCAACATTTAAACATTTACCATTTTCAACCAATTCTTCAGGTAAAGGTCAAACTTCAAGGACACAAATCATATTCTATAATTTAAAAAGTGCAACTCCAAATATTAGTATGCTGAAGCTTAAAAACTGAGAGGGGGGTCTAATTAAAATCCAATGAGACTAAGAGCAAACATGGAGGTCTTGGCTTGTTTAAACAGAACTTGAAGTAAGATGCTAGGAGTCTGGGCAGCAATGCTTTTGCTGGAAGCTTGGACAGAGTATACCATGTCCAAAAAAATAATCACCAATAAAAGGATTTTAAACATGGCAAATAGCAAATGTTGGAGAGGTAATCGAAGTCATATGACAATTTGGAAATCTAGCTTTGCTTCTTGAATATAAACAAGAAGAAAAAGGGAACCTTCTGCTGCCCCATCTCACTCTAGCTCACACCTGGCCCTCTCCAGCCCTTCACAACAAACTCTCTTAGAAAAAAGCCATGAATGTTCTACTCCCGCAGCTCCCTTCAATCCTCACTGCAAGCTACAATCTGGCTTCCAGCCCCACAATTCCTCTGAATCTGTTCATTCCACATTTCCAGGTGACTTAAATTGCTCCTGTGGACGCCCTCCAGTCCTTTTTGTGCTTGACCTCTGCAACATTGGACAGTTTGATGACTTTTTCCTTGAAACTCTTGTGTCTCTTGGCTTCCTCAACACCATTCCCTTCTGGTTTTCTTCATACTTATCTACTAGCTCCTTCTCTAGTTTCCCCCTTGTCTGCTACTTAGGAGAAGGTTGTCTCCCTGGTTATGCCCCAAGTGCCCTTCACATAAACACCCTCATCTCTAGGGTACTTCTGTGTCCAGGGCCTCAATACCACCACCTTTGCGGGGATAGCTCCCACATCCTCACATCCTCACATCCTGCTCTGACCTCTCTCCTAAGCCATTACATCAATTTACAAACTATCTCCCTGACAGTTTTACCTGATCCATCTAATACTGGGCTCATAAATTTCTCCTCCCCACGCCAACCCTTCAAACCTGTTTCCCCCCCCACACTCCCCGTAGTACTTCCTATTTCGGAAAAGAACCATTAAGCCCCACTAACCTCTTTGCCCTACCCACAATAGCCACCTTAGAGGTCCCTAAACCCCTGAATTCATATGTAAAAAATGCTTGTAGTTTTCATCAGGTTCGAAGAAAGCTCTGTCATGCAAACAAATACATAAACATAAAACAAGCAAACACTTTAAGAATCGTTATCATTTCCTCTTTTCTCTGACCTTGCTGCCAATAACTTAGTTTATGCCCTTACACTTGGCCTAAATTGCTCAAATAGCATCTTCCTCTGCTTACTTCTAGATCATCTTTTTCCAGCCCACCCTTCACATTACTGTCATAACGACTTTTCAAATAAACACACTTGAGTCCATCTCAAGCCTGCTTGAAAGGCAACCACTGACGTGGCTGGACTTATCCTAAGGAAAAATGCAGATGTGAATATAAATTTACAAACAAGATTGTCTTTCACGACATTATTTATAGTAGTGAAAAATGCAAGCAACTTAAAACTTTATCTATTATGAGGCATTTATGTAAAATAAGATAAAGTCATCTATTGGGCTATGATATACAGTCATTAGTAGCTAAATTCTCAAATAATTATTAATGGCATGGCCTTGGAAATGCAGACACATGACATTACATTAGAAAAAGTAAGATACAAACCAAATAACACAATAAGATCAAGCTTTTCTTCTGTATCTATGCATAGAAACATACTTGGTTAGAAACATACCAAAATGTTTACTACTAGTTATTTCTGGTTAGTGAGATTAAAGGTGATTTTTATTTCTTCCTTCATATTTACCATAGGTTGTAATACTTTTAAAAGGAGTATGTGTACATTCTATAAACGGGGGAGGAAAAACTGTTTTTGAGAATATTGACTTCTCTGAGAACTATGAAACATTGATAAAGGAAATTGAAGATGATTTAAAGAAATGGAAAGCTATCCCATGCTCTTGGATTGAAAGAATTCATACTGTTAAAATGGGCATACTACCCAAAGCAATCTACAGTTTTAATGTGATCCATATCAAAGTACCCATGACATTCTTCACAGAACTAGAACAAATAATCCTAAAATTTATATGGAATCACAAAAGACCCGGAATTGCCAAAGCAATCCTAAGGAAAAAGAACAAAGCTGGAGTCATAACCCTCCCAGACTTCAGACAATACTACAAAGCTACAGTAATCAAAATACCATGGTACTGGCACAAAAACAGACATATTGATCAATGCAACAGAACAGAGAGCCCAGAAATAAACCCACACACCTATGATCAATTAATCTTTGACAAAGGAGGCAAGAATATACAATGGGGAAAAGAGAGTCTCTTCAGCAAGTGGTGCTGGGAAAGCTGGACAGCCACCTGTAAATCAATGAAGTTAGAACACACGCTCACACCATGTACAAAAATGAACTCAAAATGGCTTAAAGACTTGAATATAAGACATGATACCATAAAACTCCTAAAAGAGAACATAGGCAAAACCTCTGACATAAATTGTAGTAATATTTTCTTAGGTCAGTCTCCCAAGGGAATAGAAATAAAAGCAAAAATTTAAAAACAGGACCTAATTAAACTTAAAAGCTTTTGCACAGCAAAGGAAACCATCAAGAAAACAAAAAGACAACCTATGGAATGGGAGAAAATATTTGCAAATGGTGCAACTGACAAGGGCTTAATTTCCAAAATATACAAACAGCTCATATAGCTCAATATCACAAAAACCCAAACAACCCAATTAAAAAACGGGCCAAAGACCTAAACAGACATTTCTCCAAAGAAGACATACAGATGGCCAACAGGCACATGAAAAAATGCTCAACACTGCTAATTATGAGAGAAATGCAAATCAAAACTACAGTAAGGTATCATCTCACACCACTCAGAATGGCCATCATCAAAAAGTCTACAAATAATAAATGCTGGAGAGGGTGTGGAGAAAAGGGAACCCTCCTACACTGTTGGTGAGAACATAAATTGGTGCAGCCACTATGGAGAACAGTATGGAGGTTCCTTCAAAAACTAAAAATAGGGTTACTGATATGATCCAGCAATCCCACTCCTGGGCATATATCTGGAAAAGATGAAAACTCGAATTCAAAAAAATACATGCACCCCAATGTTCACAGCAGCACTATTTACAATGGCCAAGACATGCAAGCAACTTAAGTGTCCATTGGCAAATGAGTGAATAAAGAAGATGTGGTATATAGGTAATGGAATATTACTCAGCCATAAAAAAAGAATGAAATAATATCATTTGCAGCAACATGGACAGACCTAGAGGTTATACTAAGTGAAGTAAGTCAAACAGAGAAAGACAAATGTCACATGATATCACTTACATGTGGAACCTAAAAAAAATGATAGAAATGAACTTATTTACAAAACAGACTCATAGTAAACAAACTCATGGTTACCAAAGGGGAAAAGGGGGAGTAGGGATAAATTAGGAGTTTGGGACTAACAGATACACACTACTATATATGAAAACGATAAACAACAAGGACCTACTGTATAGCACAGGGTACTATATTCAATATCTTGTAATAACCTATAATGGAAAAGAATCTGAAAAAGAATATATATATATGTATATATATAATATATACACATATATATGTATGTATCTGTATTAACTAAAATCACTTTGCTGTACACCTGAAACTAACACAATATTATAAATCAACTATACTTCAATAAAAAGGGAGAAAAAAGAACAAAAAAGAATATTGACTTCTCATCAAATTTAGGATATAAAGTCCTTAGCATGGCAAACACAGCCCCTCGTGACCAGTCCCTGTCTACTGGCCAGCCTCACTTCTAGCCATTTACTAGACACACACTACATCTCACCATAGAATGGCTTTCAGTTCTTTAAACAAGCCACATTCACTCATATTTCTACCTGTGTGCTCCCTCTCCCTGGGTGCTCTCCCTTCGGCCTCCTGGGTCAATCTGGCCAGGTCCTCAACTTCCAGGAACACTTACCTGCCCACCCCTGACTCCTGACCTCTTATCCTCCATCTGCCAGGTTAGGGACTCCTGCCCCAAACTCCCAGAGTCCTTGTCACAATGGTCTGCTGGTCCATCTTCCCCACGAGCCTGGGAAGAGTGTGAGAGCAGGAACTCTGTCTTATCACTAGGTTCTTGGTCACTGACTGACCCATCGTAGGTGCTCAACACATATTTGATGAATGGAAGGCTTTTTAAAGGCTTTTAACAGTACTCTTCCTTTGGGGTACAGTCATATGGGTGCTGCCACAGGCCTGCTTCAGGCCCTGGGGTCACATATCCCTCAACATGTTCCTCTACCATTTAAAATCTTCCAATGACTTTCAGTATCTGCACCTTAGAACAGGTATAGCTAGAACCCATAAGCTTTGACTCAATGTAAGGAAGAATTTTCTTATACTTAGAGCTGTCTGAAAATGAACAGATGGTGTACAAAGTCTCCATCAATGGAACTTCATAGAGAGAGAGGACGGTCACTGGACAGGGACGCTCAAGAAAAGACAGAGGACCTTTTAAATCCTCTAATTCCAAGGAAAAGCATCCCAGCTCCTAAGCATAACTTTCAGGCCCTCCCTCAGCTCAGTGCCAGATGCCTCTTGCCTGCCCCGCCCCCCGCCGCCGTCTTCTACAGATTAAACTCTAGCCTAGTCGGATCAGACTATTATACACCATCCCTGAAATTCTTTCTACAGTTCCTAGACACTGTGTTTTTGCTCAAACTGTTCTTACCACCTGGAATACCTTTTCGCTTCATTTACAAGGCAGCCTGTCAAAATCACCCCACCCTCTAAAGCCCAGATCAAATGCCACCTCCTAAAGTCACAGCATCATAGAAAGTGAGAGCCAGAAGAACTTGTGGAGATCATCCAAACACCCTCCTCAGTTTACAGACAGCTCCCTCCCACCCCCGCCCCACCAAACAACAATGAAGGCTGCAGATTTAAGTCATTCAGCCAAGTTAGTGCCAGGACTATGATTCAAATCAGTACTGATTCCAAATTTCAACACATCACAACACTGTCTCTGGCCTGCCAAGTCTAGGAGAACTAAACCATTTTGCTTATGCTTCTCTGCTATAACACTTACCTATCTGCTTGGTATTGTGTTTGCATGAATATATGCAGACAGCTATATTACAGAGGAAAGGGCCCTCTACATTTGGAGTTATTCATGAGTTTAAATCTCACTTCTACCACTTACTACCTGTGTGACTTTGTACACGTTACATAACCTCTCTGAGCCTTGGTTTTCGTATCTCCTGGGTCTCAGCCCATACGGCATTTTCCCAGACTCTCTCTACCACCTATCTGATGTCATCACTGCACTCACATCACCATTTTCCATTGCTTCTATCACATTCTGAAATCGTCTTATTTATTTACTTATGTAGCTGAATATTAGATAATTTAAAAAGCAAAACAGTAAACAGAGTGACAGTAGGTAATACTGTAATTTCACAGGTCAGCAAATTTTTTCTGTATAGAGCCAGACAGCAAATGCTTTGGGCTTTGCGAGCCATATGGTCTCTGTTGTGACTACTCAATTTTGACATTATAGCATGAAAGCGGCCATGGACAGTACATAAATGAATGAGTGAGGCTAGGTTCCAACAAAACTTAACTTATAAAAACAGGCAGGAGACCAGATTCAGCTGCAGGCCTTAAATTGCCAATCCCTGGCTAACTGGAATAAGTTTCAAAAAACAAAAGGTCTTCATAAAATGAGTTTTATAGTGATATTACATTTGAAAAACATAGCATCTCTCACACACACAGCTGGTTCAGCAGACTGTAGTAAAATGGAAAAAGGCCTACTCTACAACCCAATACTTCCTCTTCCAGCTCTGTTTCCTAGAGCCCGTTCATACATATTTCTGAGGATTCGCATACTGGGATATTCACACAGGATGAGGAACACCGCCATAAATAGCAGAATGGATAGATCAGATGAGGTTTACTCATGACAAAATGCTATTCAGCAGGCAAAAGGAAGGAGTTAAGCTTAATATGTCTTAATGTAGACAAACATCAAGCAGTTTTGAGTTCTCTAGAAATACTCTAGAGAAACAGGCTGGTGAATATAATATTTAATTAAATTTTTTAATGCACACAAAACAATCCTACATATTGTTTATGGGTATATTTTATGGAAATATATGAAAGCAAACTGAAAAAACAAAGTTGCTGGTACCTAAGGGGAGGTGAATGGTGCGAGTGGTAGCCACATGGGGTCTATAGCTTTATATTGTTTTATGATAAAAACCGTTAATTATTAATTTACTACTATTTAGTTTTATAATTAATTCTGGGTAGTGAGGCTGTTTTTTCATATATTAAATTTTTACACATTTTTAAAGTTGCTTCCTCAAACATAGGAAGCTCATTAGATGTACTTTTCATTTGTAATTCCTCAAGTCATGAAGACTTTGATTTTTATCATTTAGACTTTAATTTGTTTTCCTATTTTCTAATTGCCCTTTGAAGCAAAATTACTTCTTCCTGTTGGGGGTTTGACTCTGTAGCTCCTTAAAATATTTCTAGCAATGTCTGATTAGACAAGATTTAGAGAATTTCCTCCAAAATTAATGTGAGTTAATAGATTTTAATATACTGCACTTGAATTTGATAATGATGACAAGATAATAATAGCTAATCTCAGATGAACCACGTCTTCGAGTCCCATCTTAGAGTCCCAATTTTCCTCCATTTGAGTTCCAGAGAGTAGGGCCGCTGACAGACGTGGTGTGAAGAGCTATAAGAATTATTATCTTACCTTGAAGGATGCTTCAGAGTTAAATTTCCTCTAAGTCCCTCTCTCTAACCCTTATAGCTGGGATTGGGGTTGAGGCTGGAGATAGGGTTAAGGGTTAGGCTTAGCTGAGACCACCTAACAGGAAAACTCTTCTGTCATAAAATTCCTCCTTGCTTCCTCTCCAGAACCACAAAGATTCCCATGACATACTGTTTTCAAAATAAAAGAGAAGGCACCGCACATATCAGTGGGGCTGCTGGAAAGGGTTCAACATGGGGGAGGTGGTATACAAAAGTCAAGAGCACCACTGCCTTTGGAATCAGATAGATCGGGTTCCCATTCAGGGACAGTGGAGTTTCTTGGCACCAGGTGAGTTGATTTTTCTCATCTGCAAGATAAGGATAATACCTAGCTCACAGTGCACCCAGACACAATCCAGGGCTTGGTAAATGTCAGTCATTATCCTTGCATGTTAACACCAGATACACTGCATTTTCAAGGTGCTATTTGTTTCGCTGTGTGCGACTAAGTTTCCTTCAGGGGTTTAACTGCGCAGTATAACATATCCCAATTCATTTATTTATTTTGAAATAATGTACAAAAAATAGCTTGGTGACATAATTAGCCTTTCTACTAAGAAACTCGAATGAAGGCATATGATAAACATAAAGGCCTGTTTTCTATAAGCGAAGTCATTCTAAATAAATCTTTAAAGTCCTATCTAGCATAGTTCTGTTTATTTATTGCCAGCTATCTTCTCTGCACTGGTAATTGCTTTCTCCTGGCAGTAAGAAATTTATATGCCCTGTTTTGCCCAAATATTACAGTTCACATACAATGAAAACACTAACTCTCCTATGATTCCTCTAATACCTAGGGGGAAGAACATGGGATGGGCCAAGGATAGAATTTCAGTTTCAATTTTACATCATCTGGCTATTGTCAGTTCAACTTTATTTCAATGGAAGAATTTGAGGCACTTCTGAGGTTAACATTTATGAGCTCAAATAGGAAAAAAAAGGAGAGTTAATTTACTGGATTTGAAATACTCTATGGACATAATTTAGAACTACAATCTGTATGCTTTTTCTCAGCTGACTTACAGGATGAAAACAACAGTTTAAACTTTTCAAGTTTGATTTGTATCTATTTAAACATTTTATTAGTTTAGCTATCCATGCATTGTTCTTTGAGAGAGAAAAGCAATGTGAAAATTCTTACATATTTTAAGGCAGAGGTAATTAAAAGAGATCCTCAGCCAGATTCCTACTGAGCTCAATGCAAGCTTGGCCTAATTAAAGTTTATAGAATTTGGCCTGTATTATATTCAAACAGCAGATACTATTTTCTTATAGTTGCAAGTTTGACATTATTTCATTATAGTTTCAAATAAAGGCATAAACAGAAAATAGAAAAGACACTCTGTATTGCATGCTTATTATTTTGTCATTGATTTTTACTGACACTAAGGGCCATGAAAGGAAAAAATGAATTGTTTACCAGTGTCCTCAGAGGGCCGTGAGAGTTCCAGTTACACAGACCACTCTAAAATGCAGTCCTGAGAGGCTTAAACATACATTAATAAGAGAACATCATTTTCAGATCTAATCTAAAGGAAAATATTAAGCTGCATCTATTGCAAAGTAACATGACCAATACATGATATGCATGGACAGTTAGTTAAATCACCAGTTAACTAGTTCTTCACTGAACTGAGCACATGATGTAAATACATTCATCACTGAGAACTGGAGAGGAAAGTAACAGTTGTCGGCATGACAGTGAACCATCCAATGACAGCTTGGTACGACCCCAAAACTCAAAGGGCTGGAAGGTTACCTAAATAATTATCTTCTTTTCTTGTCAAAATTATGCTCAGTTCATTACAGAGAAGGAAATTTTCCTTAAAAATTTCTAGTGAATGAGATGAGCTTTGCATTTATACAGATCCTAACAAAAATATTTTCAGTATAAAACTTCCTCCTCCATCTGTTACTCAATCCGTTAAAGATAAAACAAGGACAGCCCTGATCATACCTTAGGAATCTTCAAAGATTCTCTTCTTCAACCTCTACCTTTCTCAGTGACATTTTTTTTTTTACCTCGCTTTAAGACATCTAAGAACATTTCTTTCCAAAAGCAAGGATCTGATAGCACCCCTGTCTCATCTATGTTATTGTATATTTGTAAAATTTCCTTACTCTAAACTCTATGGTAAACTGCAGTTTCAAGAACTCTGAGGGTGAAGCTGGAGAAGAGGGCAGGGAAGCAGTCAGCCTCATCCTGTCTTGGGGAAAAGAATGATTTATAACGGTCCTCAAAACTGACAGGTAACACGTTGAGTCAAACATTTTCCTTATCATCTTAAACTGCTTCAAACAGGGCTGCGCCCTAGCCCTGAGTTCATGAACAAATCTGCACAATTTGATGCATATTTGAAATGGCTTGGAAGAAGGCCTGGTAACGGAAAACAGGACGATAAGCATCCTTCCCTCTGTGATGACATGGCATTGCTCTCCTGTTCCAGGAGTGGCCTCAAGGAGCAGCTAAACATACTGGCCAACAATTACTGTCAGAAAGGACTTTTTATGCCAAAACCACAATAACTGTGTTTGGCAGACACCCTTCCACATTCACATGGGTAATGGTAAATAACTCAACTCAGAAGATTAACTCATTTGGTTATCTAGGGCACAGTTATTAACAAATACTCGCCCTGGCAGGCATCTCACAACAGGGTCATGCTGAAAGTTTACAATTATGAAAGATTCTTTTATAGCAACAGGCAGAAGGTCAGTACTTCAACCTCTGACATTCATCCCCACACTGCTCTGTAATCACTCTGCCTTCCAGTGTTCTCTTTCCTCCCCAAGTCTTTCCACTCTATCCTCCTGAAACCTGAGTCCATGATACACAAATTCCCCAACACATCCATAAGCTATTTACAGAACATGAGCCTGAGTTCACTGCTTCTGTAAATTCCCCCCCGCAAAACTTATGTGTACCAGCAGGATGTAGGGCTGGCTTCTCCTAGTTCCCCAAAGCACATCCAGACCATTACTGCTCAGCCCTGGGGTAGCAGTTTCTGGTCCTCTGAAGCTCACGCCATAATGCTCCAGTACCGGCCACCATCCTTTGATCGTGTTTTCTACCAGGTAACAGATCCTCATACACTAAAGATTTTGGCACCTGTCTCCATATTCTCACTCTGAACCTCAAGTCCTACCCTCAGTATAGATGATTACAGTCCATGTAAACATTCCACCTAGTATCCGAGATTCTCAACTGTTTTACTGTCTCTAAGGAAGAGACAGTCCCTCTACTGCAATTAAGTAACCCAAGGTCATAGTCAAACTGCAGACTTTGACATCTAGATGTGTCCCATCTATGCAACTCTCTGACCAGAATGTACCAATCTCTAGTTATCTTACACAATTACTCACACTAAACTTCCTCTTTAACTTCACTAAGACCACCGGTGCCTTATCCTGTCCACTTTGTTTGGTCCTTATCTCTCTCAGGCCATTCCCATTACTCTTAGTTTTTTTCTTCTCCTAGCTTCCATGGTATCACACTTTCCTGGTTTTCCTCCTATATTTCCAGGTCCTCCTTCTCAGAAGCCACTGGATGCTCCTCCCCTACCCAGCCTGTCAATGTTGGAGACCACAGGGCTCACTTCTTTTTTTTTTTTGCGATACGCGGGCCTCTCACTATTGTGGCCTCTCCCGTTGCAGAGCACAGGCTCTGGACGCGCAGGCCCAGCGGCCATGGCTCACGGGCCCAGCCGCTCCGCGGCATGTGGGATCTTCCCGGACCGGGGCACAAACCCGTGTCCCCTGCATCAGCAGGCGGACTCTCAACCACTGTGCCACCAGGGAAGCCCAAGACATCCATCTTTTTATGAATCCCTGCCTTCCCAAAAGTGACATTTTAGTGAAGGGAGATAGAAAATAGGCAGATAAATATAAAGAGAGACTCTCAAGTGGTGACACATTCTAAAGAGAATGAATAAAGCCGGGAATGAATAAAGTTAGGGAATGCTGGCATGGCAGGCAGATGACGTTTTAAATAGAGCAGTCAGTGAAGGCAGCACAGGGAAGATGGGATTGCGAAGGTGGGAAGGTGGGATTGCGAAGGTAGCATTTAAGCAGAAACTAAAGCAGGTGCAGGAGCTAGTCATGAGACTGGAAGAGGAGAATTCCTGGGAAGGGTTCCACAAGTAAAGATCCTGAGGTGGCAGTGAATCTGGCGTGTTCAACAAACAGGAAGAAGGCCAGTGTGGCTAGACCACAGTGAACACAGAGCAGAAATGAGGGTTGGACTGTGTAGAGTCTTCTAGGCCACTTGTGAGGTTTAAATTCAGAATGAAGGTTTTAAGCCAAAGAATGACATGGTCAAACATGTTTCAAATGGTTCATCCTAGCTGTTGTGTGAAGAGTAGATGCAAGGGTACAAGAGTGCAGGCAGAAAGACCAGTTGGAAGGCTCTTAGAATCCAATGTAGGGTAATGATGGTTGAGATCAAGGGGGTGGCTGTAGATATAGTAAGGTGTCGGGTTCTAAATCTATTTTAAAGGTAGAGGCAATAGGATTTGCCAATAGTCAAATCATACTGATTCTATGTCCAAATATATCTCACACCCATCCACTCCTCCATTGCCACCCCCAATTCCAAACCTTCATCAGCTCTCGTCTGGACTACTACTGTACCTGCTCACCTGGACTCCCTGCCTCCATTCTTGCCCTCCATTCTCAACAAGGTACCCAGCAATCTTATAAAATCATCAGTAAGATCACATCCCTCCTTTGTTTTACACATGTTTAAGTTTTACATACTGTATATTTACAGTAAAAACTAAAGACCTTACTATTTCCTGCACAGCCCTGGACGACACAGCTCCTGCCTGCCTTTTCACATTCACCTGGTTCCAACCTTTCTTTCACTCACCTGGCCTCCTGTTCATTTGCCAAACTCTTTCCAGCCTCAAGGTCTCTGCTTTAGCTCTTCCTCTGTAACGTCTTTCCCCAGATCTTTACGTGGCTGGCTCTCTCTCTCAGCTTTCAGGCCTCAGAAATAAAGTTACCTCCTGTGGACACCTTCCTTGAGCAATTATCTGAATTAGCCCCTCTCCAGGTACCCTTTATCACAGCAGCCTTTTTAGTTCCTTCATAGCATTCACCACAACCTGTAACTGCCTTTACCATCATGTCTCCTCTCCTCCTCATAACTGCTCCATTAGAGCTGTAACTGTTGTCTGTCTTGTTGTCCACTCTGTACTTCGTGCTGGCACCTTGTAGGCACTCAAAAGACACCTGTCTCTAGAAAAGACCGAGTCCATCATCACTTCTTCCTTCCCTCCCTCCCTCCCTTCCCTGACCTAGAGCCCACAGTTCATCTCCTTACCACTTCCTTGACAATCCCTCAAGTTCCTGACTTGTCTTTCTATTGCACTCACCCTACAACACCTGACCTCTGATCAACCCAGATGTCTATCAATTCTGCCCCAACATTCAGGCTAAAGGCCACAAGTGTAAGGTTTGGAGGAACAACTAAAATATAATGATCTCCAACCTCTGCTGGGCCGATGCTGCCCAGTAACCCTCAGTATTTCCCTGGTGACTTCTCTCCCCCACTCCACCATTTCTTCATACTTGTAACCCAGCTCCTCCCAGTGAACTCTTAGCAGAAGATCTTGTCAACTATTAGTCAAGAAAACAAGTCAACAGGCAGGATCCCCTTCAATTCTTCAGCCCTACCCCTCCACTACAATTCCCATCTGCATCCAGATACACCTGCATATTTCTATCAGCCACACTTGGGGTCCCTCCTTTAGTCAATCCTTCTCTCCTGCGCTCTGGAATTCATCACTATGCACTCCTCAGGACCTCATTCTAGCAACGATCCCCTCTCTTTCAAATGTATGTTCAACTTTTGCCTTTCTTCTCAGTCTTCTTCCACCATCATTTGAACATGCTCAAGTCTTCTACTGCTTATGTGTTCCGTTCTAGGTATCATCACCTCTCTTTCCCTTTTATATACAAGCTTATTGAAAGTGTTGTCGCCAGAAGACACATTACCTCACATTCAGCAGACAACGCAATGCAATCTATTTTATACCCTCTACATCCCACTGATCTTGCTTTTGCCAAATTACCAACCACCTCTTTGGAGTAAAATGTGATAAATATTGTCTCCATAATAAATATTTACCAGATACTTAATGTGTGACAAGTACTGCACTAAGAACTGTCTAGATCTCATATTCATGTTCCTTTCTTGCTATGGTTTTCACAGCACAACATGCTCCTAGATTTTCTTCCTATTTCACTAGTCACTTCTTCTCAAGTCTCCTTTGATCAAACTATTCTGCACTCTCCTCCAAACCTCTTTTTAAATATTCACTCTTCCATATATGATCCCATCATTGCTCATGGTTTTAATCATCTTCCATGCTGATCACTGCCAGAACTTCCTCCAGCCCGGGTCTCTCTCCTGAGTTCAAGGTCTGTATGTCCCAAAACCTACTAGACATTTCCATTTGGATGACCCACAGGTACTGCAAAACAGCATATCTATAATTGAAATAATTCCATCTATCCTCCCCCACCCACTCCCAAAACCAGCTACTAATACTACAATCTCAATCTCCATGATGGCACTGTTGTCTCCCCAGCTTCTCAAAAAAGAAATCAAGAAATCATCCATGACCTCTTCTTGTTCTCTCCCTCATACACCACTCAATGTCCTGAAAGGTAAAAAAAAGAAGACCAAAAATACCCTTATCTAAGCAGTCTTCAACTTCTCTCAACTCTACCTCTGAAATCTCTCAAACTGGGCCAAGGAGTTGGGGGTGTTCTACCAGGACCTGTTAAATTAAAGCCAGAGCATTCAGATGTGTCTCCCCATCCCTGTAGGATAGAAGGCAAAGTTTAAAAAAGAAACTATATAAGACAGGAGTGACATTTCTCTCTTTCTGAAAGGAACATATGCTCAGATGCAGCAGTGTAAAATGAACTCTTACTTTTTAGAGAAAGGTCTAAATAAATTTCCTTGTCTGAAATCAGGGATGTATGAGAGCACTAAGCAGACTTATTTATTAATAAATAAACTCCAAGTCTACTCCAGAAACCGTTATGTATCTCATATCACTACAGTAAAAAAACCCAGGCAAAGGACTTACAAACTGAGACAGAAGACTGAACAAGCATGTCTACCTACTCTCTCTCCCACAAACCTACTGAAATGATGGGAGAGTGGTACAAAAGGAGACAAACCAATACCTGTGATGAAAACAGGGAAGAGGGTGGGAGGAATGGCTGGCAGTCACTGAACAAGAGACTTTAACAAACTTCTCCAAGACAAATTACAAATGGGTATTGATTAAACTACAGCAGAGGAAGCAGAGGAAGCCTCAGCTGTTCTTCTGAGAAAAGACCCAGAGAAGTTCCAAATTTTGGAGCTGGCAGGGACAGAGAGCAGGAGTGGGCTGCAGAGCAGTAACCATACATGACTAAACACCTGACCACAGAACTGCTGGGCTAAACAACCCTTCTCATCCCCCTGAGTTTAATGGAAATGAAATGACTGCCTAATCTCTCATCAGATGAGTGCTCACTAAAGAAACTGAAGATCTGTTCAGGGTGGAAAAGAGCTTGCAATGTGGTCATAAGATCTCAGTCCAGTCCCCTTGTTTGTGCATTTGGCGGGATGTGGTTAGGAAGTGATACTGTCTACTCCCCACCCAGGCATCCATTCACCTATCCATCCATTCAACAAAAATTAACTGAGTAGCTATCATGTGCCAGGGAACAAGATGAAGTTCCTGCCCTTGTGGAGTGACTTTCTAGTGGAGATGCGGGACACAGACAACAAATAAGTAAGTAAGTAGGTAAATAAATAAATATATAAATAAATAAATAAGTGAGATAATTTCAAACGTGAAAGGGCAATAAAAAATAAGACAGTAATATGACAGAATGATAGGGTGTATGAGTGTGTATTGTGTGTTTGTGAGTACACGTGTATAGTGCTCCTTCAGCTGGGTATCATGGAAAGCCTTTTAAATGTAACGTTTCAGTCGGGCTTAAATGACCAGCCAAGTGAGGATCTGGAACAGAGTATTCCATGCAAAAAGAAATATGTGCACAAAGCCCCTAAGGAAGTAACAGGCAAGCTTAGCATACTCAAAAGGAAGCCCAATGTGGCTTTAGCCTAGCAAGTGAGGAAAACAGTAGCATAAGCTGAGTTTGGAGGAGTAAGCAGGAAGCAGATCATGTAGGGCCTTGCAGGCCATGGAAAACATTTGTATTTTATTCTAAATGTAATGGTAAATCATTGAAGGCTGTTAAGCAGGAAAGTAACAAGTTCCGATCTGAGTTTTTAAAAGTTACTTGGGGGACTTCCCTGGTGGCTCAGTGGTTAAGAATGCACCTGCCAATGCAGGGGACACGGGTTTGAGCCCTGGTCCGGAAAGATCTCACATGCCTCAGAGCAACAAAGTCTGTGCACCACACTACTGAGCCTGTGCTCTAGAGCCCACAAGCCACAACTACTGAGCCTGTGTGCCACAACTACTGAAGCCTGCATGCCTAGACTCCGTGCTCCGCAACAAGAGAAGCCAATGCAATGAGAAGCCCACATACCTCAACAAAGAGTAGCCCCCACTCGCCGCAACTAGAGAAGTGCACACGCAGCAACAAAGACCCAACGCAGCCCCCCAAAATAAATAAAATAAATAAATAAAAATAAAAGTTACTTGATTACGTTCTGTGGAAGGGACTCTAGAAGGAGAGCAGCATTAGCCTGGAGAACACCTGCATAGTACGGATGAAAGATAATGGTGACCTGAATGAGGATCACAGCAGTGCAGTTGAAAAGAGGTGAATACGGCAGTAGAGCTAACAGGACTTATGCACATTAACTGAAAGTGGAAGGTGAAGCAAAGAGAGGAGTCCAAGGTGTTTGGGAGTAGAGAAAGAGGTGGTAACTACCTTTACTCTACCCAAGCAGTAAAAATTTTCCTAATGGGAGAGTATAGCAAGGTGCTCTACTAGAGACTATGCTTGCATTCACAGGGCTCAATGAGACTCAGGTCTCAGGAAGTAGCTTTGTGCACCAGTGGACTCTTGAGCCACAAAGGCAATATCTCTAAGCCCGGGGAGAAGGAGAAGGCAATGGGGGTATCTGCTCTTAACAAGCAGGACAGACAACTATCTAGGAAGTAAATATATCCAATGCTTTCGTACTGATTATTTAAAAAAGAAACCCAAGAGACCCAACTCATTGGCCTCCCTGGTTATCACATGCACTGCTGGCTTTGCCTGCTTTATAGTTTCTGTTCCTTCTGGCCCAGGTCAGCCAAAACGTCTCTTTTCAATAATCACATCTCTGTTCACCCTAGAAGTCAACAGCTTCACTGGCTCCTGGTCACAGAAGCAGCCCAGCCAACCAGTAGAGACTCAGACATCAGTGCTCCCTGCACATCTCACAGAAGGAAAAGCTGCTTACAAATTTCCCTGGTTGCTGCATGAGCTAGAGAGGGTACAGGCACAGGTTAAGTTAACTGTACCATTTGGGAAAAAGATATAGACATTGATAAGCTTAATAGCTGATCAAGAAACATAATGGACATATATACACTACCAAATGTAAAATAGATAGCTAGTGGGAACCAGCCACATAGCACAGGGAGATCCGCTCGGTGCTTTGTGAACACCTAGAGGGGTGGGATAGGCAGTCTGGGAGGGAGATGCAAGAGGGAGGAGATATGGGGATATATGTATATGTATAGCTGATTCACTTTGTTATGAAGCAGAAACTAACACACTATTGTAAAGCAATTATATTCCAATAAAGATGTTAAAAAAACCCATAAATATAAGTATGGATCCTAGTTAGTAGGGACCACAAGAATAATAAAACAGAATTTTTAAATATTGAACTGGCAGATCTATTCAATGGAAGAGAAGAAAGGAAGAGGGAAAGTATGACGGATACAAAATATGAAAGAAAAAGTGACCCTAAACAGAATAATAATCACGATAAACACAAATGGGAAAACATACCAACCAAAATACAAAACTGTCAGATTTTGAAGACAATATTCAGCAAAAATTTTACAGATACAAATGGTCCATCAAAAAGTTACAGAAAACTCAATTATAAAATATGGAAATAAATATACCAGGCAAATGCAAATCCAAATAAGCTAGAGCAGCCCATCGTAATACAAGTTAAAAAGAAAATCAAGGCAGAAAAGACTAAGGGACAAAGGAGGGGCATTATATACTCAATAATCAGTAAGACAAAATAATTATCAACTTAAATGCATTTAACAATATAGCCTCAATATATATAAAGCAACAATTAACTGGACATGGAAAACAGCAGGTAAGTAAACAATTAGAAATGAATACTCTTATCATATCCTTCTCAGAAACTGATAGAGCAAACAGACGTTTTTGCTAAGACAGAAGATTTGAATAACGTGGTTATTAGTAAGCTCAAACTAGTAAATACATATAGACTTTTTTTTTTTAACATCTTTATTGGGGTATAATTGCTTTACAATGGTGTGTTAGTTTCTGCTTTATAACAAAGTGAATCAGTCATACATAAACATATGTTCCCATATGTCTTCCCTCTTGCGTCTCCCTCCCTCCCACCCTCCCTATCCCACCCCACATATAGACTTTTGTAACCAGCAGAAGCATACTCCTTTCAAACAGATATAAAATTTATGAAAACTGACCATGTAACTAGGCCTCAGAGGAGGCCTCCATTAAATTTTCCCCAAATCAATATCATATGATCTATGTTCAATAAATATAATATAAAAATTATAAATCAATGATAAGGGGCTAAAAACACACTATGTGGAACAAGATGAAATTATAAGGAAATAAAGAGATACTTAGAATCAAATGGAGCTACGTGTTTAACTTAAGAAACTGATAAAAAGGCAATAAACACAGAGAATGGGGGAGGGGAGAAAGAAGAGAAGGAGGAGAAAGGAATAGTACAAATATGGACAGTAAAACTGGAATAAAGACAAAAAAGTTGAGTAAATAAATAGAACCAAATCCTAGTTCTTTCGAAAAGTTTAATAAAAAAGACATGAAGCAACTGACAAAGGATTAATCTCCAAAATAATACAAGCAGCTCATGCAGCTCAATATCAAAAAAACATAGAACCCAATCCAAAAATGGGCAGAAGACCTAAACAGACACTTCTCCAAAGAAGGCATACAGATGGCCAACAAACACATGAAAGGATGCTCAACATCACTAATCATTAGAGAAAGGTAAATCACAGCCACAATGAGGTATCACCTCACACCGGTCAGAATGGCCACCATCAAAAAATCTAGAAACAGTAAATGCTGGAAAGGGTGTGGAGAAAAGGGAACCCTCTTGCACTATTGGTGGGAATGTAAATTGATACAGCCACTATGGAGAACAGTATGGAGGTTCCTTAAAAAACTAAAAATAGAACTACCATATGACCCAGCAATCCAACTACTGGGCATATACCCTGAGAAAACCATAATTCAAAAAGAGTCATGTACCAAAATGTTCATTGCAGCACTATTTACAATAGCCAGGATATGGAAGCAACCTAAGTGCCCATCGACAGATGAATGGATAAAGAAGATGCGGCACACATATACAATGGAGTATTGCTCAGCCATAAAAAGAAATGAAACTGAGTTATTTGTAGTGAGGTGGATGGACCTAGAGTCTGTCATACAGAGTGAAGTAAGTCAGAAAGAGAAAAACAAATACTGTATGCTAACACATATGTATGGAATCCAAAAAAAAAATGGTTCTGATGAAACTAGGGGCAGGACAGGAATAAAGACGCAGAAGTAGAGAATGGACTGGAGGACACAGGGAGGGGGAAGGGTAAGCTGGGACGAAGTGAGAGAGTGGCATGGACATATATACACTACCAAATGTAAAACAGATAGCTAGTGGGAAGCAGCTGCATAGCAAAGAGAGATCAGCTCAGTGCTTTGTGTCCCCCTAGAGGGGTGGGATAGGGAGGGTGGGAGGGAGACGCAAGAGGGAGGGGATATGAGGATATATGTATACATATAGCTGATTCACTTTGTTATACAGCAGAAACTAACACAACAATGTAAAGCAATTATATAGTTCAATAAAGATGTTAAAAAAAAAAGACACACCCCTGTCAAGACTAATCAGCAAAAATAAAAGTAAAAAGAGGCAAATAAAGAGAATACAAAATGAAAAGGGGGGGAAAAACTACAGACATAATATTTTTTAAATTATGAAATAACATGATAAAAAGCAATATGCAATGAATTTGAAATATATTTAACATATATATAGTGTTTAAAACAGGCCTAGTACTGAGATAAATGGGCGTAGTCATGTACTGCTGATGAGAATTTAAACAATCACAGGCAGCCATTCTGGGAAGTGTACTGGCAGGACATGCTGAAATCCCCATTCATATGCCTAATATCCAGCAATCCACTCCTGGGCATACACCCCAGGGAAGGCTTCTCGCATGTCTATCAGGGTGTTGATAATGGGAAGCTGGAGGCAATATGGGGGCCCTCACTAGGGGAAAGGTTAAGTAAAACAGAGTAAGAGCATAATAGGGAATAGGACACAGAAGTTAGAAATTGCAAACATATACCAGAGGTACGAGAAGTAAACATGGACAGACCTGAAAAATAAGTGTTGAGTGAAAACGGTAAGAAAAAGAAAATCTATAGATATGTAAGTTAAACACATACTGCATTACATATTTTGCAAGATTGTGATGGTCCTGTCTCTCTAAAATCAATTAGGTTTTGCCTTCCTGGGATTTCTTAAATGAATGGTACTATAATGGGAGTTCCTCATCATCTATATTTTAGAAGAGATTCCATCAAACACAGAGGTCCCATTATTTTTCCTCTATTTAATGGTTTCCTCACCTCAACAAAGCGAAAATTTGTTTTGATCCACAAAAAGATTAAGAAGCCATTATTTATGATAAAAATGAGTAATGTGCTCTCTCAAATATAGCATGTTCAAAACTGAACTCAACTTTTCCCAAAAAACCTGCAGATTTCCACATCTTAGCTGATAGGAACTCCTCTCCTTCCATGGCAAAGTCCTTGGAAATATCCTTGACTTCTCTTTTTTTCACACGGCATATTGATAGATTAGCAAATCTTGCTGGTCCTATTTTTGAAATATATGTAGAATCTGATCACTTCTCACCACCTCCTCTGCTACTACTCAGGCCTGAGCCACCACTGTCTTTCGCCAAGATTAATATAAGAGCCTTCCGATTGACCTCTTTGCTTCCCTCTTGCCACACAGCAGGCTGTAAAAATTAAGTGTGGTCATGTCACTCCTCGGCTCAAAACCTTTCATGGCCCCCATTTCACCCAGAGCAAAAGGTGAAGCCCTTACTATGGTCCAAAAACCCTACATCATCTGTAATCTCCACCCCTCCCCTGGGATTACTCTGTTCCGCCCAGAACTCTTTTGCTATTACTTGAGTGCACCAGTATACTCCTGCTTCAGGGCCTTTGATGAAATGTCACCTTCTACATCACACATACCTGATCATTTTATTAAAACTGTGATTTCCATGGCCTCCACTCTCTGCCCACTGCCTTTCCTTATTTTCCTTATCCTGCTCTATTTCATTGTTTTTCCACAGCATTTATCAATTTCTAATATGCTATGAAAATACATGCTTATTATGTTTAGTTTTGTCTCTTTTCTCTGCTAGAATGTAAAGCATGTAAGGTCAGTGGTCTTTGTTTTGTTTATTGATTACACCTATCACCCAGAACAGGGACTGTCATGAAATGGAGGTTCAATCCTTTTTCGCTGAATAAACGAATAGATGAATAACTGGATGGTTTAGTGCAACGTGGGTAGTGGAAGACCAAAATCGGGGCTGCAGTGTAGAAAGGGAGAGAGATGACGTGGAACTAGATAAACAGTGGGCATGACTGGAGCCACTGAATGAAGCCAGGATTGAGTCCTGTGAAGGTGAAATGCAGAACAGCCGGAATCCAAGAGAAGAACTGGTTGTAGACATAGTGGAGAAGCAGAAGCCAAAGATGAATACGTGGAAAGGGAGGTCAAGAACAGTTGACTGGAGGAAGGAAGCCAAATCAAACTCCCAGATGACAGGCATCTATCTAGAACTGCTCATAGGCCAGCCGTATACATTGAAAGCTCTACTCAGTAGTGGATACTACTCACCACATGGAAAAATGTGAGCCCAGCATATGAAAAACCCTGACAGTGACAGCTAGCTTATCAGCCATGAATTTATTATGCCACAAATAAGACTTTTATGTAAATGACAACACCTAAGGTAAATAACACTCTCATCTGCCTCAGGGATTATTTGCCACCAGCCCTTCACTCTGAATAGTGAATACAGAATACAGTGCTGATGAAACTGCTTCATCATTGCTGATGCAACAAGGTAAGTCAATAATCAATAAATCTATTATTTGCTCTTATTGGTGAAATAATTTTCCTTTCTATATAAAGTACTAATTGCCAATAATTTATTGAATAAGTAAACTTAATATATCAGGCAAATCCAGAAAAGCAAATCATGATTAAAAAAAAGCAAAGGTCTATTAAGTTTTCAAAGTCATAGCCTTTGAAGATCAGTGAGTTACTATTGATAGCATTTGCTTTCAAGATTCACTTTTTCTTTATTTGTGAGTATAGCAAAGATAGAATCTAGAAAACATGCCAACAAACACTTCAGGAACACTTACTAGGAATTAACATATTTCGCTGCACACTTTATCTTTAGTTTAATGATATATCTGGTTGTCTTAAAAGCTTGAAAGTAACTATGTTCAAGTGATACTCGGTTGCCTGAACATATTCAAATGCTACTCTTCCCGTGCCTCACGCCTACATAATGGTACTTGACTTCTTTCAACAATCTACTCAACATCTTCTAAA
Organism: Tursiops truncatus; assembly: GCF_011762595.2. Lineage (NCBI taxonomy): Eukaryota > Metazoa > Chordata > Mammalia > Artiodactyla > Delphinidae > Tursiops > Tursiops truncatus. The sequence goes on along the minus strand of NC_047042.1, from coordinate 73,162,163 downwards.
ACAATCCATCAACCAAGTTATTCATAATGATCCAAGACAATTTTTTTTTTTTTTTTCCGGTACTCGGGCCTCTCACTGTTGTGGCCTCTCCTGTTGCGGAGCACAGGCTCCGGACGCGCAGGCTCAGCGGCCATGGCTCACGGGCCCAGCCGCTCTGCGGCATGTGGGATCTTCCCGGACCGGGGCACGAACCCATGTCCCCTGCATCGGCAGGCGGACTCTCAACCACTGCGCCACCAGGGAAGCCCAATCCAAGACAATTTTAAGGAAGTATTGATAAAAGGGAAATGTGACCTGTGGAATGGAAAGGTGGAGGGAAGAAAGGAATGAAACTAGAGGATTTAAGAATAAGGAAAAAGAGATAAAAGGGAATAGAAATTAACCTCCAATATATCCAGCTAGAATTTTCCTCCTAAAAAGATCTTCCTACCTATGCAATAAAAACAGAATTTTCGTTACAGAATATTCTCTAAAATTTTTTTAACAATTTGGGAAGGGCATACCAATTCTTTTTATAAATCATTAATTTCATGAAGATTTTTCTTCATGAACATAAGCAGACAAAAACGCAAATTAATAGTCCTTAATGTTCCAAAGAGTTTGATTAGTCCCAGAGGTTTATATTTTCTAAAGTGTGCTTTCATCAGAAGTGCTCCACTTTGCAAATCATTTAAAGTGCATCCTCTTGCTATTAATACCAATACTGTTAAATTAATTCCCAAAGGTCAATTGCTTACACCCTAGGATACTTCTAATGACCTAAAAGGGATGATATATAATGAACATCTACAATAATATTCTAAAGTGAACTTGCTTTAATTTACTTTAGTTTAAAAATAAATGTTACCACTTCTAAGGAAGGTAGAAAATCAGTAGAATTAAACCAGTAACAAAGAAGTGTCTTAACAAAGGCTGGGAAACAGAAGTCACAGGTGCAAAGTGCTAACTGGGAATTTGTATGCCACAGCTCTGATTCACCAACTCAAATATTTTCTTGACTGTCTATCTACAAGATACTGTGCAGTGTGCTGAGAGCGACACACAAGAAAACTAAATACCATAGCAGCACTCAAGACGCTCAAAATCTAATGAGCTTCACTTATCCTTTTGTATGCTTTTAAAATTTGGCTCAAAAACCCTGTCTCTCTCTGTTCATTGGCCCTAATCTCTCCTTAATGAAGGGATCACCTGAATAAGTGATTTGACATAAAAATTGAGAACAGTGAAAAACGGGGATAAAATAATTGTGAAAAAAGAGATCAGGAGAAATGGCACTATATTATCTCAAAATCTGTATGTCTTCTTTAAGAGGAAGAAGCTCAGAAAGTGAGCATCCCCATGAAGGCTTAATTCTCATATGGAAACTTGGTTAAGATACAAATCAACTCTGCTCAAAATCCTTACATGATCAGATACGTATTTATAGGAGCAAAGAAAAGGGGGTGGAAAGATGTAAACTGAATCACGAGTGTTGGTTACCTCAGTGAGATGGCACTGCAGGAGTGGAGGAGAGATCATAACTGCCTTATTCTTTGACTTGTTACAGTGAGTACAAATTATTCTTCCAACTTAATAGGACACCTATGGTGTGTGAGTTAAATGAGATGGTATACGTAAACTTCTTAGCAAAATGTCTGGTACATAGTAATACTCAATATGTAACTTACATGACAAAAAACTGAAAACACTCCAGTTCTCAACTGGGAATCATGGAAATGATGCCGAAAATGCAGGAAGGATACAAGCCCAGGACTGAGGTAACTGCAGTTTCCTCTCACTATTTTTTATAAAGAGCCCCGACTAAGAACAAAAGAAGGGTGTTTAGCAGTTATAACCTTTACCGGCTAGACTGAGAAAGGGTTTAACATGGTCTAAAGAATATAAAACATGCCTTCAGCTAATCTGATATAGGCAGTGAAATTTAGAAAGAATAAAAGTATTGACAAAGAGTCTATATTTTGCTTTTATATATAACCTGGTGGTGTGGGTTGAATTGTGTCCTCCAAAAAATATATTGAAATCCTAACCCTTGGTACCTATGAAAGTGACCTTATTTGGAGACAGGGTCTTTGTGGATGTAATTTAGTTTTAGTTTTAGTTTCAAAAATGGTAAATATCAACAGATAAACCCACACAAACAAACGTTTTGGGGTCCTTAGTAGTTTTAAAGGGGTTCTGAGACCAAAAAGTTTGAGAACCACTGGTTGATATTAGCATCTATTTTTAATTGAAAAAAATGGAATCAAACGATACCTAATATTTACACCTTTCCTTATCACTTAACAATATATCTTAGACAGTAATGGTAAGAATAGCACACTGAGTACTTATTCGTGAAGTCCTGTGCCGAGTGCCTTGTACGGACTATTCCATTTAATTCCTACACTAATCCTGTGAAGCAGGTGCTCAACTAGCACCCTGGATATTTCTGGTGCAGGTGATTGGATTGGAAGATCACATTCTCAGAAATACTCATTAGCTATGTAACCTTGAACAAGCACCCACGTCAAGGGCTGTTATGAGAATTAAGTAATTTATATTTGTAAAGCACTTAAAATAACGCCTAGAACATAATAAACACTACAGAAATGTTCATCAGCATTTAGATGGTATTTAAAACTCTGAGTCTAAATGTCATCATCCAGAGTTGTAGATGGAAATAGAAAGGAAGGCTTAGGACAGGCCACGGGACACTTCAAATTTGGGAAGTTAGGAAGATGAGGACAATCTAGCCAGGAAGACTGCAATTTCAGGAGAACTTAGAGAGCATGGTTTCCTAAAATAAATAAAATGTTTTAAGAAGGTTGTGATGACCTGTGTCAAATGAGAGGCCAGGATAGTGAAAGAGGTAGTGTTGCAGAGAGAGAGGGTGAAACAGGAATCAGGGAGAATGACTCAGAGGTCTGCAGAAAACTACCAAAAGGAGGCAAAACAGGTGGTAAAGTCTGAGAGCTTACGGTCAACTTTCAAAGGAGCTTTAGATGTTAGGGAAGAGAGGCAGACGATGATCTAGAAGCATGGACAAGGACCAAGGAAGACCTCCACCCCATAATTTGCCTCTGTTTCTTTCTTATCCCTCCAACTAGGACACCGCCAAAATCTTTAAGTTCATTTACTCTTCATACCCCAGATACCTGTTCAGGGAATCCCATATGAGACAAAATAGCTCCTCAAACCAGCCTGGTCCCAGGTCAAGGGTTCTAGTAGGAGCTAATCAATTTTAGGGATGCTTTAGAGGTTTGTACCCACCATAGGGGAAACTCAGACTACCAACAAGCAGAGTGAATAAAAATCTGACGTCTGCCCTAAAACATATCTACTCACTGTAGGATTCTCCAGATCAGTGGTTCTTAATGGGTAATGATTTTGCACACCCCCTCCCCTAGGGGACAAATATCTAAAGACTAGCAGTGTCTAGAGACATTTTTGGTTGTCACACTGGGGAGCAACAAGGGGGTGGGCTGCTACTGCATCTAGTGGGTAGAGGCCAGCAATACCGCTGAACAGCCTACAATACAGGACACCCACGACAAAGCCATGTGGCACAAAATGTCAATAGTGCCAAGACTGGGAAATCATACCCTGGACCAAATGACCTGGGGCAAGAGGAGCTTTAAGAGGGTCCTCTTATCTGAGCACACAATCCCACCCATACCAGTTTACACCAATTCTGACTGAGTATGGCTAAGGGGCCAGACCAGTCAGCCTTATGAATTCTATTTCCAATCTACTCAAATAGGGCCAGGGAAAGACAGAGGAAAAATGTGAGGTTAGCTAAATGGTATAAGTTAAAAAGAGAAAAATTGTGTCATATATCAAATGTTAATAAAAGAGGCGGGGAAGAACAAAAACAAAAATAAAATAAAATAAAAATTTTTTAAATTAAAAAAATAAAAGAGGCAAAATTCCCCCAAATGAGAATAAGCAAATAGACTTTCTTTAAATTTGAAAAAGAAAGACTTTCTTTAAATGTAACTCTTTTCATTTTGAATAATAAGTAACACCTCATAGTGAAGTTCAAAAGCCACCATGCTCTCTTATTAGCTCTATTCACTGCCAAACACTCCTTCAGTAAGGAAGGTGCTTTTGTATTCTTGACTGCAAAAGGAAGCTAATTAAAGTGAGTTTTTGAGAAAACATCCTGGGAATTCAAAATAATTAATGTGGTGCTTTCAAAACGAGAAACCATGAATCTTGACATTAAGAAGCCTATGTTTTCTTACCTCATCAATATTTCACTTACAGGATCAATATTTTGATCCATAACCATCGACAGCTGGCCTTCCCAGAATTCCCATTCATTCTCTTTCAGGATAAATCACCAATGAACAGTTTTTAACAGTTTTCCCTTTCTTAAGGGATTGCCAGAGAAATGTTTTAAAGAGTCTACTTTCTACAGGGAAGGCATTCTGACTCTGCCATTTCTATGTCCACTTTAAAATCTGCTCTAGGAAAGTTTCGACTAACGCACACGGGGGAGGATGGCTGTGTCTTCATGAAAACTTAGATCCTCCTGCCCTAATGCTTTATCAGCAGGCTGCCTGGAAGCCAGCGTGCTGTTTTATCAGAGGAAGCTTCCCAGCAAGATGGTTCGTGAGCACGCTGTTGAAGGAGTGGCCCCTCAGGGAAGTCCCCGTCTACGCATGACCCGTGACCTGAGAGGAGCCAGGCTGGCCCAACTGTCTGCTGCAGGGCGGAGACCAGCTTCGGCTTTAACAGAAAGAGGGGCCTCAACCTCCCCTCCTCCGTTTAGGGTTCCAGCAGTTTCTGAAGGAAAGAGCACTTTGGATATTTCTCTTCAAAACAAATCTCCACCATGTCTGACGGTGTCCTTCACTGGACTGTTTACAGCACTAGGGCCCATATCTACTGGATGCTCCATAGACCCAGTCGAAAGACAACATGTATTGGTCGTCTAATAATATGACAGATTTTTTTTTTTAGAAAAGTAACCCAAGAAATATATACATAGGATTATAGATATATACATGTATATGGATGTGTGTGTATACAGATATGAAAAGAGAAGGAGAGAGACTAATTGATTCATTCAAGAAAAAGAAATCATAAATATCCCAAAATGCCCATCAGGGGTATAGTTCAGAAAATTAAGACATAATTATGTAATGGAGAAAAAATAGGGAAGAAAGGTAAGCACGTCTACTATATGCCAGGTGTTTTCACATTATCTCATTTCATTGTCCCCATGACTCCCTCAGTTACTCTTTTAGGTAAGAATCATTATCCCCAATTTATAGAAGACAAATGAAGAGCCCATGAAAGGGAAGGAAGTTGCCTCGAGTCACAAAGCTAGTGAAGAGCAAAGCTGAGAGTTACCTGCAGGTTTTCCTACTCCCTGCCCAGCATTTATTACACTGGATTCCAAATTTTCCCCCAAGATCTATTTGTAGACTAAGTCAACAAATGGGATTGTAAATATAAAATAAGGTTAAACAAAAATCAAACCATAGTATAGACATATTGCTTTTAATCATGTGAAATTTTATATGTATATACTAAAAATGATGACAATCAGCATGAGACTGATTTAAAAAACTGGAATTAAAATCATCTGAGTTTGTTTTTCCTATGAAATTGCTTAAGCATATAATAAAGAAAATCACCAAAATCTGTTCCTCCATGCACGCCTGTCCCAGGCTAATTAAGGTTAAGAAAAGGCAATAAATATAAAATACCCTGTTAAAGGCTGAATGTGGCTGGGCCACTTTAAGATACAGAAATACCCCATCCTTCATAAAATTCTCAGCTCTTTCAGGGACTGGTAGAGTTTCTGCACTATATCAAAAGCTGGAATTTCTGCAAGTTAAAAAGCTTTGCAGGCAAGTCATGTTTCTACAGAAATCTCCTTTTCTAAAATTTAGCACTATATAGCATTCTTTAAATTCTTCCTTCGACCAAAAGAATTTAATCCTGGGAGATCCCCCTTGCAGTGGCTTTGCCTAAGAAACATCTATCACCTTCAGTCAAGTTAGAATTATCTTGGAATCTCCCTCCTCTGTTCCTCTCCTCACGTCTGGTGGCTAAACTGCTGTTTAATGGAGTAGCCAGAACCCGAGCCAGAAGTATGGGCCTCACTTGGGCCTTCACATTAGACTGTAACTTGCAGAAATAACCAGGGCTGAGCCTGGAGTGCAGGTCCCCACCACCAAAGAGTAACTGGGAATTTACATGAATTACTACCCTTCCAGAGACAAACTGAGGAAAGGCTCACTGGGTTTACACAGTCCTGTTCTCAAACCCAAAAGCTGAGAATTGGGCAGGATGCCACTTTTATCTTACCCCTCATTTCTTTTATTTTTATAATGGGCAGTTACCTGTCTCCTAATTCAGGAAGACAGTAGAAGAATAAAACGTTGACAAAGGCTTTCTGAGATTGTTTTTAAAAAGAAAATGGTTTATAAATACAATTCCCACTGGTGTCCGTTTCTTTATGAAAAGTATTTCTTACTATAAAAAAAAAAATGTGAAAAAAAAATGTGGAAGTAAAAGTTCCTCAACTGGTTTCCCTTAAAACCACTGCTTTTATTTAAAGTTACATAATAATAACCTCCTTTGGTTCTCTTCTGTTTTAAAACTCTCACCTATTTTCTCTTATTATGTTGACTACCACTAATAAAATATCCTGATTCAAGAACGTAGGAAAATGCTTGAAGTGACTATAATAAGATTAGATCATAATGTTATTAAATTTGAGAGTAGCAATTTGAGCCATAGTTTATTCAAATCTTCCTAACAACTAAACACAAAAAAAGTCAGTTAGCTAAAATGGCTGATCTCATTCTTGGCTTCTGGCTACAATCCCAAAGGTCTAATAATAAGGATATCTACTGAGATTTCTTAAATAGGCCAGTCACTCTATTAAAAGCTTTGCATGTATTATCTCATTTAATCTTCACAACACTCCTAAGTAGTAATCATTATTATTAGTGTATTGTTATTGCTAAAGTTACTGTTATCCCCACTTTACAGATGAGGAAACAGGGCACAAACAAGCTGAGTAACTTGTCCAAGATTACTCATCTACTAAGTTTGGAGCTAGAACAGAACCCCAGCCCTTATGGGACCACCACACCATCAGTGGTACTATCTGCCGTGGCCCCATTCAGTGGGTTCCTCCTTCTGTAAGTCAGGTGCATTGTCACTGTTCCCAAACATGAATTCAAACTCACATCTCTCATCATTTTCACTGCTTCTCTGGTCCTCCCGAGTCTTCTGGCACACATTGCTAGCCTTCTTTTGATGTAGACCAAGACATTGGTGTCTCGTCCTGAAGAGGGAGACATAAAGCACCAAAACTTAAAAAAAAAACAAGAGCTTTCAGCTCAGCAGCAAGAAAAAATACAGAGGCGTATTTTTCATGCCCTTAAAGGAAAACCTCAGAGAGAAGCGTCTGCTCCTTTGACTTTTCCTTACTGCCAGGAGCACTGACAACTTTTCTAATAGCAGAATGCAAACAGAGTAAAGTCAAAGTACTTAGACTTCCAAAGGTCAAATCATGTGACTATTAAGTCATGCTTTTGAGTTAGGATGTTGAATATTCGATAAATAAAATCATCTGCTACAAAGTGCTGGGAAAATGAACATACCCACATTGCATGAGGTTTACAAGCAAGAATTCCACATTCTTCTAGCGTGCATGCTTTTGGTGAAGATGCAAAGAGGTGAATCTCAGGTTGCATCCTGATGAACTATTTTTTTTTCCTTCTTGACATTAAGTCTGGAGAAGCCTCATCTTGAACTTCTGTTTTACATTATTCTTTCCCTAACACTAGTGACATCATAATCATCTCCAGGTCCCCAAAGCAGTCAATTTTAAATGGCAACATAACACATTCCAGATATGACAATAGACCATGCAACAAAATGAAAAACTACCCTAGTGTTAGAGAAAGTATTGACAAGCTAAATACTTGTAATAACAGTCACTAAAATGGCTCTTAAAAAGTACATTAACAACTTCTCATCTTAATCTCTTCTTTAATTATGTGTATTTCTGGATATGTTTCCAGACCAGTGAGAACATGTATGTACTTAATCCTCAATAAAATTACCATGTTTTAGAAAAATATGACACACCTGTTATAGATTAAGTATATGTATAATATGCAGCTATTAAAAGATGTTAAGACCAAAGTACTAACATTTCAAGTTTCAAACAATGAGAACAAGATGTGTGCTGAATATCCGCCAAGTACCTACAAATTACTTTAAAGATGTGATTATATGTTTTTGGATAGATTTAGGCAACAGGTTGAAGGGATTAATTTACAGAAGAAAAGAAATAAAGAAAATTTCTCAAGTTATATTACAGATTATGTAATTTTATGTATTAATCCTCATTTAATTCACAAAACAGACATTTACTATATATGTCTTCAAAATTCACTGTGCTATACATATTTTTTTTAAAAAAAGCAAGATATAGATGGTGATTAGAGACTTGACTAACGTATATACTACTAAGAATAAAAATTAAAACCTGTGTATTGAGGGGTTATGTGGACAGACTTATACACACAGGCCACAATGCAAAGATCTCACTATACCTTAGTCACAGGGACTAATGCATTCAGTTTCTGCACCAAATCCAGGCTTAACACTAAAACTTAATTTTATAATCTCAAATATGAAGGAGATACACTCCTACTCTCCAAGACGCAGGAGAGAGAAATGAGAGAAATTCCATTTTAAAGAAACAACCCAAAGTTTGGTTAGACAATGAAAACACTCCCTCTCACAAGGATCACTAAATTTCTGCTTAAACAACCAACAAATTGACAAGTCGAGGAGCTCAAGAAATTCCAGAAATGATTTTGTTGTCTTTTTTTTATACCATTCCCCTAAAATAACACTGACTCTCAGTTTAGTGTACTAAAGTGAAAGGTCTCATTTTGAAGTTATGTTAAATAAAAGAAACCATTATTTTAAATAATTTAAATATAAAAAAGATACATAATTAGGAATTCATGGCTCTTTCTCCCTAGGAGCCAACAGCAGTGCTTCCTAAATAAGAGCTAAATACTGAGACAATCACCAACAGCTGTTATATTCTTAGCTGTCCTATTGCAACCCATGCTGTAGAAGACCCATAAGACAAAACCTCTGAGAGCATTAACGCTAATTTAAGTCCTGTTTCCCAATTAGGATTTAAAACTATGGGGCAGAGAAGCAACTGATAAACAGAAATACGTAAGAATTCTGAGGAGCAAAAGGGTCACCATTAAAGGTTATTACTTTTATTTCTAGAGTTAAAAAGCTAGGGGCAGGCATGAAAACATGAACAGTGATGAAGCTATAAGTTAATTATGTGCTGTGCTCTTGTGGGGAAGAAAAATTAATAAAAACAAAGAAAGGCAAAAAACAATATTTATTCTAATCTAGGAGAAATGTCTTTTGAACTGGACTGAAAATCTGCTCTGATCAATCATGTTACAATTCTGATCCCCCAACACGTCAACCTGGAGGAAACCTTACTATGTTGGGCTTCATACTGGGATCCATGATGCTGTAGCTGCTGAGAACGCCGGTAACAGCCGTCTCCAGCTTTCAGGGCCTGCTTAAACAGCTTTTCTGCTTCAGCAATGGTTGTTGCTTCTTCTTCAGCCAAGAGAATATAAGCAGTTGCACACCTGTCCATTCAGATAACAGCCGCCATCAATTACAAATCCAAGGACATTGTAATAGCTGTAGGAGTGCATGCAGAAGGGCAGGAGTTATGCCAAAACATGCAGAGTGGCCAACTGGTTCATGCACCCCTGTTTGTAGTTGTTGACACAAGATAATGGTACAAAAGAAATGTCTGTGTTTTAGCTTGAGAGGTAGGATGAGTAGTGTTAGGAGCATATGGACTCTGCCCCTTATTAGTGTGTCACTTTGGGCAAGTTATTACTCTGCCTCCCTGATGGAGAACAACATGGAATCCACTTGTTCACAGCGTTGTTGTGAAGGTTAAGTAAGGTGATGCATGAAAAGTGCTCAGTACAGTAGTAGCCAGCATGTGGTACATGCTCAACAACGTCAACTAACGATGGCAATGATAATAGCTGTTATTAAACATCTCCTTCTGGCACTCAAAGTTAGAGATACCATAAAGTTTACTTTTATTTACTAAACACAGATTCTCTTTAGTCTAAGGGTTTATTCAGAATGAGAAATTCATTAAATCAAGGAAGTTATTCATTTAACAAGCAGTGCTTCAACATCCCATTACAGTTAGCACTGGTTTTCTATGTCAGAGAAGAATACTGGAAGAACCTACAGGTAGGGTTATTTCAGAAGAGCTCAAAATTAGATTCAGCCTCAGTAGCAAACAAGGGTTAAATCTCACACCTTTAACAAAAATAGCTACCACCTGTTGCTTAGTTTATATTAAGCACTGTACCAGGCACTTAACATATATCGTCTCATTTAATCCTTTCAACAACCTCTAACATAGGAAGTCAGAAAGGATAAACACTCAACCAACGAACAAGGGGAACTCTTGAAAATTTAAACCTTCCAAATCATAGAACAACAACCCAAATGCCAAAGAAAGGGAATGTAATAAGGAAATGGTGAGGCCAGAGCAGACCACACAGGTCCTGATCTGTGCATATCCCTTGGCTTTCTCCACTGCCTCTCTTGTGGTCATTTCCCTACTTATCACAACCTCCATCAGACCACAAGAGAGAAAATAAACAGAAAGTGAAACCAAATGTTACTTCTACTATTCATAAACTACAACAGCCAGGTAGGAAAAGGAGGCTGAATTTATGGCTTATGTGAGATTTGGGGTTACTAGTTAATCTTAGCCTTGAGAAGGGGTCTTGTAAGTTCTTTAGCCAGTCCCTCTAATTTCAGGCAGGACTGATCAATAGGGCTTTAAACTGAATGTGGTGAGGTAGGGAGAAAAAAACGCCCAGAAAAAAAGCTGTAAAACCAATTACTGTGGAGGGCAGCAGATATGACTTGGAGAGAACAATTATGATGCTAAAACTGCCCAGTGATTCATTGGAGAAATAAATGGGTTGGGCATTGGGAAGCAACACTTCAGGCTTCAGATGCCGACACATAAATATAAGGTCCAGGGTAATGAAGTGAAAATGGAGATTATAATACTGAGTGGTGGACACAGTATCAGAGGAATTAGCTACAAGATTATAGTTGGTGGGCTGGGAACTCAAGACAGGTTGGGGCTAGCTTGCTTGCTTTGTTTATTTATATTGCAAATAGCACTCTTAGGAGGAGAGGCAGAGTAGCACTACTGGCCAAGAAAACATACATCTATGTAGAAACTCATGAGTCTGGGGTAGAAACATGCTAAGAGCTTATGAGTGAAGGAGAAAGGAAAGAGCAATAGAAGTGCTAATGGTTGGGGAGTACAGAACAGACTGCTCAGCTCAATGGAAGATAGAGATGATGCATCCTGTCACAACACAATACACATACAGAAGCAAGAAAGTATGGTGATGGGGGTGTCAACCATCCAGATATCTGCTAGAAGAAGTCTCATTTGGTTAGAAGTAGGGCACTCAACAGGTTCTTGACTTACTTTGGTAATAATTTTATCTCCCAGATGGTAGAGGAAGCAATTAGGGGAACTTCAACTCTGGACCTAATTCTGACCAAGAAGAAAAAAATAGTTGGTGAAATGAAAATTGATAGGAACATTCAGAGAGAGTTACTATGTCATTTCGGACTTTAGGATAATCAGAGAAGGTAAGGTGGATTTCAAAAAATTCAAAGAAAAGAGGCGTGATTCAATGGCATGAGACGCAGAAGGAAAAATGGTTTAAGAGGATTAAGCAGCTTCCAAATGTCTAATCAAAACTGCAATCACAAATGACCCTCTCAGGAAGAAAAGAGGGGTGACAAGTAACCACTATGGCTGCACAGAGATCTCTCACAAGGTCATATTTCTAAAGGACATGTAAAAAAAGATGGAAAGAGGGCATGTAATGAAGCGCTACAAGAGAAATGAGCTTTTCAGAATAATGTCAGGAGAGCTACAACTCCACATTAGCTGAAGCTTGCAAAACAAAATAAAGGCAAAACAAAAAATGTTAAAGACAACCATCTATTCCCTGTTTTTAAATTATGTTTAAGGCCCTATCACCACCCCCACTTCTCCAAAACCATGACAAATATAAATAAGCAAAAAAGACAAACAACACAACAACAACAACATCAAAACAAGGAAAGTTTATAGTTAGTAGCAGCAGATAATAAAGAGAAAACAAAACTCTCTAACTCCTATTTTGTTCCTGGTTTCTCCATCAGGGAGAATGATTGTCAGACTGACAAAGGGAGAAGAAACCCTAAAATGAATAAAAAGATGTAAGATAGCAAGTAACTGATCTATTGTAAATGAATTATTGGACTGGGATAGGCAAATCCCAGGAAGCCAACAGATCCTGTAGGCAGCCCTCGGAATTGCTCTCTGTGTATTGTTAAGGAATCACAAAGAATGGAGAGGTTCTAGAAGATGAGATGACTAATGCAGTAAAAATGTTCAAAAAGGGGAAGAAGGCAGACTTCCCAAACTACAGAACAGCTATTTGGAAAGATATTCTAATGGGTTATTAAAGGGATAGTTTCTAAGCATTTTTAAAAGAAAGTAGTGAATGCTGGAAGCTAGCTTAAATTCACTAAGAATAAATAAATCAGTTTGTGCTAGCTTAATGTACTCTAATGGATTTACTATACATTAAAGATCCACAGCTACAACTGGCATTTTTAAGATCAAAATGCAGAAATATGGGCTGAATCACAGTGTAACTGGGTGGCTTAGTAATTGGTTGTACAATAAATACCAAAGGGTGATGATCCAGGAAGACATGAACCTGGAGGGTGGTTTCTATATGTCATGTCACAGGGTTCTATCCCTGGTCCTGATACTTTTATTAGAAACACGGATGACACATAGAAGGCAGGCATATCAAATTTATAGATGACAAGAAACTGGAAAATAAATATGTTGCATGACAGAATCAGAAACCAAATAGATCAACAGGTTACACTGGCAGGATTTCCAACTCTCAAGTGAATCTTTTCACTAAGACCTCTGAAGATTCTGTAACCCTCCTCAGAAAAATCATAAAATAGTTTAACAATGACCACTTGGCAGGGAGAATGTCGAGGTGATTCAAGCACCAGATGGGTGTTTGAACTACAAGACCTTCAAGGTCTCTGCCAACCCTGAGCTTTTATGACTCCAACTTTAAGAATCTTTCTCATTTCCTGACATCTCCAGACGAAACTTCCCAGCCTTCCTTGGTGACCCACAGAATGTTTAACAGCACTAAGGACAGCATTTCCTCTTATCTTTGTCTTGATCTTGAAATATTTTTAAAGTATAATTTCTTCACTTTATGTTTTTACTATGTTTTCCCTACTAGCAGAAGTTCTACCTAGAAAATGTGATGGCAGAGATAAGCATTCTATATCTGGAAAAATGTCCCTGTCACAATGTTTTAGATATGTAAAGCACGGTATTTATTTTATGTCCACACATTATTCCATGGCTAGCCCTTGAAGGATTTAATTTAGGGTCATAGCAAAGCCACTAAATTGTTGTCTAAAATGACTAAAACTATCTTCACATGGATGTCCTTTATAAAAAAAATTTTTTTAATAAATTAATACCCCCCCAGAATAATCCTCAAGTTCAAATTCATAGTTTAAGTAGCCCATGAATGGCAACTGAATACATTCAGCAAGCAAGATTTCCCCCCACTTACTCATTTATCTCTAAGGCTTCATGGGCTGCAGAAATCCTAGCTTGGGGGTTTCTCTCTCTCCAGGCTTTCTGCATTACTATTTTAGAAAAAGACAGAAAAGCACGTCAATAAATACTTAAAAAGACTCAGTACAGGTACAGCTAAATTAATAGCTTTCAGCTTGAATTACAAGAGAACAGTTCACTTACCAAGTGGGTTAGCCCAAAACTCCAAAGTCACACAAATACACTCTAATTTGCTATTCCATTGTCCTTCAATTGCTGATATCAAATCTTTCTTATGCTCATAAAACTAGAGGTCTAACATCTTATAGACTAACCCATAGTCTATAATCATAGAGACTTAATCTTGATTAAGATTTCTTAATCAAGAAAAGAAAAGGCATTCTAACAGAGATTTAATATTTCTTTTGCTCATTAATATCATTTGTTGTTAGAGAACATACATTATTTTGCACATTTTGGGATGAGATTGCTACTAATCTCTTACTTCTGTTTAGACACAGCACAATTTTTATCGGTCATTTTCCCAAACACTTGCTACAGGATCTGGATATTAGAACATTCTAAAACCACTGGAAGAATTATGAGTTGGATCAGAAAAAAGTGCTTTAGACTTTTGCTTAACATGCGTACCTGTTCCCAAAGTTTGCTGCAAACCCAGTTTTTATATAGCAGAGCAGTTTGTGAATATATTGTGGGAAGCTTAATGCTTGGAATTTTCATTGTATTATGTATCCACCATGGCAAGGGTACCTTTTTAAAAAGGGTAACAATCTCCTTATCTAATTTGTTTTATAAATTTGTATCTTCTAAGTTAGTTTCTTAGGAGCATGTACATATTCTTTTTTTTTAAGGTTTTTTTTTTTCACCTATTTACTTTAAGCTTGATAATATAAAAAATATCAGTAGGATTATATGGAACTCAAGCAGTATGAAATGCATGCTAAACAAAGTCTCTTCTAGGGTGGAAAACAAATCTGGATGCCAATAACCAAGTCCATGCCCCCATTCAATGCTAGTGAACCTACAAATAGGCATATGAATCACTACAATATATTCATTATTTATTTGGGTTCACTGAATTTCTAACTAGAATATCATCAAGGAGACATGACCTTTCACTCTATCTCAACCAAGGATTTAGTTAGCTTCATGGTATATTTTTTAAAAATAACATTTTAAATTATAAAGAGGGGACCCATTTCTATATTAATACTTCATTGCGATAAAGCCTTTATTTAAGTATCAACAATCTGGGTTTTACTGGTCAATCTCCAATTTAATATTTTATTCATCAGGGTTTTTGTAGAGCAGATATTCTACAAGTAGTAACCTTGATCTTTAAAACAAACCAAAAAGCCCTCCCACTCAGTAACTATCTAAAGTATTTTCCATACTTGCATCTGCAGGACGCAGATGGTCCGAGTCACAAGTAAAAAATGTCTGGTGGTCCTGGGCAGAGAGGTTCATGTCATAGTAAGTCAGAGGCTCTCGTCCAGTC
Source organism: Tursiops truncatus (assembly GCF_011762595.2). Classification (NCBI taxonomy): domain Eukaryota; kingdom Metazoa; phylum Chordata; class Mammalia; order Artiodactyla; family Delphinidae; genus Tursiops; species Tursiops truncatus. The sequence goes on along the minus strand of NC_047042.1, from coordinate 73,146,921 downwards.
ACCCAAGTGTACCTGTAAAGGAGAAGTAAGATGGTCAGGCACTTTTGAGGGAGGAAAGCAAGACCTACAAAATATTAAGCTGCATAGGTGTTGAACCATAACACACTGAGTACTATTACCAATAATAAAAAAATAATCATCCTAGTCTCCCTGTAGGAAGTATATCAGCAGAAAAAAAGTAAAAAAAATTCTGCTATATTTTTGTCTTAAAATTTTAGTAGCACTAGCTAATGAAAACCTTTCCTAATTAGTATTATGAATAGAGATTTCCCCAAAGCTATGAAAATTCTTATCTGCCTAATTACTCTGCAAAATAAAATTCTAACATTACTTCTGTGGCATCTTTATAACCATGTTCCAGGTAAGCTTCAAAATATTTTTGACTACATAGTATATAGTGAAAAGAATAACGTAACAGAAAATCTCTAAAAACCACACATTTTTGTATGTTATCCTAATTCCAATGCTAAAATATTTATAAAACAGAAAAATCAAAACATTTCAGGAGAGCATCAAAAAATGGAAGCGCTATATACAGACTGTTAAATGACCCCTAAATGAACCTGCAAAAACATTTACTGCTGTCTTTGCTCTCTGAACTAGACCCATTTGTTTCCCAAGCTGTCAAAATGCTTACCGATTATATTCAGCACCCCTAAATAAATTTAGTGGATTTCGCCATACTTTGCATTCTGCAACAAAAAGAAATGTGAAAATATTACACACAAGTTCACAGACACTACAAGCTAATTAATTCAGCAAAACACCCTTCCTGGCCATTTGATAAGATAATTTTATTCTCTATCCTCTACATGGTAAGCAATGTGGAAAAACTCTGGGTAGTTAATCAGGAAATGTAGCTCAGGCACCAGGACTTTGGAAAGTTTCGTCTAATCTCTCCAGGCCCAAGTTTCCTCATTTGTTAAATCAAGGCACATGCCAAGAGCAGCTAGTTCATAACCTCTATAGTCACTTCAAGAGGTCCAAATAGATTGTATAAATTTATTTCTAAATTATAGGTAGAAGGTATCAGTAGAGGTAAAACTACTTTCTGTCACTCTAAAATATATCTTACAATGACTACCTATATAACAAGCTAAATTTAACCTCCAGAGCACAATATGTAAAGAACCTTAGACTCGTAATTAGGGCCTATGCTAATATTGATTTTGTGATAATTCACCAGCAATTCACATTGCTGTAAAGGAGTGGTAAGAAAATTAATACTAAAGTTACCATTATGGTAGAGAGAAATGCTATGAAAATAAATGGTTTTCAAGTACTTTAACATTGTTTACTTATGCAGACACAGGTAATTAATCATCATACTAATATCATAATGTTAGCATGTAATAATAGATTATACATCTTGTTATACAAGGACCACAGACAGAACCACAGGACTTTAATTTAGAAAAGTCAACCATTAGCTTTTAAGACTGTGTTATAGTAAATGTGTGACTAATAAGCTACAGTTCTTTTAAAACAGTCTATGATTAAGAGTTTCTAATGATTCAGAATGCTACATTTCTTTGAATGAATAATTCTTTATTAGAAAATAAAATCAGTTAACAGTATTTAAGAATCTATGTGTGCTGTCAGCCAAAAAACACACCCAGAGACATAGATACACAAAAGTGAGCAATTATTACAGAAACTGAAAGAACATTAAAGGCCATGGATGATTCATTAAGATTCTACCCTCAATCCTGTTACATTCAACATCCATCTGTCCACCCACCCACCCACCCACCCATCCATCCATCCATCCAGTATGCATTAACTGAGCACCCAGTGGGTGAAACAAACAAGTAAAACCATCAATTACAATACAGGGTGAAAATGGAGGAAAACATAAAGCACTAGGGGAACACTGTGTAATCTCAATAAATTTTTGTTAAAATAGTGAATGAAAGGTGTACACATAACAGGAAGTCATGTTTTTATTTAAAGAAAATAAATTTATCTTTAAGTTAGGGCAGGATCCCACCTGAAATTTACTTAATGTTTGGAAACAATGGTCCTAAATTTTTTGTCACTTAGCTTAACCTGCCACTTAGGAAATGATGTTTGCTCAGTTAGTTCAGCAGTTTTGAATTTTGCTCTTGAGAAACTGAGATTCGATGGCTGTCATTTCATATGACACTAATTAGAAAATTATGCTTCCCTTAAGTAACTACTTTTTTTCCAGACATAAAGCTCCTTAGTGGGGTCACTAAAGTACTCCAGATCATGGCTTGAAACAACTGGTGAGCCAAACAACCATGATCTCAGTCCTCATGGCTTTTACAGCACTTAGCTCTTAGGTCCTCACCACTCCCAACCCCTCCTAAGAGGATGTCTTTCAAGATTCCAAGTGCTCTTCTTAAAGCTTCATGAATATTGCTAGGTTTCTATTTAACACGTAATAAACGTGCACACAAATTTGTGGGCAATCATGGTCATTTCAGCATTATTTACAATAAAATAGGATATTTGGGGAGAAGACTCTCCCCCAGCAAATTTCATCTGAAATATCAGTAAAAAGGTTACGGCAAATACTTTGTCTCCAACAAATATCTTGCCTGGAAGGATAAGTGCCATTCAAATATCAATTGACAAATTATAAAGAAAATTGTCTTCAATTAAAATTTTAACTCTATTATACATTAGATACAAATGAAATTATTTCTAAATAAAAATAACTCCAAATAGAAATGGTGTGTATACCTAAAGTATTACTGAGCAGTATCTAAAAATGCCATCTTTACTTAGGAACTGCCATGATATAGCCAGCAGGGGGTGCTGCAAACATTTTGAAATATTGTTTTTATGACTTCTACTAGAGAACTGAACTTTAAAAAAAAACATTGTTAATATCAGTGTCATACATCTGGTCTGTATTCAGTTTCTTCAGCTATTCCTGAAACTTAGAAATGAGTACCTAAGTAAAAGTAACAGATGTAAAATGTTCTGAATGAGAAAAAACATGTGATGAAGAAATATATAAGAAATGTCTTCTTGAGCTATATCCTTCAAGTTGAGGGTGCAGAGCAGGTACAATTTTCTTTTAAGAAATAAGCAATCTAGAGGTCGAATAAGAACACATGTAAAAAATTTCACTTCAAATTAGGTCATAGCTACATTAATTTCCTCTTTGCTGCTTTGTTTCATAATTTTATCTTTACTACGAAAACTCTCTTGGTCTGGAATCACTCTAGGGAACATACCCCATAAATATCAGACTACCTGATGGTTTCATGATATGGACAAAGGTTGTAAATGCCAGAAGTATCATAATATGAAGATTTAAGTCAATAAATTAAACTCAGGTCTCCAGAGGGTAAAAGTTTTTCTACATGAGGTCCAGTTTCTTATCTTACTTGTATCTTTGAGAAGTAAATTTCTTATTTAAGTCTGAATTAAAATTTTACCTCCAAAAGGTATTTTCCATTATCCATCAATATCAACAATTTTAGTACTCTTTAGGAGCACTAAAGGTTGACTGGGACTCATCAAGGGCTTGCTAACATCATTAATAGTTCAGTTAAAAATATGCCCTTGATACAATTAACATGTTCTCTCTGATTCCATCTGTAGTAGCCCACAGAGGAGTCTCTACCCATAACTGCTGATAGGAATGTTCAGACCTCACCATGCACATAAGAATGCAATTCAAGAGAAAGAGAAGCAGTAAACATTGGAATAGCGCTTGTTTAGTTCCCAAAGGAACTAAATGGAGAACAGATTCCATTCACCCGTAGGATGACAATAAATTTCTGTGTGGGAGATAACATAAAAAATAATACTTACCACCGTCAAGGACTTATAAAATCATGCTCCAATCTTTTTTTCAGTCTTCCCTCTCACCATTCCCTACCAAAACTTTCCATCTCAGTGATACTTATTTCTTGCCTTTTCATACTCAGTTATTCCTCCAGAATGCCCACCTCATAGGACTGAGTGGTTTAAACATGTATAGAATGGCTATTATGCATTAGTCCTTGCACGAGGTCCTGGGTTACAAAAAAAAGATACAGTTTATGACCTAGAGGAGCTTATACTGGGTTGGCCAAAAAGTTCATTCAGGTTTTCCCATAACATCTTACGAAAAACCCGAACGAACTTTTTGGCCAACCCAACACATTGGTAGAAAAAGGAAAAGGCCACTGAACCGCTGTATGGCATCCAGATGGAGAAGCTCCTTAGAAGGAATAAATGTACTGAGAGAACCAAAGACTCTCCCTTTGGCACAGTCCTCAAGGAAAAAGAGAACTTAATTCTCAGAAAAACCAAAAGGCTCTAAAGTCCCAGGGCTTTTAATCCCATGGAAGAAAATATTTTTCTACATCCAACCTATTTAACTCTGAAAACCTTTTTTCCCTAAAATTAAAAATATATACATAGAGAGAATCCTCACTCCTAGGACTTTCAAATATATAAGTAACTAATTTATAGCCTAGGAAGATGTATTATACCAAAAAGTTACCACCTCTTCCCAGGATCTGAAACGTAATAATGACGGTAATACTATTACGAATAGCAGCAACAGCAACTTGTGTCATAGCTTGAGCTTGACTTTCATTGAGCCTTTCTATAAAAAGGCTTAAAGCTCTAGTCATCTAAATTCCTAACATAAGTTAGTGAGGGTCACAGAGTAGGCCCTTTTTATAGAAGTAAAGAGTAAAGCATAGAAAAGCTACATAATTTCCCCACGGTAAAAGTAAATGAGATTAAAGTCTGGTATCCAGACTGCCTAACAAGTATCCACAATATACAACAGCCCTGTTACCTGCAACATGATATTTTAAAAATCATGTGACTTCATCAATTAAATCTTCTACTAGAGGAACAGTTTTGAAAACTCCTCTGGGGAAATGTTAGGCACTTTGAAACAATACTTTTAAACATTTTAGTTCCAAAGTACAACAGAGAAGGGCCCTAACTAATGTTTTCTCCGATATATTATGACAATCAAGATTAACCCCAAGCCAGTCAATTTCTGACATGTGATTCTGCATATATTAGCTTTGCTATCTCAGAAATGACTACCCAATTCTCTACGTCATACAGGTTGATCTTAAGCAATCATTAAGAGTAACAAAATATCCATTTTCTTTTTTTAAGTCTTTATTGAATTTGTTACAGTATTACTTCTGTTTTATCTTTTGGTTTTTTGGCCTTGAGGCATGTGGGTTCTCAGATCCCCGACCAGGGATTGAACCTGCACCCACTGTATTAGAAGGCTAAGTCTTAACTGCTGGACAGCCAGGGAAGTCCCCCATTTTCTTAAATAACTAAGCTTTAACTGTTTTCATAACCTTTTGAAATAATTAGTTTGAAAAGATTACTAGAAGTAAAGGCACAAAGTAATATGTAGGTAGCTTTCAATTCAACAAATATATTACTCTCTCAAATTCCCTTCTGGAATGAGAAAAGGTGTAAATAATTATGAGTTTTAAGACCATTTTTATTGATCTACTTTATTCAAGATAGTGTACAAATTTCTTCAAGAATATTGCTAAATGGCTAAATCTCTGTCTCTCATACATTTCTCATTGGTCATTTCTGACCTAAGTCAATCAACTCTACCAAATAACGTGAAAACTGTGAAATAAGTTTATTAAATAAATGTTCACCAGGGGACAAAAGTGTTTTTGAGGCATTTTCACCATTCATCTGGAGAGCTAATCTATGCTAGAACACAAATTTTAGTGGCAAAAAATTTTAAAAGACGTAATAAGCACTGGCTAAGAGAATCATTTTCAACTCATAAATAGATTTTGGCAAGTATAAACTGAGTTTCCCCTGATTGAGACTATTAGTGAGCAACTCTAAAGGTCCTGGACATGCAGCAATGAAATTTGCTGACAGATATATTTGAAATGCAAGCTCTGAAAGGCCTGGTCTTAGGATATATCTTTACAAGCTACCTGAGTTTCTTCAATCTCCACTGCTTTTCTTTAAATTATTATCTGTATTTAATTAGTGCTTGAACTGCCTCTAGTAATGTAATGAACCTTAACTTAGAATTCCAGGAGAAATTCTTATTAAAAGTTTTACATAAAAATGTATATGAGCTCACGAAATATGCTGAGGAGGCGAAGTAAGAGTGTCAGAGGACGCCAGCCCACCGAGGCCCTGATACTGGGGTTGGGAGACTGGGGTTCAGACTGGACGCAGCACCCTGCCTTCCAACACCACCGACAGGCGGGGAGGAGAGGCGAGGGGCCCCGGGCAGAACAAGAAGGGCGGCCCAGTTTGCCATGAATGTCCATCCGTTGTCTGACACAGCTTGGGCCTGGCCCCGGCGAGTCAGACATCACCACATCCATCGATCGACATCAAAGATAGAGAGATGTTTGCCATCTACGGTGGAACTGAAGATAAGAAAGACGATCAAAGGAAGAAGAGGACTTCAGGAAAAGCCAGTAAAGAGTGCTGAGAGGAGAAGACTGAGGCACAGAGGTGGAATCTTTCACCTGCAGTCACACAGCTGCCGTGTGGCTGACAGGGTCTTGGCACTCTGGCCAGTGTCAGGCCTGAGCCTCTGAGGTGGGAGAGCCGAGTTCAGGATATTGGTCTACCAGAGGCCTCCCAGCCCCACATAATATCAAATGGCGAAAGCTCTCCCAGGGATCTCCATCTCAACACCAACACCCAGCTCCACTCAACGACCAGCAAGTTATAGTGCTGGACATGCTATGCCAAACAACGAGCAAGACAGGAACACAACCCGACCCATTAGCTGAGAGCTGCCTAAAATCATAAGTACACAGACACCCCAAAACACACCACCAGACGTGGTCCTGCCCACCAGAAAGACAAGATCCAGCCTCATCCACCAGAACACAGGCACCAGTCCCCTCCACCAGGAAGCCTACACAACCCACTGAACCAACTTTAGCCACTGGGGACAGACACCAAAAACAACAGGAACTACAAACCTGCAGCCTGCGAAAAGGAGACCCCAAACACAGTAAGTTAAGCAAAATGAGAAGACAGAGAAATACACAGCAGATGAAGGAGCAAGATAAAAACCCACCAGACCTAACAAATGAAGAGGAAATAGGCAGTGTACCTGAAAAAGAATTCAGAGTAATGATAATAAAGATGATCCAAAATCTTGGAAATAGAATTGAGAAAATATAAGAAATGTTTAATAAGGACCTAGAAGAACTAAAGAGCAAACAAACAATGATGAACAACAAAATAAATGTAATTAAAAATTCTCTAGAAGGAATCAATAGCAGAATAATTGAGGCAAAAGAACGGATACATGACCTGGAGGATAAAATAGTGGAAATAACTACCACAGACAAAAATAAAGAAAAAAGAATGAAAAGAATTGAGAAGAGTCTCAGAGACCTCTTGGACAACAATAAATGCACCAACATTTGAATTATAGGGGTCCCAGAAGAAGAAGAGAAAAAGAAAGGGAATGAGGAAATATTTGAAGAGATTATAGTTGAAAACTTCCCTAACATGGGAAAGGAAACAGTTAATCAAGTCCAGGAAGTGCAGAGTCCCATACAGGATAAATCCAAGGAGAAACATGCCAAGACACATACTAATCAAACTATCAAAAATTAAATACAAAGAAAAAAATATTAAAAGCAGCAAGGGAAAAGGAACAAATAACATACAAGGGAATCGCCATAAGGTAGACGGCTGATCTTTCAGCAGAAACTCTGCAAGCCAGAAGGGAGTGGCAGGACATATTTAAAGTGATGAAAGGGAAAAACCTACAACCAAGATTACTCTACCCAGCGAGGATCTCATTCAGATTCGACGGAAAAATTAGAACAGTACATGATGATTAAGGGATCAATCCAAGAAGAAGATATAACAATTGTAAATATTTACGCAGCCAACATAAAAGCACCTCAATACATAAGGCAAATGCTAATAGCCATAAAAGGGGAAATCAACAGTAACACAATCATAGTAGGAGACTTTAACCCCCACTTTCACCAATGAACAGATCACCCAAAATGAAAATAAATAAGGAAACACAAGCTTTAAATGATACATTAAACAAGATAGACTTAATTGATATTTATAGGACATTCCATCCAAAAACAACAGAATACACTTCCTTCTCAAGTGCTCATGGAACATTCTCCAGGATAGACCATATCTTGGGTCACAAATCAAGCCTTGGTAAATTTAAGAAAATTAAAATCGTATCAAGTATCTTTTCTGACCACAACGCTATGAGACTAGATATCAATTAAAGGAAAACAATCTGTAAAAAATCCAAACACATAGAGGCTAAACAATACACTACTAAATAACCAAGAGATCAGTGAAGAAATCAAAGAGGGAATCAAAAAACACCTAGAGACAAATGACAATGAAAACAAGACAACCCAAAACTTATGGGATACAGCAAAAGCAGTTCTAAGAGGGAAGTTTATATCAATACAATCCTACCTCAAGAAACAAGAAACATCTCACATAAACAACCTAACCTTCCACTTAAAGCAATTAGAGAAAGAAGAACAAAAAAACCCCAAAGTTAGCAGAAGGAGAGAAATCATAAAGATCAGATCAGAAGTAAATGAAAAAAAAATGAAGGAAACAATACCAAAGATCAATAAAACTAAAAGCTGGTTCTTTGAGAAGATAAGCAAAACTGATAAACCATTAGCCAGACTCATCAAAAAAAAAAGGGGGAGAAGACACAAATCAATAGAATTAGAAATGAAAAAGGAGAAGTAACAACTGACACTGCAGAAATACAAAGGATCACGAGAGATTACTACAAGTAACTGTATGCCAATAAAATGGACAACCTGGAAGAAATGGACAAATTCTTAGAAAAGCACAACCTTCCGAGACTGAACCAGGAAGAAATAGAAAATATAAACAGACCAATCACAGGCACTGATATTGAAACTGTGATTAAAAATCTTCCAACAAACAAAAGCCCAGGACCAGATGGCTTCACAGGAAATTCTGTCAAACATTTAGAGAAGAGCTAACGACTATCCTTCTGAAACTCTTCCAAAATACAGTAGAGGGAGGAGCACTCCCAAATTCATTCTACGAGGCCACCATCACCCCGATACCAAAACCAGACAAAGATATCACAAAAAAAGAAAACTACAGGCCAATATCACTGATGAACATAGATGCAAATATCCTCAATAAAATACTAGGAAACAGAATCCAACAGCACATTAAAAGGATCACACACCACGAACAAGTGGGATTTATGTCAGGAATGCAGGGATTCTTCAATATATGCAAATCAATTAATGTAATACATCATATTAACAAATTGAAGGAGAAAAACCATATGATCGTCTCAATAGATGCAGAAAAAGCTTTTGACAAAACTCAACACCCATTTATGATAAAAACTCTACAGAAAGTGGGCATAGAGGGAACATACCTAAACACAATAAAGGCCATATATAACAAACCCACAGACAATATTGTTCTCAATGTTGAAAAATTGAAACGATTTCCACTAAGATCAGGAATAAGACAAGGTTGCCCACTCTCACCACTCTTATTCAACATAGTTTTGGAAGTTTTAGCCACAGTAATCAGAAAAGAAAAAGAAATAAAAGGAATCCAACTCAGAAAAGAAGAATCAAAACTGTCACTGTTTGCAGATGACATGACACTATACATAGAGAATCCTAGAGATGCCACCAGAAAACTACTAGAGTTAATCATTAAATCTGGTAAGGTTGCAGGATACAAAATTAATGCACTTCTGAAATCTCTTGCATTCCTATACACTAATGATGAAAAATATGAAAGAGAAATTAAGGAAACACTCCCATTTACCAGTGCAACAAAAAGAGTAAAATACCTAGGAATAAACCTACTAAAGGAGACAAAAGACCTGTATGCAGAAAACTATGAGACCCTGATGGAAAAAATTAAAGATGATACAAAAAGATGGAGAGATATACCATGTTCTTGGATTGGAAGAATCAACATTGTGAATATGACTCTACTACCCAACGCAATCTACAGATTCAGCGCAACCCCTATCAAACTACCAATGGCATTTTTCACAGAATTTGAACAAAGAATTTCACAATTTGTATGGAAACACAAAAGACCCCGAATAAGCCAAAGCAATCTTGAGAAAGAAAAACAGAGCTGGAGGAATCAGGCTCTCTGACTTCAGACTATACTACAAAGCTACCTTAATCAAGACAGTATGGTACTGCCACAGAAACAGAAATATAGATCAACGGAATAGGATGGAAAGCCCAGAGATAAACCCATGCACATATGGTCACCTTATTTTTGATAAAGGAGGCAAGAATATACAATGGAGAAAAGATGGCCCTTCAATTAAGTGGTTCTAGGAAAACTGGACAGCTACATGTGAGAGAATGAAATTAGAACACTCCCTAACACCATACACAAAAATAAACTCAAAATAGATTAAAGACCTAAATGTAAGGCCAGACACTATAAAACTCTTAGAGGAAAACATAGGCAGAACATTCTATCATGTAAATCATAGCAAGATCCTTTTTGACCCACCTCCTAGAGAAATGGAAATAAAAATAAACAAATGGGACCTAATGAAACTTCAAAGCTTTTGCACAGTAAAGGAAGCCATAAATAAGACAAAAAGACAACCCCCATAATGGGAGAAAATATTTGCAAATGAAGCAACTGACAAAGGTTTAATCTCCAAAATATATAAGCAGCTCAAGCAGCTCAATATCAAAAAAACAAACTACTCAATCCAACAATGGGTAGAAAACCTAAATAGACATTTCTCCAAAGAAGATACACAAAGTGCCAACAAACACATGAAAGGATGCTCAACATCACTAATCATTAGAGAAATGCAAATCAAAATTACACTGCGGTATCAGCTCACACCACTCAGAATGCCCATCATCAAAAAACCTACAAACAATAAATGCTGGAGAGGGTGTGGAGAAAAGGGAACCCTCTTGCACTGTTGGTGGGAATGTAAATTGATACAGTCACTATGGAGAACAGTATGGAGGTTCCTTAAAATACTAAAAATAGAACTACCATATGGCCCAGCAATCCCACTACTGGGCATGTACCCTGAAAAAACCATAATTCAAAGAGTCATGTACCACAATGTTCATTGCAGCTCTATTTACAATAGCCAGGACATGGGAGCAACCTAGGTGTGCATCGGCAGATGAATGGATAAAGAAGATGTGGCACACATATACAATGGAATATTACTCAGCCATAAAGAGAAACGAAATAGAGTTATTTGTAGTGAGGTGGATGGACGTAGAGTCTGTCATAGAGAGTGAAGTAAGTCAGAAAGAGAAAAACAAATACCGTATGCTAACACATATATATGGAATCTAAAAAAAAAAAAAAAAGGTTCTGAGGAACCTAGTGGCAGGACAGGAATAAAGACGCAAACGTAGAGAATGGACTTGAGGACACGGGGAGCGGGAAGGGTAAGCTGGGACAAAGTGAGAGAGTAGCATGGACATATATACACTACGAAATGTAAAATAGATAGCTAGTGGGAAGTAGCCACATAGCACAGGGATATCAGCTCGGTGCTCTGTAACCACCTAGAGGGGTGGGATAGGGAGGGTGGGAGGGAGACGCAAGACGGAGGAGATATGGGGATATATGTATACATATAGCTGATTCACTTTGTTATACAGCAGCAACTAACACAACATTGTAAAGTAATTATATTCCTATAAAGATGTTAAAAATGTATATGATATATATTTATCTTATATAGAGATTAAAATGACATGATTTGCAACAGGAAACCAAGTGACTATAACCAGAGTTTGTCTAAAGATCCAGTTCTATGCAAGATGCTATTAAAGTGTCTCAGGGAATTTAACCTTGACTTTGACAAGCATACTTCTAATGTGATGGAACACTCTGCACTTTTGTAAATATCTTGAAGAAGGTGAACACTGCAAACCTTTGTCTTTATGACATCTTATTTGAGAACAGGGCAAATTATCAAACAGATTTTCCCATGAACCCAAATTCAGAATGTTACTGGACCCTGAGAATCCCTTCCCTTAAGACAGGGAGAAGTTGGACACATTTTAAATCCTTGTGCATCATCAGTTCATAAGTTAAGCTGAATTAAGAAATGGCAGCAGGAAACATGATGACATGGAAAATATATCAGCAGCGTTTATCAGAAACTGTATATTTGTGAGAAAAATAGCAGTTTAGCTCCCAAATAAATCGAGATAAGTGAAATGTTCATAAATGTTAACCTAAACCAGACAATCTGAAATTTGGCTAGATTAAGAAGCTGTGGGACTTCCCTGGTGTTCCAGTGGCTGAGAATCCGTCTTGCAATGCAGGGGATGCTGGTTCCATCCCTGGTCGGGGAACTAAGATTCCCACATGCTGCGGGACAACTAAGCCTGCGCACCACAACTAGAGAGCCCGTGAACCACAACTACAGAGCCCGCGTGCCACAGCTACAGAGGCCAAGAGCTCTGGAGCCCGCGCGACACAACTAGAGAGGAGCCCGTGCACCGCAACAAAAAATCCCACATGCCGCAAATAAGACCTGACACAGCAAGTAAATAAATAAATATTTTTTTTAAAAAGAAGCTGTATAATTAACTACATTTCTCTTCTGGCCCACAGATAAAGATCAATGCAAGTTTTGAGAGGGTCTGCACTCAGGCCAATTTGCACAAATCCAAATGTTAAACAATATATGAATAGTCTCCTGTAACAATTACAACTTTCTCCCTTCCCATTTCTCCACCCCAAATTATTCTTAGGTAGGCCAGGTCTTTCCGCTTTTAATCAAAACAAATGATTCTTTAAAGAAAGAGCTACACTATGAGTTTTCATATAGTCCAATGTTTATAACTAGTATTTTCTGTCTGTTTTTAAATTTTTCAATGATTTTTTTCAAATAAGAAATGCCATTTAACTGCCTTTGCAAATGTCCATGGGACTTGGTTAGCCACGTTTTATTTCACGTAAGATTCAGCAAAGAGCTGTCTTATGATGCTTCTTTTATTAAGGCAATAGTCATTTTATCATTATTAAGGCAATATAAATTTTAAAACAAATTCCTCTATTTTAAGAAAATGTATTGATTACCCTCAGCTTTGGACCTTCTTTTTCCTTTATACTTAGCTGAAACTAGACTATGAAATAGAAAGTGATTAAGGGTAGAGATAAACAGAGACAGTGTACTTTTATAGCATTTTTCTTATTCAAAAATAAAAATCACCACAAGAAAAGAGAAGTGGGAAATGGTATTAATCCCATGGTACCTGGCACTTCCATACCAACACACATGTTTGTTGAGCTGAGTTAGCCAAATATTAGAAACCCAGATGTCAAGGAGAAGTAGGCAGATTGAGCCCTAAATATACTTGGACAAGATAATTTCCATTTTCCTAAATCTAATTACTTGAACACTGTTATGAGATCAGATCATAAACGCTGTATCTGTTACAGGAAATGAATGGAAATACTGCATGCATAGTAGTAGACAGTCAGCAAATACTAGTGAAATTGAATTAATAATAATATTCAAAAGCTTAGTCTTAGCAGGGTAAAAACTCAGTACAAATAAAATTGGGAAGTTCCATGATCATCATTGTCGAATGTATTTTTATAAAGGACTGAGATTCTCCCTTTAAAAACTGCTGTACCGGCACTAAGAATAGCATCAAGATTTATATAATGCATAAGGCTTATTCAAGGCATCCACAGAGAGTCAGCAAAGTAACAGCAACAATAAGGAGAGTATGAACTCTTCGTCGCATTAAGGAATGATGTTAAATTGGGCAGAGCGAGAATTTTAATGAAAATAAAAATGTACTCACAATAAAAAATGTCCTTAAATGAGGTTGCTTTCTGTTTTCAATCTGTTAATTTTCTACAATGTTCTGTGACATACAAAGACTGTAGTAAATCAGATCAGACAAGAGCACATTTAATCTGTAGGGTCTTCCAACATATGCAAAGTGAGGCAATTATCCATAGTGACAATGACTGAATGATCAAGACTCCTCATTAGAATAATATGCCACGTGTGTTAGAGTACCTGGTTGAAGTAATATTTCACTTTGCTCAGATCTCTGTTTCTTCCACAAAGCAGATGAGTTTATAAAGTCCCAGACAATTTTGTTACCTGAGTGGCACCATCTCTCACATGTGTACCCTTTAGAATGAAATAAATGTGTACTCAGAGGTACCCACTACCACTCATGGCCGGCTGGCAAAGGTTCTATTATATTAAAAGAGCATTGAATCAACATCAGGAATAAAATATATATACAATGCTCCTTGATGCCTATCACCTGGCTAGACAGTTATGAAATATGAACTGAGTTATTCTAGGGAGGAAAGAAAAAAGATCTAACTTAGTTCTTTAATCTCTCCCTCTTCATCCTTCAAGTCTCAGAAGTGGTACTCTCTCCTTCAAGAAGCAAACTTCTTCCCCCAGTTTGGATCGGGAAGCCCTCCCTTGTACTCCAAAGTATTGCATGTTTCCCTCATATAATCAGAGCACTTAACACTCTGTCTCCCTTCAGTAGACACAAGAGTTCAATGGGGACAAGGACTTCGACATTTTTTAAAATCATAATATTCATAAGAACCTGTATAAGGCCAAGTCCATGTTAGAGAGTTAGGAAATGTTTACTGAGGTGATGAAGAGACCAAGCTAGGAAATTATATTCGTCCCTCTTCTTTCATGAGTAGAGAAATTACAGGCCATGTATGCCCTCATTCATTCATTCACTGAGTTTCAGTGATATAGTAGACACTATGCAAAATGCTAGAGATATTACAGTAAAGCAGTAAGCTTAAAAATTTCAGTACAATTTAATAAATGTTGCTAAAGGTAAAAATATATGAGTCAACAAAGGTGGAGAAATATTGTACAGCTTCTCAGAGAGGGCTTCCCAGGAGGTCACATTTGAGTTGGGTTGTGAAAGATGAGCAAGCACGGAGGAGGGAAGACAGACTTCTGGGCAGAGGGTCATGAGAAAACATGGCCCGTTCAAGAAATGACAGAAACCAAGGTTGGCAAGATAGAAGCAGCTTATGCTGTGCTAAGTAATCTGGAATCTGGGCTTTATCTTTAGTGGAATGGGAACCAACCAAGACTTTTAAGCAGAGGAGTGATGTTATCAGATCTAGTTAGACATAAGGTTCTACAATTAGCATGGAAGAGAATGGATACATTT
This sequence comes from Tursiops truncatus, assembly GCF_011762595.2. Taxonomy (NCBI): domain Eukaryota; kingdom Metazoa; phylum Chordata; class Mammalia; order Artiodactyla; family Delphinidae; genus Tursiops; species Tursiops truncatus. The sequence goes on along the minus strand of NC_047042.1, from coordinate 73,131,757 downwards.
AATGAAGTTTGAGGGACTAAGGACAAGGAGGTGGAGACTCAGGTGGGAACCACTGACCTAAATGATCATTAGCTAAATCAAATGGAAGAGAAAGTAAAATTAAACAAGATGAACATTTCCTTTCCCTGGGATGCTTATACTCTACTTCTCTTGTAGAAGTTGTCAAATTCTTGGGAAAATAAATCGTACTTTTCTTTGAAGTCTAATCTTTAAATAACAACATTCTTATTGTCTTATAGTCATAATAATTTAGTAAGAGTAAGTAAATAATGTTGCAGACTGAAGGACTTTCCATACCTGAGACGCTTTGCCTGTTGGAATCTGAGTCCCCACTACTGGAGTTAGAACTGTTGGAGGAGTTGTTGTCAACCCCTCCCAGAAGGGGGCGCAAGTGGCTTACTGAGACTTGTTCAATGAATGATGTTCCATATTTGCGAAAATACCACCATTCAAATATCTAGAACAGAAAGATAGTAAGCGTGATTAGGGTCCTTGTTACCAGCTATGATTTTGTACATGCCCATAACTGTGTTGCACTTACTAATTATACCCACCTTAAACACTGGTTTAAACATTTTTATTCCAAAAAAATGGTTTATTTCTAAAAATTAAGAAGTTTGATAAAAGTAAATACCAATTACATTTTAACTTCTCAATGATGTTTTTTCCACTTAATACTGGTTTTTAAGGAAAATTTATAGCTACAATCCTGGTGAAAGAACATTGTTAAGAGCTGCTCATTATTTTCCTCCAAATTTACATAATATTCTGATAATAAAATCACCATAGCTAAAAAACAATTCCAGAAATGAATACCAACAAGCCAGTTTTAGAAGTATGGCTTATGAAATATTCCAATTCTTGGCATCTTATATTCTGATAAAGTCATAACTGTATACATTTTTAAGATAGTAAAATTCTGTTTTAAAAAAAGCATCTCCCTAGAGAAATCCGGCTTTACAGAAAGAATAAAAGCCATCCTATTTCATGTATCGAGGGCACCCAACTGCTGAGAGATTCAGTAGCATCCCACCTGCTGAGTGTGCTTTGTAAATGCTAGCATCTGTTGTACACCATTAATGTTTCCTAGCTCACAAGCTTACCAGTTGTTATGTGCTGTTTGCAAGGAAGAAAAGAAATAACTTTCATTAATAGAAGGAAAGAAGCACCGAAGCTCACATGACTAGACTGAAATCAGGGCTCCTGAGCATGGGGAAAGCCAGCCACCTCCCCCAATCTTTTTACCTGCCCCTACCCCCAAAGCCCCTCTGAGCACTTTCCCACCACTGTTTGAAGCTGCTCTCCCCACATCCTTTCCTTGGCTTCCCTGATTTGAGATTTGTTCCTTAAGCAGTCACAAATCACTACACAGAAGAAATTTAAGAATCAACTATATCCCAGAGTCTCCTAGGATAACTATACTATATTTTTGTAATAGAATATGGAAATAACATAGACTTAATTACCTTTATCCTTACTTATTTCATAAAAACAAGATTTTGTTATCTTCTGTGGAATGGACTTCGGGCTATCATTTAAAAATTGATATTTTGCTCTACCAAAAATTTCTTTAAAAGGACAGAAAGAACATCTACAAATGACCAGAAGGAACTGTTAATCAAACCAAATGTTTGCAATCCTATAACAGGAAAACTCGATTTAACTCCAAGGGGTTATTCCTTTTGACTATATGAATTTTCACATGTTAAAACATTTAAGTAATTTGACTGAGAAGACAGGGAGAATACAATATGAAAGCTAAGAACGGATAGGACCAGTCTGTAACATCTGGAATGCTAGGAATAAAAGATCTTGCTTGAAGAAAGCAGAAAGTTCAAGAATGGCAAATTTACTGACCATGGATCTAGAAGGGAATTTGTAACCTCAAGTGAGTTATTTAATCTATTTTAACATCAGTTTTTTCAACTGTAAAGTGGAAATCATATTTGTTATTTACCCTTGAGGGTCCTCAATTTCACACTCATGTAAAACATCTAGATTCAAACCCCACGTAAAAGACCTAGTTCAGTGCCTTCTGCATAGTTGGTTCCCAAAAGCAATAGCAAAGCTATCATTTATTACATCGATGCTGTACATAGTCAGCACACCTCACATACTGCTGTGGTGCATCCCTCTTCTTGCTGGTCTACAATTCAGGATAGTACAGCATCTTGCTACTAAATGGTTGGCTGAGAGCCGTGGTAATCATTGTGAAAAAGGAGACAGCTCACCATTTGGTCCTGACCACCCAAAAAAGATTCATGGCTTTGCCTTTATTAGAAGAGATGGAAGGCTCCAAAGGACCCAGAACAATGGTCACAGAACTGGCAATGGCTCTCAAACACTTGTGGGGTAGAGTTTTCTTTGCCCCAAGTCTTTACTCTGCTTTCTATTTTATGCTGTTAAGGCATCTGCCAGTCCTTCATTCATTCATTTACACAGCACTAAATGCTCCAATCCAGGCATGGGCTGTGCTCCAGGGGCACAGAACACAGATGTAGCCCCTGCTACTACCAGTGCATGCCACAGACCCACAATGCCTCTCACAAGTTGCTCCCATTCACCCCCCGCCCAAAAGAAACCACTTTGGGACTCTTTCAGATTTCTCAGTTTCTCCAGCAGAATCGGAGAACGTCAGCACTAAAAGAGACCCTAAAGGACCCTGAACAGTTTCATTTAGAGATGAGGAATGAGGGCTACATGTCAAGGTGTGGTGACCTGACCAGAGTCACATAGCTAATGAAGTAGCTGTTCAGCCTGAAGCCCCAGCTCTTGAGCCACTAATCTTACTAGGGCCCTAAAACAAGACATCTTTTTATAACTCTCTTGCTCATTTAAACAGACAGATGTAGCCTATCGCTTCCCTTTTAAAATCTTCACTTTCAAATGCCCTCCAACTCCACTGTCTCTTTTTGCTTTCTTAGCTATCAAAACTAATCCAGAAGTAGTCTATCAAATGGGACTGGATAATACATCCTAAGGTATAAATGATTCATATTAATGGGGTATTTGCATTATAACAGGAGACAGACCTTCCACCCAGTATTTCTAATGCAAAAATAACAGACCTCAGTAAAGACTGGGTTATTCATGCAGCTGCTTGGGAGGCAAAGGAGGGTCTTCTCAAGCCTGACCTATCAGAGCAGTAGATGGCTTCTTTCCTAACACAGTCCTTTATACTAGTGTCCACAATGCCCTGGGGCTGACACTCTAATATGAATTAAATGAACAACTACTAAAACGAAGTAGGAAAGGACTTGAAGCCTTCTTAAACTTCAAACCAAATCTTCTAATCTGGGGTCTTAGCATAATAATCTGTCCCATATCCTGAAACATGACAGGATTTGGGCCAGAACCTCACAGTATTTTTAAAGAGCTGCACAGATCCAAATGGGCAGATGGTGTTATTTAACACGCACATATTTGGTGTCACTTTGAATTATTCTCCCTGGTGCATAACCTACAGTGTAAATAGCAAAGCTCTCATAAACAAATTTAGATTTTAAAACTAGCCCTTAGACATGCTAGTAGCTTAATGGAGTTGCCACAGTGGAACAAAACAGTTTTTAATCTGACAAATAACCATAAAATTAAAACATAAATTTACACATTTCACAGTTTTTAGAAGTGTAATCTCTCTACCCTAAGAATCATACAGATCAAGTAAGATGAGAACTAAAAAGCATCAAGTAGGTTTGTCATTCAGGAAGTCAACAATGACCCTACCATCTAGCTGAAAGGTAAAGGCCCTAAAATATTTCATAATAGCTGAGTTGTACGTCTTGGTTGGTACTCTTGATTCTCTGGGGCTCAGTTGCATAATGTGTAAAATAAGGTCACTCAGTTAATGTTGGATGGGTGGATGGATGGATGGATGGATGGATGGATGGATGGAAGGATGGATGGTTTAAAGACTGAATGGATAGATGGCTAAAAGGTCGAACGGATGGATGATAAGGGCTGGCCTGGTGATTTAATGGGATATTGTTTAAAACCAATGAAAGGTTTTGTGTACATTTTGTTTGTTATAAAAAAAAGAGAGACCTATACCTATTTGTGGAAGAGGAAAGAATCTAGTAGAAAGAGAGAAACCGAAGTGCAAAAGCGTACAAATGACCAAGAGACATGACACCAGGAGCCCAGGAAGAACATTTACCCTGCCTTAAAAAGGTACCTTACCATTTCTTGCTCTAAAGACGAAAGGGAAGCAGGAATGAACAGAAGAATACATTCTATTTTGGAAAGTAGGGTGTGAGATGAGCTGTTTTACAGGTAAGAAGGCAACAAATGAATAAAATGTAGATGACACTGATCTCAGTGGAGATGCAGGTAAGGGTTATTATCTGAGAATAAAGGAAGCAGGGATGGAATTGGGAATGTGAGGGTCAAAGAAATGGTTTGGATCTATACCTTGCAGGACAGAAGGGCCATACGCTATACTCAGGACCCAGATCATATTTAAAACAAAGATTCATTTGTCAAGAACGCAGTTACCTAGCCTCGTAACCCTCTCCATTACTATATGACAGAAGCAGAGGGGATGATCAAGGAGCAATGGGGCTGTGGGCTGGGAGTGGAGATCCAGGTTTGCAGCTGGCCTAAGGGTGTAAATTTATCTCATCTTCACCTGCAGGGAAGGAACAAAAATCTGGCAAAGGGTTAACAAACAAGGCGCTTCCATCTGTCTAACAGACCTAAAAGCTGAACCTTTCATAAAGATGCCTAGATTCTTCCTATCCAACAAGACCTCCCCTTCTTGAATTGCATGTTCTATATATAAAACACTTCTCTCTCCTGTATCCTATAACATACTCAAAACTGCTTCAAGATTTCCACATAGCAGCACCATTGTAATTCCACAATGTAATTCCATTAAACCCATGGGAAACACAAAGGTGTCACAGCCTGAAACTGGCTATGTGTTTCCCAAGGATTAAAGTAGATGATGATATCACAGGATAGATACAGCAGTGGTGGAGACTGAAGAGGAAATACGAAACTCTGGCAGTCTACTCCCAAATAGACTGCCAAATTGACACCTGCTCTAAGTCTTGAAATATTATCTAGTGGTAAACAGTTTTTTGACAAGAGGGGATCTTCTAGGCTTGAAGATAAACCAAGGCAAATGGCATGGGTTATAGTAATATCCATAACATTTTTAGTTTCCTGTTAGAATTTGCAAGTATACCCTTTCCTCCATACCACTGACCCTTTCAAAGTCCCTTGCAATTCCGCATGACAGAACTTCCTCCCTCCCTCCCTCCCCCTTCCTTCCTTCCCTTTTTTTCTCTCTCCTTCTTTCTTCCTTTTTTCTTTCTTTCTTTCCTTTCTTTCTCTTTCTTTCTTTCCTTTTCTTCCTTCCTTCCTTCCTTCCTTTCTTTCTTTTTTTCTTTCCTTCCTTCCTTCTTTCCTTTTTCTTTCTTTCTTTCTTTCTCTCCCCCACCCCTCTCTCTCTGCCCCTCCCACCCCTTTCTTTCCTCCTGGCTCCTGCTTGTTTTGTTTAGGAATACCGAAGAGCTATAGAGTGGGTCTTGGCCTCCTGCCGCCTTGGGCCCAGCCAATCACCCCTCAGTCATCTGTTCCCCTAAGTAGTTCAGGGGGACTGTGTAAAGAACTGCTCTTCATGTCCTTCCACCCCCTTTCCTGGCCACCTATTGCCAAGGCTTTAAGAAAAGAGAGGAGACAGAGAAGTGAGATTCTCTTCAAGGTCAACAGCCAGTGATCCATGCCCACCTCAGTGTCTGCGTGTTCACAGGATGAGATTTTCCACTGTAGCATTAATGACTATGGCCTGGACGGGAGGGCCACTCTCCTGGGGTGAAGTCATGGGGACCACTGACAAGTGGGAAATGCCAGCCTGTGCCATGGCGCCCCAAGCTCTGTCAGCTCCTCCTGGGTGGCAGCTTTCCTCTAGGCCCTTGCCCTAGAGATTCTGATTCAGTTGGTCTGGGGTGGTACTCAGAATCCATCACTTTAAACAAGCTCCCCAGATAATTCTGATACAGTCAGTTAATTCATTCACTCACTGGATCTGTGTGCATTCAACAAATATTTCTTAAGAGTCTACCCAAACATTATACAGTTGAACACAAAAACACAGATATGTTCCCAGCCTTTGTGAAGCTTCCATCACAGAGAGGATAAGACCATAAATGTCACAAATGAAATTATAAATTGTGTTAAGTGATGGTCCATGTTCTAGACTGACCAAATCTGACCTAATCCATGGCTGATTGGAAAAAGAAAAAATGTTCCCTCCAGAGACATTTGTAGTCTCCCTCCCTCCCCCTTTCCTTTCTCTTTCTTTCTTTTTCTTTTCCTTCTCTCTTTATCTACCTGACCCATTTCTACGGGTCTGTTCAAAGGAATACATCAACCACTAGACAATGCTGCTACCCATCTTCCTAGTCAACATGTTTATGAGAGGCAGAATGATGCTGGGACAAAGCAGTGGAAATTTAAATTCGAGCCTTCCCTATACCTTGCCTAGCAAGGTGACCTAGGCAAGTCAGAAGCTTTCTGGGTGCCTGTTCCTTAGGTCTTTGCTGGCTTAAACTGGATGGCTTCTGAGGGTTCCTTCCTCCAGCCCTGCAACTGCATGATTTTCGGGTCAAGTGGAGGTCAAGTTCTTTAGATGAATGAAAAGGAGTTGAAAGGAGCCACAACAATCTTCTAGTCCCACTCCCTTACTTTTGAACAGGAGGGGATAGAGGGCATGGTCAGACAGACCCAAATGCAAATCTCACCATCTGTCTGCTATATATCCTTGGGCAATTTATTTAAATTTTGTGTCTGTTTATACTCAGAGCATAGAGGCATTGGTTATATCAACCACTTAGAATTTCAATGAAATCAGAATTAGAATTCACTTAGAATTAAATGAAATAATACATTCAAAGTGCTCAGAACAGTACCTGGCATAGAGTGGAAACACAATAAAAGGACCTTTCATTACAACTGATTCCTATCTAATTGTCATCTCTTCTACTGCTTTTCTGAAAACAATTGTTTTACGCCTAATCCCTGAATTAATTCTTTTATTTACTATTTTAATTTTCTTTTTTCTTTTTTTTTTTAAATTTATTTATTTTATTTTTGGCTGCATTGGGTCTTTGTTGCTGTGTTCGGGCTTCCTCTAGTTGCGGCGAGCGGGGGCTACTCTTCCTTGTGGTGCGCAGGCTTCTCATTGTGGTGGCTCCTCTTGTTGTGGAGCACGGGCTCTAGGCGCGCGGGCTTCAGTAGTTGTAGCTCGCAGCTTCTAGAGCGCAGGCTCAGTAGTTGTGGTGTATGGGCTTAGTTGCTCTGCGGCATGTGGGATCTTCCTGGACCAGGGCTTGAACCCGTGTTCCATGCATTGGCAGGCGGATTCTTAACCACTGTGCCACCAGGGAAGCCCTAATATTCTATTTTTATTCTTGATTCTCATTTTTAAAAATATTGCTTTGGCTGCCTTTTCCCATATCTCTGTATTTAACATGAATGTGTAACACGTAGGTGTAGGAGCATGTCTATACACATGTTAATGGGGACACAGGGATCTAAGTATAAATGTCAATACAGCAGCATTTTCTCCATTCTACCAACATTTTGAGAAAATTAAGGGGAGCATTTTCTCCACATATCCACCTTACCATTCTCAAGAGCAAAAACAAAACTCAGAAATTTTTTCCACAGAAATAAACATTGCCCACAGAGGCTACATCAAGCAGACTGGGCATGTCCTTCCCACAGCAGATAAAAGACTAAATTGGTGGGTTTGGACTGTGACAACAGGTGCAGTTCCTGTGGCTGGAACTGGGCTGAGATGAGAAAGCTTGTGCCAAGTGGCCAGACGGGGCAGCTGGAAGTTAAGCAAGGGAAGGAGGTGCCTGGAGGGGATATGGGCCCAGGAACCGTAAGGGAAGAATGACAAGTAGGTGGCATAACAAACTCATTGCTGGCTTTCAACTTGTGAAATTAAGAACTAGCAGTGATATCTAGTAAAATACACACTTCTGAGTCCTCACTTATTTTTAAACATGTTAGTGTAAAAGCAGCATTTGCCAAACACATTTTATTTCTATGTACGTTTGTTCAGTTAACTGATGTTTCCTTCATAGGGGAAATAGCGGGGGGGGGGGGGTTGTTTGTTTGTGTTTACCTCTCTTCGCCTAAGACATTACATTGCATGATCATTTCAGTCTCCAGCATAGAAATACTGAGGTCCCCAAACAAATTCCTCAGGGCCAGCCCTGCACTTTCAGTATTCACCGCCTGGCTCCCTTGACATTGCTTAGGGGAGAGTAGTTAGGTAATTATCTCTCTGATGCCAGGAAACAAACCACTAAGCAGTTCTATGCACACAGCTATTCTGCAAAGCACCTGACTCTTGACCTCAATGCTGTCTCTCCATGAAATGCACTTGGCAGAAAAGAACAGTGGCTGAAGAGAAAGCTCAGCCCTGGGTGCATTTCAAGGGCTAGCAAAGCTGAGTCCCCAAGGGCTGGATACCACCAGTGTCAACAATCTCTAAAGCAGGAGCCTAAAGCTATCAAGAGCTATTCCCACATGGTAGTGACTTTGTCTTCAGTACAGACCAAGAATTTTTTTTAATATATTATTATTTTTTTAATTTTTATTGGAGTATAGTTGATTTAAAGTGTTGTGTTTAAGTGAGAGAGTGACATGGACATATATAAACTACCAAACATAAAATAGATAGCTAGTGGGAAGCAACCGCATAGCACAGGGAGATCAGCTTGGTGCTTAGTGACCACCTAGAGGGGTGGGATAGGGAGGGTGGGAGTGAGGGAGATGCAAGAGGGAAAGAATATGGGAACATATGTGTATGTATAACTGATTCACTTTGTTATAAAGCAGAAACTAACACACCATTGCAAAGCAATTATACTCCAATAAAGATGTTAAAAAAAAAATAATAAAAATTTTTTAAAAAATGAAGTGTGTTAGTTTCTGCTGTACAGCAAAGTGAATCAGTTACACATATATATATATATCCACTTTTTTATTTTTTAATTTTTTAGAGGTGATTTAGTGTTCTTTACACTATATTTTTTTACATCTTTTTTTTTTTACATCTTTATTAGAGTATAATTGCTTTACAATGGTATATTAGTTTCTGCTTTATAACAAAGTGAATCAGTTATACATATACATATGTCCCCATATCTCTTCCCTCTTGTGTCTCCCTCCCTTCCACCCTCCCTATCCCACCCCTCCAGGCAGTCACAAAGCACCGAGCTGATCTCCGGGTGCTATGCGGCTGCTTCCCACTAGCTATCTACCTTACATTTGGTAGTGTATGTATGTCCATGTCTCTCTTTTTACATCTTTATTGGAGTATAACTGCTTTACAATGTTGTGTTAGTTTCTGCTGTACAACAAAGTGAATCAGGTATATGTATACGTATAGCCCCATATTCCCTCCCTCTTGAGCCTCCCTCCCACCCCCCTAGGGCGTCACAAAGCATAGAGCTTATCTCCCTGTACTATGCAGCAGCTTCCCACTAGCCATCCATTTTATATTTGGTAGTGTATATATGACAGACCAAGCATTTTTGAGAAGGGCTTTCAAAATCTTCACACATCAGAGGTTTTCCTTTGCTCAAAGTTTTACATTAGTCAGGAGTATCCTCTGCTTCCTAGGAATGCAGCAAGGCAAATATATCATAAAACAACACGGCAGTGACCATCAGGCTTCAGCAGCTGCACCCCACACACAGGGAGAAAGCCTCACAAGCCTGGATCTGCAAAGTTGGTCATGGTCTAAGGAAACCCCTTTATTTGGAGGAGAAGAGAAGCAAGGACATGGGACATCACCATCTCTAAGTGAGAAGGGAAAATGACTGTTAGGCTTAGCTCACCCTGCATTCTGGTAATTCATTTATAGCCTAGTGAACCCACACCAAGATACTACTAGAATAAAATCCAGACCTGCCATTTGTTCAGCAAGCTGGGAAAACAGCTGAGAACTTAACCAGAGAGGCAGTGAAGTGAGTGATAAAAGCACAGGCTCTGGTGCAAGCCAGTCTGGGTTGAAATCCTGCTCTGCCACTTGCCATCTATGTGACCTAAGATAGGTTACTTCCTATCCAGCTTATGTATTAGTAAAATGGAAACAGCACGAGCGGTTACCTCATTGTACTGTTTCTTGTCCATGTCTCTATAATAATTAGTAATCACAGCATTATGTATAGAGGGAAAACAAGCTTTCTAAAACCTCTTTCTCCTTAAAGCTCCTTAATATAAATTTAATTATATTAGAGTGATTCCACTAGTTTAGATGCCCCCCTTTAAGGTCACTTAAATTAAAGAAAACTACTGCAGGTGTTATAACTTATTACACCTATAACTATTTTAGCACATAAGGCAATGGAGCCTTAGGGGTGATTATCATATTGCTTTTTGACTACTGGGGATTTTTTTTCCAAGGAAGCAATAGGGAAATATATGTAAATTTTAAAAGAAAAGGAGATGAAGGGGGAAAAAGCTTAGAATTGCCACATCCATGTCAATATATTTAAAGAAACTGAGCTATATTTCTACTGATCTTGATTATGTCCAATAATCCATTTTGAAAAGGGTAATGAAAAACATTTTAGTTTAACTGAGTCACACTTACTTTATAGTATCTTAGACATTAGAATTTGACACAGAATTATGTCTTCCTTTATTTTCCATTTTGTTTTTTCCTTCAACAAAAGCAGTATATAATTGTTTAAAAAAAAATCTTTTTTCCAATATTTTAAAAACATATAACCTGGATAGTGAAAGGCCTCTATCAGTCCCCTATCCAACATATACACACACGCAGTCACTGTAAGGTGCTGGTGTATACTCCTCCAGAAGTTTTTCCTGTACATATATAACGTATATATTAGTAATCAGCATGTTTTTAAATAGCAGGGATTCCACCACTTACCAAAATAAGCCCTGATATTAGTGACGAAGTGCCTGTCAGGGCCACGTAGAACTTCGGTGTTAATGTGTTCAAAAACATGCTCACTGAAAAAACAAGAGAGAGGGAGAAGAACAGAGAATGCATGAGTATGTCATCAGTAAAACCAGCTCTCATTTTCCTTTCTGGTGAAATCATTTGTTTCTGATGACAAGAATTACTAGAATCATAGCCAAGGGCCGCTAAAATGGTTCAGCAGTACACAGGCTCGGAATACTAGATTCAAGTTATATATCCTAAAAGAAAACAACTACATACAAGAAGAAAGAGCAGCTTTTTGTTTCTGCCTCCCAAAGCTATTGTTGTGAATGGTTTTCATGGATTTACAGCCACTGAGGAGTCAAATCAAAGCTGGTTATTAAACTGTTAGAGAGGAACGGAAGGTACCCTAATATGTTTTATGGGACCCTCACATCAGTCTTTGATGAGCCAACAAGCATATTTCAACCTTAGAACAAATGAAAAATAACTATATTAAACAGTTATTAAAGATTCTAACACTATGTTTACCCCTGGAAAAGAAAGGACGAGTTAGCATGTAAGTTAGCATATATCAGTAAAATTTGTTCAGCTAACTTACAAGGTTGTCAGACTGCTCATCAAAATAATCATATTCAATGCAGAAAAGATGAAAAATAAGCCACTAAAAATGAATGTGTATTGTCAGACACCTTCCTGACCTGCTCCTGACACTGTGCATATCAACTACACAGTTGATCTGGTTGCCCATTAAGTAAGGTCACTTATACATTTTATAAGTATATTTTAAGTCATTATTTATATCTAGAAATTGCACAAAACTTTGACTACTACCAAAACAACAACTGACCTAAAGGGTTTTTTGCATGCGTATTCACATTTCTTTACTGAATATGTTTGTGGAAGGGGATCATATCCAGTCCTGTTTTAAAATGAAGAACATTAGAAGTAGGACTTTTGGGCTTCCCTGGTGGCGCAGTGGTTGAGAGTCCGCCTGCCGATGCAGGGGACACGGGTTCGTGCCCCGGTCCGGGAAGATCCCACATGCCGCGGAGTGGCTGGGCCCGTGAGCCATGGCCGCTGAGCCTGCGCGTCCGGAGCCTGTGCTCCACAACGGGAGACGCCACAACAGTGAGAGGCCCGCGTAGCGCAAAAAAAAAAAAAAAAAAAAGAAGTAGGACTTTTATGTCATTAAGGGAAAAGGCTTTTGTATTTGTCAAAGCAAAGTCACCAGCATGAACAGAGATCAGCCCAGAAAGCAAAGTCACCAACATGAACAAAGATCCTATGCTCACTCATTCAACAAATGCTTCTCTCTGTTTATGAATGAGACTGTGGACAAAGAATGGACGCATGATTCAGACACAGCTCCCACCCTCTAGAAGGTCAAAGTCTAGCTGGGAAACAGACAAGTAAACAAGCAATCACCAGACAGTTTTGATAAGTGCATAGAAGGGTCCTGTGCACAGAATTTTATGAAAACACATAAAAGGTATGCATCTCAGGCTGGGAGTCAGGAAGATGTCTGGGAGACTGAGCAGGAGTTAACCAGACCAAAGTGGGCAGGAGGAGGAAAGGAGAGCAATGTGAGTGAAGGACGGGGCCTGCTTTGAGGCCCTGAGGAAACAGCACACAGCCTTTCCAGCTGGTTGCACGGGTTGAAGAGGGAAGGAGCTTGGGCTGTGGACACTTCGCAAAGGCACAAACGTGGAAGGATGCACTCACTCCATCCTTCCTGGTTACTGGGCATGCTCTCAGTAAACCTTCTCCTCCCCAACACCCACTTTAAATGGACTGGTTTGCCGTGGCTCATGGTCTGTCATTTGCAATCACGAATCTGGACTAACACAAAGTGCTCAGTCAATAGTCACAACTTGACTAAGTGGACTCTTTCAGGGAGGTAGCGAAAAGCACAGAAGAAGCAGTCAGCCTAGGGCTGTGAGGCAAGAGGAGGTACAGTTGAGCTGAGGTGGTTATGCTTGGCCATTAAAAAAACAAAGCTTGTAATTGACAGTCTGATTCTGAGGTGCCTAAAATTCTCAAAATTCCCCTCCTCATGCTATGAATGATCCCACATTTTCCATTATTTTTAAAAAGTCACCAAAACAAAGTATTCACTTTGTTATTCTGTATTTATGAACATTCATATCTGTACCATATACTTTTCAGTAAGTTTCTGGGGACAAACTGAACATAGAATTCAACAAAATCCATTTCTAAAAGAAAGAGGAAAAGACTTGCCTGAATTTGAAGTGCTTTGGTAGCCCTGCTAACTCCCCAGCAACAAAGGCATAAAGCAATAGAGGAAAAAAGATTTTCTACTGAAAATTGCTGATCGACTGGGGACAAAAGATTATAGAATGAATCGACAAGTGAAAAAAAAGAAACTATGTGAGTTTTTTAAAGAGATAAAAATAAACATTCTATACCTTTAGTTTTACTTAAGATTATATAGCTACCATAGGTAATACAAAAATTAAAACATGACCCCGATTTAGACCTGCTGGTGCTGCCCCACGACCTCCACCAAAGCCCATGTAAGGAGCTAAGTTCTTAAAGACTAAAGAAATACTGTTCCCTGGAAAGACAATAAAGTGGAAATTATACTTTAAAAAAAAAAATTAAAACATGCTTCTCTACTATATCCAGTTATAGAAAGCTACCAAAGTTGGGAAAGAAAATGGTGGGCATTAAAAGAAATAGAGACACAAATAGAGAATGAGAAAAGTAGAAATAGAAAACATTTAGAGAGTGGGAGGTGTTCATTTAATAACCTATTAATTTTACAGTCCTACTGGGCATTCTGGCTAACATCATTAAGACATGGCATTTAGCAATTCTGAGCACAAAAATCAACAATCAGTACTTGCCACTTGAATCCATCTATCTGTGTTTAAAGTTTATAATAAAGCAATTTTACAAATTAGAGAACTTAATGCTCACCTCAGCTCTGTGAGGTCAATATTATTATTCATCTTATTTCACAGGTGGAGGCTGGGCAAAGAGCTGAACACCGGTCATCCAGCCTCCAGAGCTCAGGCTCATGGCATCAAGGGTGCAACATGAGAACGCTGCTGAAAAGCATTAAGGAACAAAATAGCAAAAGGAAAACAGTAGTCTTTCATTAGAAAAGGAGAGGAAGCTCTAAATAAGTGATACTGAAAGATGGATGTTTTTAACACTGTACTTATTTTTATCACTGACTGTTAAAGACAAGTCCACTGGGGCTTCCCTGGTGGCGCAGTGGTTGAGAGTCCGCCTGCCGATGCAGGGGACACGGGTTCGTGCCCCGGTCCGGGAGGATCCCACGTGCCACGGAGCGGCTGGACCCGTGAGCCATGGCCGCTGGGCCTGCGCGTCCAGAGCCTGTGCTCCGCAGCAGGAGGGGCAAAAAAGATAAGTCCACTGGGATCTTATCATCAGTGTGTGTAGCCCCAGGGTGGAAGGGCAAGAAGCCACCCCGAAGGGGAGCATCTAGTTGAAGATTCCCCCATTAAATTAGGAGGGCTGCACATTGCAAACTGGACTGCCTGGCCTAGTTTCATCAGGGTCACTAGCAATTATTTTTGAAAATATATGAGGGCCTTATGAAGTACCTAAAAATTAGATCAGAAAACTGTGGGGTGTGTGGTTTGAAACATAAAGTGGATATTCCTGACATCCATAGACATATCGATACTATCTCCACAGGTGCTGGGGCTAAGGAAAAACAAATTCAAAAACAAACAGTAAAGACTAATCTAGCTTTGGTAAAAATAAATTATACAATGTCCTATATCAACCTGGAAACAAAAATTAATAAGTCAGAAGGCTTTTCGTCCGATCCAGATGGGCACTCTAACAGGTCACTGCTTAAAGAATACTGCATCAGTTATTCAAGGGCAGCCTCAGGGACTGTGTCATCAGGCGTTCTGAAGATGCTGAACTTTAACTTGGTACAGTCTTCGCATTTAATTAATGAGTAAACAGGAAGAAATTAAGTACAGGTCTGAGAAGAAACTAGGTATGAGGGGTGGGTTAATGGATTGAAAACTCAGTGACCCCTCTGGATCACAGAAGAGAGGACGGAAGAATATAGTATAACAGGTCAACTGTGGAAAGTGAAGAATCACTCCTGTGAGCAGGGAACTAGAATACCGGAGGGCTTAATGAGGAGGCACTCGGAATGGCCCTGTGAGGCCCTGTCTGTGAGGAGCCAGCCCTGTTTCTGGCCCTCGTGACAGTAAGAGCCTCCTCCCGTATCCTTCAGAGCACAAACAATTCCCAAATTAGACTCCTGGAAAAGATGTTCTGTAAAACAGAGTGAGCACATAACGCTTAAGAAGTGTTTGACCCCTTAAGATATATTCCGCCTTATTCAAGCCCTTGAAAGAAGAGGTTGGGCTTCCCTGGTGGCACAGTGGTTAAGAATCCACCTGCCAGTGCAGGAGACACGGGTTTGAGCCCTGGTCCGGGAAGATCCCACATGCCACGGAACAACTAAGCCTGTGTGCCACAACTACTGAGCCTGTGCTCTAGAGCCCATGAGTCACAACTACTGAGCCCATGCACCACAACTACTGAAACCCATGCACCTAGATCTGGTGCTCTGCAACAGGTGAAGCCACCACAATGAGAAGCCCGCACACCACAACAAAGAGTAACCCCCACTCGCTGCAACTAGAAAAAGCCCGCACGCAGCCACAAAGACCCAACACAGCCAAATATAAATAAATAAATAAAAGAAAAAATAGAAAAAGAAATTTTTTTTAAAAAAAGAAAGAGGTTAAGGCAGCATCAAAGACTTGGAGGTACTGACTAGATAGAACTGAATATGAAGTGTGATAAAGTCTACAGCACCCAAAAACATGGGTCTGCTTTGTCCTGTATTCCATTTAACACCTTGCTAAAACAAGTAGAAAAAATTAGAAAGTTACAACAATTAGCAATCACTGAAAAGATTAGGACTAAAGTCCCTAGGAAGAAAGGTTAAAGAAACTACGTCTATTTAAGCTGGATGAAAAAAATAATAATAATAAAGAGATTTTGTGTAAAAGCATTATGCCTGGGAAAGAGAGCAGGGTTAGGAGACTTCGTCTCTAAATGTGAAACCAACTGCAGCATCGAGGCCCTGGGAAAGTCCCACACCTTCCCAGAGTGGTTCTGAGGCTCACATGAAACAGGAATTCCCTCAACCCTCACAGTGAGATGCAATTTATTTTCCCAAGGAGTTGACAACTTCTACCAGAGAAGTAGATAATAAGCATCCCAGGGAAAGGAAATGTTTATCTTGTTTAATTTTACTTTTTCTTCATTTCATTTAGCTGATGAGCGTTTAGGTCAATGGTCCCAACCTGAGTCTCCAGCCTAAGTGAACTTGGAAGTAGACTCTCCCTCAGTTGAGCCTGAAGATAAGATCACAGCCTGACAGACACCTTGATTACAACCTAGTGAGACCCAGCTAAACTGTGCCTGTACTCCTGACCCACAGAAGCTGTGAGATAATAAATGTGTGCTGTTTTAAGCTGCTATATCCATGATCATTTGTTACGCACCAAATGAAACTGATAGAGTCATGTATAATTCATGAAAGTGAAAATCCATGTGGACATCCAATAACTCCAGCTAACTGCAGTGAGCCCAGAAAGGGTGTTAAGATAAGCCAACTCTATCTGCTCCAAGAGCATCTTTCTAAACCGTTCATAAATAAAATGCAACTTCAAACTCTGCTGCCATGATAGCATGTTATTCCACATGCTGATCTGTGATTGCCTTTGCAAATCCACTAATATTAAAGTAGAAGCTCAGAGGAAACTTTTTTTAAATACGGAAACTAAGTATCTTCATTTCACCCCAGTAAATGGTCTTTTAAAAAAAAATAGGCACATTTTAAATATACAACATTTGCACGTTTCCAAAAAAAGTCAGTTTTACATCTGCAAAACTGCATCAGTTCAACAGAAGATTAAAAGCACACCAGGAGCACATTTTCTCATTTGTTGCTCCTGTTTCCCTTCTCCTTGCCCTTTACCCCTGGTCTCCTTGAGCTCTGATAAGGTCTCAAGCTTTATGCATCACAATTCCCTGGATAAATCCTGTGGCATTTATCCTTGAGAGGAAAAAGACATGGAAGTATATTTTTAGACCGGTTCTTATGGCAAGAAACCTTCATAAATCATTCTGTCTACTCTTCCCTCTACCCTTGACGTTGCCTTGGCAACTTTACAGGTATACTGTTTCTGCTTTACTGGGCATCTGGCTCTACTGAGGAGTGGTGCTGAGCACATTCTTTCTTTTCTCAGCTGTGATCTGGGAAACTATAACGAAGCAGTATTCAATCTTCATGGTTCCCTGTCCTTTGCTGGAGGGAGGCCATCTGTCAAGCCATTAAGGACTGTCCAAAGCCCAGTCACATACAAACCTCGGTAACCCAAAAGGACAAGTAAAGCAAGATCTCAGATTACCTGTTCCCTTTTATTTACAAGCAAGCTGATGTTGGGGAACTCTCGTCAAGAACAGGAGAGAGGCTTGTGTAAGTCTTACATTTTTAGCTATTTAAAACATGCTTTAATTTAGGGTTGAAGTTATGAATCTTTTTGTTTCTCATCAACTGTTTAACATTAGGAAGAAAAAAGACATATTTGCCTCTAATGGGAGAAAATCTTCCCTATACTTATTTTGCAAAGAGACAGAAGCCTTGTGGAGACATGGTCCTCCAGAGTCTGGCCTCCTCTAGCCTACAAGCATTCACTGTACCTCCATCATCCAGCATCCAGCATCCAGCACCCAGCATAGAGCCTGGTCCACAGGGGTACTCAATGTTTGATGAACACTGCATGCCTGCATAAGGGTAGAGGACTAGGTGATGAAGTTGTAATAACATTATCCCAGGACTTCTGATTAAAAAAACAAAAAAAACTTCCTGTATCTGGAAACATTGAGTCTTTGATGGCTCTAACCTTGTCTTGTGATCGCGCGCGCGCGCGTGTGTGTGTGTGTGTGTGTGTGTGTTTCTATCCCCAGAGTACCTACACAGTGTGAGATGCTTATTAGGTAGATTGAATGACCACTACTCACCAATAAATCAAGAAGGTCCAGACATACTTATACTACCCTCACACAGCAAGACCTAGGCTATGTAGAACCCTCAGAACTGAATTATTTGAGATAGCTAAGGACCTATTCTATTAAAAACCAGACGTTTTCTTTCTAAAACAATTTAACAAGGAAATCTTTACAAAATGCATTACATACTTGACTGCATCTTTAAACAAAATATTCAGAAAATATTTCAATCTTTATTTGATGGCCCTAAGTCAACAAAATTAACATAAACTACAGTACTGTGCTAGCATTCAGCAATGTTTTTAGAAACCGTTCAAGTACTCTATGTTTTTTCCCTCCAAAATGAAGTTATCCTGGACTGTTTTCAGTCTTTCTCATACCATTGTTGTCACCTGGCATACTATTATTTGTTGTTGTTGTGTGCCTGTTTCAAACCACTTTCTCTCCTTTTTAATATGCTACTTAAAAAATCTACTGTTCCTTCAAAGGCAAAAAACAACTTTGGTCATTCAATAAATATTGATGTTTAACGTATGTCAAACACTGTAAAATGCTGGGGATACAAAGATATGTAATACATAGTTCTTGTCCTCAAAGAGCTCTGGACTTTGTGGAAGACGCAGACGTGGAACCGAACTAACAGGCAATTATTCTGAGCGTTACTCTGGAAATAGAAAGTTGGTACTTCTAACTCAGCCTTGGGCTAGGGTGGGGGACAGAAAGTTCATCAAGGAATGTTCCTTTGAGAAGACTGCTAAGCAGAGCCAAAGGATGTTCATTGGATCTTTGTAAAATAAGACCTGTGATCTCACATTGGTAACGCTTTGATGCTCATCTGTATGTGTTATATAAACTGGCCTTTTATTCTTAGAGCTCAGTGGTTTGAGGAGTTAAGATGACTGGATGGCTGAGTTCCAGAAAGGTCCAGTATCACTGTAGTGAGCTATAATACACACTTCAGTAGGGTGGCTGTAACCAGTGCTGTATAAGAACACTCTCGGTGGTTCCTCTGTTCACACTGGAGGGCTCCAAAAGGCTCCTGACAGAATCTGCCATGCAAAATGTGCTTGGACTTTTCTATCATCTTGAAAAGAATATGGTCATCAGCTTCTCATTTACCCCTCCTTTACTGTAAGTTATTTTTTTAAAAAGAAGCCTTAATGGTTTGATTTAGGAAAATTACATGTGGCAAAGTTCATTACTTAAAGGGTTAGAATAGATGTAACTACCTAAAAGCGTTCAAAATACTTGTGGCAATCAGGTGTCTGAACAGATCATTGTTAAATCTAAGATGCATGGAAATAACTAAGAAAGGTAAGAAGAATATAAACAAGAGTAATGAATCTAAATGAATCTAAAACATCTTTCTGGAAATATCCTACAGTTATTAGCATTAGCTAGTTCATTCATTTTTCCAAAATGTACGAGGCTTATAAAGGTACAAGACACTGAACTACACGCTGGGATTGTGAAATTAAAAAAGGACAAGACTGAGACTTGGTTTTATTCTGTTAGGATTGCTGTATTTTAGGTTCTGTTCTTAGTGCTAGGGCATCACTCTTCTTTAGGGAGTGGGGTTTTCCAAGGTGTAGCCATTCTGTGGTCCTACTGAAGGCTAAGGTGTGCAGTGAGGTCTGATTTTAACAAATGGGACACTGAAATTGGTTCAAGGTGGTGGAGTAGAAGGACATGCTCTCACTCCCTCTTGCGAGAACATCGGAATCACGACTAACTGCTGAACAATCACTGACAGGAAGACACTGGAACTCATCAGAAAAGATAGCTCACATCCAAAGACAAAGGAGAAGACACAATGAGATGGAAGGAGGGGCGCAATCACAATAAAATCAAATCCCATAATTGCTGGGTGGGTGACTAACAAACTGGAGAACACTTATACCACAGATGTCCATGCACTGGAGTGAAGGTTCTAAGCCCCACATCAGGCTTTTGAACCTGAGGGTCCAACAACGGGAGGAAGAATTCCTAGAGAATTACACTTTGAAGCCTAGTGACATTTGATTGCAGGACTTCGACAGGACTGGGGGAAACAGAGACTCCACACTTGGAAGGCACACACAAAGTAGTGTGCGCATCAGGACCCAGGGGAAGGAGCAGTGACCCCAGGGGAGACTGAACCAGACCTACTTGCTACGTTGGAGGGTCTCCTGCAGAGGCGGGGGGCGGGCTGTGGCTCACTGTGGGGACAAGGACACTGGCAGAAGTTCTGGGAAGCACTCCTTGGCATGAGCCTTACCAGAGTCCAACATTAGCCCCACCAAAGAGCCTGGGTAGGCTCCACTGTTGGGTTGCCTCAGGCCAAACAACCAACAGGGAGGCAACCCAGCCCCACCCATCAGCAGACAAGCAGATTAAAGTTTTACTGAGCTCTGCACACCATAGCAACACCCAGCTCCACCTATCACCAGTCCCTCCCATCAAGAAACTTGTACAAGGCTCTTATATAGCCTAATCCACCAGAGGACAGACAGCAGAAGCAAGAAGAACTACACTCCTGCAGCCTGTGGAACAAACAACACATTCACAGAAAGACAGACAAGATGAAAATGCAGAGGGCTATGTACCAAATGAAGGAAAATGATAAAACCTCAGAAAAACAACTAAGTGAAGTGGAGATAGACAACCTTCCAGAAAAGAATTCAGAGTAATGATAGTGAAGATGATCCAGGACCTCGGAAAAAGAATGGAGGCAAAGATCGAGAAGAAGCAAGAAATGTTTAACAAACACCTATGAGAATTAAATAACAAACAAACAAACATGAACAAAACAATAACTGAAATGAAAAATACACTAGAAGGAATCAATAGCAGAATAACTAAGGCAGAAGAACGGATAAGTGAACTGGAAGACAGAACGCTGGAATTCACTGCTGCGGAACAGAATAAAGAATGAAAAGAAATGAAGACAGCCTAAGAGACCTCTGGGACAACATTAAACACAACAACATTTGCATTATAAGGGTCTCAGAAGGAGAAGAGAGAGAGAAAGGACCCAAGAAAATATTTGAAGAGATTATAGTCAAAAACTTCCCTAAGAAGGGAAGGGAAATAGCTACCGAAGTCCAGGAAGTGCAGAGAGTCCCATACTGGATAAACCCAAGGAGAAACATGCCGAGACACATAGTAATCAAATTGGCAAATATTAAAGACAAAGAAAAATTATTGAAAGCCCCAAGGGAAAAACGACAAATAACATACAAGGGAACTCCCATAAGGTTAACAGCTGATTTCTCAGCAGAAACTCTACGAGCCAGAAGGGAGTGTCATGACATATTTAAACTGATGAAAGGGAAGAACCTACAATCAAGATTACTCTACCCAGCAAGGATCTCATTCAGATTTGGTGGAGAAATCAAAAGCTTTACAGACAAGCAAAAGCTAAGAGAATTCAGCACCACCAAACCAGCTTTACAACAAATGCTAAAGGAACTTCTCTAAGTGGGAAACACAAGAGAAAAAAAGGACCTACAAAAACAAACCCAGAAAAATTAAGAAAATGGTAATAGGAACGTATATATCGATAGTTACCTTAAACGTGAATGGATTAAATGCTCCGCCCAAAAGACACAGGCTCACTGAATGAATACAAAAACAAGAAGCATATATATGCTGTCTACAAGAGACCCACTTCAGACCTAGGGACACATACAGACTGAAAGTGAGGGGATAGAAAAAGATATTCCATGCAAATGGTAATCAAAAGAAAGCTGGAGTAGCAATACTCATATCAGAAAATATAGACTTTAAAAGAAAGAATGCTACAAGAGACAAGGAAGGACACTACATAATGATCAAGGGATCAAGCCAAGAAGAAGACATAACAATTATAAATATATATGCACCCAACATAGGAGCAGCTCAATACATAAGGCAACTGCTAACAGCTATAAAAGAGGAAATCGACAGTAACACAATAATAGTGGGTGACTTTAACACCTCTCTTACACCAAAGGACAGATCTTCCAAACAAAATTAATATGGAAACACAAGCCTTAAAAGACACAATAGACCAGACAGATTTAATTGATATTTAAAGAAAATTCCATCCAAAAACAACAGAACACACTTTCTTCTCAAGTGCACACGGAACATTCTCCAGGATAGATCACATCTTGGGTCACAAATCCAGTCTCAGTAAATTTAAGAAAATTAAAATCATATCAAGCATCTTTTCTGACCACAACGCTATGAGATTAGTAATCCATTACAGGGAAAAACTTAAAAAAAAAATGGAAGCTAAACAATAAATTACTAAATAACCAACAGATCACTGAAGAAATCAAAGAGGAAATCAAAAAATACCTAGAGACAAATGACAACGAAAACACGACGATCGAAAACCTGCTGGATGCAGCAAAAGCAGTTCTAAGAGGGAAATTTCTAGCAATACAAGCCTACCTCAAGAAACAAGAAAAAATCTCAAATAAACAATCTAACCTTACACCTAAAGGAACTAGAGAAAGAAGAACAAACAAAACCCAATGTTAGCAGAAGGAAAGAAATCATAAAGATCAGAGCAGAAATAAATGAAATAGAAACAAAGAAAACAATAGCAAAGATCAATAAAACTAAAAGCTGGTTCTTTGAGAAGATAAACAAAACTGGTAAACCATTAGCCAAACTCATCAAGAAAAAGAGGGAGAGGACTCAAATCAATAAAATTAGAAATGAAAAAGGAGAAGACACCACAGACACCGCAGAAATACAAAGCATCCTAAGAGACTACTACAAGCAACACTATGCCAATAAAATGGACAACCTGGAAGAAATGGACAAATTCTTAGAAAGGTATAACCTTCCAAGACTGAACCAGGAAGAAACAGAAAATATGAACAGACCAATCACAAGCAGTGAAACTGAAACTGTGATTAAAAATCTTCCAACAAAAAAAAGTCTAGGACCGCATGCCTTCACAGGCGATTTCGATCAAACATTTAGAGAAGAGCTAACATACATCCTTCTCAAACTCTTCCAAAAAATTGCAGAGGAAGGAACACTCCCAAACGCATTCTATGAGGTCACCATCACCCTGATACCAAAACCAGACAAAGATATTACAAAAAAAGAAAATTAGAGATCAATATCACTGATGAACATAGATGCAAAAATCTTCAGCAAAATACTAGCAAACAGGATCCAAAAACACATTAAAAGGATCATACACCATGATCAAGTGGGATTTATCCCAGGGATGCAAGCATTCTTGAATATACGCAAATCAATCAATGTGATACACCATATTAACAAATTGAAGAATAAAAACCATACGATCATCTCAGTAGATGCAGAAAAAGCTTTTGACAAAATTCAACACCTATTTATGATAAAAACTCTCCAGAAAGTGGGCACAGAGGGAACCTACCTCAACATATTAAAGGCCATATATGACAAACCCACAGCAAACATCATTCTCAATGGTGAAAAACTGAAAGCATTTCCTCTAAGATCAGGAACGAGACAAGGATGTCCACTCTCACCACTATTATTCAACATAGCTTTGGAAGTCCTAGCCATGGCAAACAGAGAAGAAAAAGAAATAAAAGGAATCCAAATTGGAAAATAAGAAGTAAAACTGTCACTGTTTGTAGATGACATGATACTATACATAGAGAATCCTAAAGATGCCACAAGAAAACTGCTAGAGCTAATCAATGAATTTGGTAAAGTAGCAGGATACAAAATTAATGCACAGAAATCTCTTGCATTCCTATACACTAATGATGAAAAATCTGAAAGAGAAATTAAGGAAACACTCCCATTTACCATTGCAACAAAAAGAATAAAATACCTAGGAATAAATCTACCTAGGGAGACAAAAGGCCTGTATGCAGAAAACTGTAAGACACTGATGAAAGAAATTCAAGATGATACAAACCCATGGAGAGGTATACCATGTTCTTGGATTGTAAGAATCAATATTGTGAAAATGACTACACTACCCAAAGCAATCTACAGTTTCAATGCAATCCCTATCAAATTATCAATGGCATTTTTTACAGAACTAGAACAAAAAATTTTACAATTTGTATGGAGGCACAAAAGTCCCCAAAAGCCAAAGCAGTCTTGAGGGAAAAAACGGAGCTGGCAGAATCAGGCTCCCGGACTTCAGACTATACTACAAAGCTACAGTAATCAAGGCAATATGGTACTGGCCCAAAAACAGAAATATAGATGAATGGAACAGGATAGAAAGCCCAGAGATAAACCCATGCACCTATGGTCAACTAATCTATGACAAAGAGTGCAGGGATATACAATGGAGAAAAGACAGTCTCTTCAATAAGTGGTGCTGGGAAAACTGGACAGCTACATGTAAAAGAATGAAATTAGAACACTCCCCAACACCATCCACAGAAATAAACTCAAAATGGATTCAAGACCTCAATGTAAGACCAGACACTATAAAACTCTTAGAGGAAAGCATAGGAAAAACACTCTTTGACATAAATCACAGCAAGATCTTTTTTGATCCATCTCCTAGAGTAATGGAAATAAAAGCAAAAATAAACAAATGGCACCTAATGAAAGTTAAAAGCTTTTGCAAAGCAGAGGAAACTACAAACAAGACGAAAAGACAATCCTCAGAATGGGAGAAAATATTTGCAAACGAATCAACGGACAAAGGATTAATCTCCAAAATATATAAACAGCTCATGCGCTCAATATTAAAAAAGCAAACAACCCAATGTAAAAATGGGCAGAAGACGTAAATAGACATTTCTCCAAAGAAGACATACAGATGGCCAAGAAGAACATGAAAAGCTGCTCAACATCACTAATTATTAGAGAAATGCAAATTAAACTACAATGAGGTATCATTTCACACCAGTTAGAATGGGCATCATCAGAAAATCTACAAACAACCAATTCTGGAGAGGGTGTGGAGAAAAGGGAACCCTCTTGCACTGTGTGTGGGAATGTAAATTGATACAGCCACTATGGAGAACAGTATGGAGGTTCCTTAAAAAACTAAAAATAGAATTACCATATGACCCAGCAATCCCACTACTGGGCATATACCCAGAGAAAAGCATAATTCCAAAAGACACATGCACCCCAATGTTCATTGCAGCACTATTTACAATAGCCAGGTCATGGAAGCAACCTAAATGCCCGACAGACGAATGGATAAAGAAGGTGTGGTACATATATGCAACGGAATATTACTCAGCCATAAAAAAGGAACGAAACTGGGACATTTGTAGAGATGTGGATGAATCTAGAGACTGTCATACAGAGTGAAGTAAGTCAGAGAAAAACAAATATCGTATATTAACGCATATATGTGGAACATAGAAAAATGGTACAAATAAACTTGTCTGCAGGGCAGAAATTGAGACACAGATGTAGAGAACAAACATATGGACATCAAGGGGGGCAAGTGGTGGGGGGGGCTGGATGGTGGTGGTGGGATGAATTGGGAGATTGGGATTGACATATATATACTAATATGTATAAAATGGATAACTAATAAGAACTTGCTGTATAAAAAATTAATTAAATAAAATTTGAAAATTAAAAACAAAAATAAGGAGACTGACCTTGAGACAGGAAAATAGGATGCCCACACAAATAACACAGGACACAATATGAAACATATCAGAAGAGAGGTACAGATAAAATCTAAAGGAATAAAATATTGCTTCCAGGTATAAGGATCAGAGAAGCTTAATGAATGAGATGTCCTTCCTTCTGGGCTTTGAAAGAAGGATAAGGTTTGAGCATGAGGTTTGAAAGGAGAAAAGAGAGTGTATGGACTCCAGACAGATATTACAACACACAAAAAGGAACTGGGTTGCAGTACAAGGCAGATGAGAAGCAGTGGGAGAGAATGTTGGCTCAAATGCCACGCCGAGAAAATCAGACTTTACATCACAGACAGTGAGAACATACTCACCATTCATGAACAGAGATGTGAGCAAGACAGATGTTTCTGGGAGTAATTTAACAGTATGTAAAATGTATAGCTTTAGGAGTTACTCTAGAGGGGAGCTCCTGTAATACCACTAGGGTGGGCAGTTGTGCGTATCAGATGCTGCAGACATAAATTCAACGTGATTTGGCTCTCAACAATGTGACATACAGAGTAAGATTTTAGAGAATGTTGGCAAAGTGGGGCCAACGTCAAATGGCAAGTGATTAAAGACAGTTAGTGAGTGGTAAGGGAATGATAGCAGCAAGCATGGGCTACCTCTACAGGAAGTCTGGCAGGAAAAAAAAGAAGAGAGTTTATCATTAAGTGATGTAAGTTAAAAGAAAATATAAATAGCACCTTATGAGTTAGTAAGTGAACTAGGAATAAAAGTCAAACCTTTATTCTACTGCAATAAGATTAGCTCGCCCAAGAAATCCAATACTGGTTCATTCTTATACCAAAACTTTTAAAGATATATGGTTAATCGTTAGAAATGTGTCTACTTTTTCTCAGATTTTTCTTTTTATATCTCTTAAAGAATAATTAAAACAGAGTGAAGCACTTTAATTGAAATGATTCTGAACCTAACAATTACACTTATGTACATTCCTGTTTTATCACTTGGGATTAAACAACAAAACAAAAATAAATTATCTTCTATTTATTCTGATTTTTGCACTTTCTAATAATTTCCTTGCTCTGTTTTGAAACCCTCTGCTAACTTATAGCTGAAGAGTTTGCTCAGACGAAGACCATAGTTTGGGCCAGAGAAGCAACTATAGGCCACAGGGTAGTAAAATTCAAATCTGACTTTTAAGTTACGTGTTTCTTTCTATTATATTCCATTATATTAGTTCAATGATTAATCTACTTCTCTTTTGAGTGAAAAGCTGCCCCACAACAGAAGGTCTGCTGGAACCTATGTTAGGCTATTTCCTTTTGGGTGAGGATGCATAACCACAGAGTTAAAAAGCCACAGGGGAAACCACTAGACAGACCAATGTTTAGTATTCAGCTGCTCCAACTGCCTAATCCAAAATAAGCCCTTGGGTTCATTATTTTCAATTCCAGTAACTAGATTTGGCTTTGCATTTGCATCAAATGACCGGTTATTATTCCAGAGGGCACTTAAAATTATCTCCCCAGGTTCAAGGCTGGCAGCAAATTATAAGTAGTAAATCACAAATGAACCCAGCTTTAAGTCATGTCTACAGGTGGCAGTCAATGGAAACTGGAACACTGGTATTTCCAAATACTGTTAAGCCAGTTTTTTAAAAACAAATCTATTAAAAGAGGCATCTAAATTCCAGATGCCCTATGTTGTCCCTAATACAAATGCTCCCAATGCCTGTGGATGGCCTTTTATTCCCTTCCAAATCTATTCTTACTGTCTCAAATAGTTTTCAGACATTGTCAGCCCTCACTGTGTATGACCCATTCATCTATAATGTAAAAAGGCAGAAAGAAAGAAATCTGCATGTTTTAATTAGCAATTATTTAATGCCTAGTTCCTTAGGACCCAGTAGTTTACCTACAGGTGGATCGGTAGTCGTTAAAACCCGGGGTTAATGAGGCCACAGTCCTGGGTCTGAATGAGTCTGTGAACCTCATACCAAGAAATACTGTGCCACAAACTCAGAGGGCACCTCGGCCAGCTGTATTATAAACGGGTACTACCAGTTGGAGGCCAACCATCACATTACTATAAAATAGCCACATTTTAAAAGGAAAAAAATGGATTAATTTTCAAGGTTATTTTTCTAAAACATTTTTAAAAACAAAATTTTTAAAAAAAATCTCCCTCCATACCCTGCCAAAGAAAGAAAAGAAAAGAAAAATCAGCACTCACAGCATTGCTAATGATAACCTGCACAGGCTAAGTTTTTCTTAGGAATAATTGCTAAGATAAAATCATGCAAACTGACATGCACAAAGAAATATTTAATATAACTACTCAGTAAGCAAGTACGTAAGTGATTTGCAAAAGTGCCATTTTCAGTATAAATCAGATCATTATCAGCAAGGTATCTAACATCATCATTATGGGGACAAAAAAAGTGCCGTATCATGCCATACTTTTATTTTAAATGCTTATTTCAGTTAAACAAAGTATAGGGAGAAGGGCTGACTAATATTTACTCAGAAGATGTACTGAAAGCTATTATGTGTCAGGCACTGTTTTAGGTGTTTAACATATATCTTTAATCATTTGATCCCCCCTCCCCACAGCCCTGCAAAGTACATTATTACCCCCATTCTCACCCAAGGACATGCAGCTATGAGCTGAAGGTTGATTTGAACATGACTCTACCAGACCCCAAAGCCTGTGCTCTTTCCCCTTGGGGGCATACCTTTCTTTGGGGTAAATGATACCATATTTGGGGAGATAAAACAGAAATGCCCAAGTTTAAAATCTGCTGTTTGAGGTTTCCAATGTTACTGCCTCTTTTGAAATGACAATGTGGCACTTGCTCCAGACCCTGTGGCTGGCTCAGGGAGCCCTCTGGGACCTGAGAGCAAAGGACTGCCCTAAACCACAGCCTCAGGCAGGGGCATGTAGGCCGTGAGATGACTTCCTCCTGAGTTGAGGGTGAGAGGGAAGGTGGCTGATTACTGAGCCATTCATTACCACACAAACCTCATGTTAAATGACCCTGACCCTTTCTCAAGACTATCATTAGCAATGAAGAATGATGTCTACACATTCTGATGCATTCTATTCTATATTCTATTTTATTACGTATCTTGTCCATTTAAATTACTACGGGTCAAGATAAAAATCCAGAACCAGATTTTTCACAAAGAGGCAGCACCATCTAATGCTCAGGGCATAAACATGGACATTAGTAGATCTGGCTCCTTTCTCTGATTCTTTGTTAGGCACCATTCATTCTTCTTCATTTAAAATTGCAGTGTGCTGTCACTGTTTGCAGATGACACGATACTATACATAGGAAATCCTAAAGATGGCACCAGAAAACTATTAGAGCTAATCAATGAATTTGGTAAAGCTGCAGAATACAAAATTAATGCACAGAAATCTCTTGCATTCCTATACACTAACAATGAAAGGGCAAAAAGAGAAATCAAGGAAACAATCCCATTCACCATTACAGCAAAAAGAATAAAATACCTAGGAATAAACCTAAGGAGGCAAAAGACATGTACACAGAAAACTATAACACTAGTGAAAGAAATCAAAAATGACACAAACAGATGGAGAGATATACCATGTTCTTGGATTGGAAGAATCAATATTGTAAAAATGACTACACTACCCAAAGCAATCTAAAGATTCAATGCAATCCTTATCAAATTACCAATGGCATTTTTTACAGAACAAGAACAAAAAATTTTACAATTTGTATGGAAACACAAAAGACTCCAAAAAGCCAAAGCAATCTTCAGAAAGAAAAATAGAGCTGCAGGAATCAGGCTTCCTGACTTCAGACTATATTACAAAGCTACAGTAATCAAGATAGTATGGTACTGGCACAAAAATAGAAATATAGATCAATGGAACAGGATAGAAAGCCCAGAGATAAACCCACACACCTATGGTCACCAGTCTATGACAAAGGTGTCAAAAATACACAATAGAGAAAAGGCAGCCTCTTCAATAAGTGGTGCTGGGAAAACTGGACAGCTACATGTAAAAGAATGAAATTAGAACACTCCCTAATACCATACACAAAAATAAACTCAAAATGAATTAAAGACCTAAATATAAGGCCAGACATTATAAACTCTTAGACTAAAACATAGGCAGAAAACTCTTTTACATAAATCACAGCAACATCTTTTTTGACACACCTCCTAGAGTAATGAAAGTTAAAACAAAAATAAACAAATGGGACCCAATGAAACTTAAAAGCTTTTGCACAGCAAAAGAAACCATAAACAAGAAGAAAAGACAACCCTAAGGATGAGAGAAAATATTTGTAAATGAAGCAATGGACAAAGGATTAATCTCCAAAATATACAAGCAGCTCATACAGCTCAACATCAAAAAAACAAACAACCCAATCAAAAAATGGGTAGAAGACCTAAATAGACATTTCTCCAAAGAAGACATACAGATGGCCAACAAACACATGAAAAGGTGCTCAACATCACTAATTATTAGAAAAATCAAAACTACCGTGCGGGGCTTCCCTGGTGGCGCAGTGGTTAAGAATCTGCCTGCCAACGCAGGGAACAGGGGTTTGAGTGCTGATCTGGGAAGATCCCACATGCCGCGGAGCAACTAAGCCCATGCGCCACAACTACTGAGCCTGCACGCCTAGAGTCCCTGCTCCACAACAAGAGAAGCCACTGCACTGAGAAGCCCATGTACTGCACAAACAGTAGCCCCCGCTCGCCACAACTAGAGAAAGTCCACATGCAGCAACGAAGACTGAACACAGACAAAAAAGAAAATAAAAAACTGCAATGAGGTATCACCTCACACCAGTCAGAATGGCCATCATCAAAAAATCTACAAACAGTAAATGCTGGAGAGGGCGAAGAGAAAAGGGAACCCTCATACACTGTTGGTGGGAATGTAAATTGATACAGTCACTATGGAAAACAGTATGGAG
Source organism: Tursiops truncatus (assembly GCF_011762595.2). Taxonomy (NCBI): domain Eukaryota; kingdom Metazoa; phylum Chordata; class Mammalia; order Artiodactyla; family Delphinidae; genus Tursiops; species Tursiops truncatus. The sequence goes on along the minus strand of NC_047042.1, from coordinate 73,101,261 downwards.
GTTCCTTAAAAAACTGAAAATAGAACTACCATATGAAGCAGCAATCCCACTACTGGGCAAATATCCTGAGAAAACCGTAATTCAAAAAAGCACATGCACCAGAGGGCAGACAGCAGAAGCAAGAAGAACTACAATCCTGCAGCCTGTGGAACAAAAACCACATTCACAGAAAGACAAACAAGATGAAAAGGCAGAGGGCTATGTACCAGATGAAAGAACAAGATAAAACCCCAGAAAAACAACTAAATGAAGTGGAGATAGGCAACCTTCCAGAAAAAGAATTCAGAATAATGACAGTGAAGATGATACAGGACCTCAGAAAAAGAATGAAGGCAAAGATCAAGAAGATGCAAGAAATGTTTAACAAAGAACTAGTAGAGTTAAAGAACAAACTATCAGAGGTGAACAATACAATAACTGAAATGAAAAATTCACTAGAAGGAATCAATAACAGAATAACTGAGGCAGAAGAACGGATAAGTGACCTGGAAGATAGAGTGGTGGAATTCACTGCCACAGAACAGAATAAAGAAAAAAAGATGAAAAGAAATGAAGACAGCCTAAGCGACCTCTGGGACAACATTAAATGCAACAATATTCACATTAAGGGGGTCCCAGAAGGAGAAGAGAGAGAGAAAGGACCCGAGAAAATATTTGAAGAGATTATAGTCGAAAACTTCCCTAACATGGGAAAGGAAATAGCCATCGAAGTCCAGGAAGCACAGAGAGTCCCAGGCAGGATAAACCCAAGGAGAAACATGTCAATACACATGGTAATCAAATTGGCAAAAATTAAAGACAAAGAAAAATTACTGAAAGCAACAAGGGAAAAATGACAAAAAACATACAAGGGAACTCCGTTAAGCTTAATAGCTGACTTCTCAGCAGAAACTCTACGAGCCAGAAGGGAGTGGCATAATATATTTAAAGTAATGAAAGGGAAGAACCTACAATCAAGATTACTCTACCCAGCAAGGATCTCATTCAGATTTGGTGGAGAAATCAAAAGCTTTACAGACAAGCAAAAGCTAAGAGAATTCAGCACCACCAAACCAGCTTTACAACAAATGCTAAAGGAACTTCTCTAAGTGGGAAACACAAGAGAAAAAAAGGACCTACAAAAACAAACCCAGAAAAATTAAGGAAATGGTAATAGGAACGTATATATCGATAGTTACCTTAAACGTGAATGGATTAAATGCTCCAACCAAAAGACACAAGCTCACTGAATGAATACAAAAACAAGACCCATATATATGCTGTCTACAAGAGACCCACTTCAGACCTAGGGACACAGACAGACTGAAAGTGAGGGGATAGAAAAAGATGTTCATGCAAATGGAACTCAAAAGAAAGCAGGAGTAGCAATACTCATATCAGATAAAATAGACTTTAAAAGAAAGAATATTACAAAAGACAAGGAAGGACACTACATGATGATCAAGGGATCAATCCAAGAAGAAGTTACAGCAATTATAAACATATATGCACCCAACATAGGAGCACCTCAATACATAAGGAAACTGCTAACAGCTATAAAAGAGGAAATTGACAGTAACACAATAATAGTGGGGATTTTAACACCTCACTGACACCAATGGACAGATCATCCAAACAGAAAATTAAGAAGGAAACACAAGCTTTAAATGACACCATAGACCAGACAGATTTAATTGATATTTTACAGACATTCCATCCAAAAAGATCAGATTACACTTTCTTCTCAAGTGCACATGGAACATTCTCCAGGATAGATCACATTTTGGGTCACAAATCAAGCCTCAGTAAATTTAAGAAAATTGAAATCATATCAAGCATCTTTTCTGACCACAATGCTATGAGATTAGAAGTCAATTACAGGGAATAAAACGTAAAAAACAAAAACACATGGAGGCTAAACAATACGTTACTAAATAACCAAGAGATCACTGAAGAAATCAAAGAGGAAATCAAAAAATACCTACTGATAAATGACAATTAAAACACAATGATCCAAAACCTATTGGATGCAGCAAAAGCAGTTCTAAGAGGAAAGTTTGCAGCAATACAAACCTACCTAAAGAAACAAGAAAAATCTCAAATAAACAATCTAACCTTACACCTAAAGGAACTAGAGAAAGAAGAACAAACAAAACCCAAAGTTAGCAGAAGGAAAGAAATCATAAAGATCAGAGCAGAAATAAATGAAATAGAAACAAAGAAAACAATAGCAAAGATCAATAAAACTAAAAGCTGGTTCTTTGAGAAGATAAACAAAACTGATAAACCAGACTCATCAAGAAAAAGAGGGAGAGGATTCAAATCAATAAAATTAGAAATGAAAAAGGAGAAGTTACAACAGACACTGCAGAAATACAAAGCATCCTAAGAGACTACTACAAGCAATTCTATGCCAATAAAATGGACAACCTGGAAGAAATGGACAAATTCTTAGAAAGGTATAACCTCCAAGACTGAATCAGGAAGAAATAGAAAATATGAACAGACCAATCACAAATAATGAAATTGAAACTGTGATTAAAAATCTTCCAACAGGGCTTCCCTGGTGGCGCAGTGGTTGAGAGTCCGCCTGCCGATGCAGGGGACACGGTTCGTGCCCCGGTCTGGGAAGATACCACATGTCGCGGAGCGGCTGGGCCCGTGAGCCATGGCCGCTGAGCCTGCGTATCCGGAGCCTGTGCTCCACAATGGGAGAGGCCACAACAGTGAGAGGCCCGCGTACCGCAAAAAAAAAAACCCCAAAACAAAAACAAAATCTTCCAAGAAAGAAAAGTTCAGAACCACATGGCTCCACAGGTGAATCCTACCAGACCTTTAGAGAAGAGCTACCACCCATCCTTCTCAAACTCTTCCAAAAAATTGCAGAGGAAGGAACACTCCCAAACTCATTCTACGAGGCCACCATCACCCTGATACCAAAACCAGACAAAGATACTACATAAAAGGAAATTACAGACCAATATCACTGATGAATATAGATGCAGAAATCCTCAACAAAATACTAGCAAACAGGATCCAACAACACATTAAAAGGATCATACACCATGATCAAGTGGGATTTATCCCAGAGATGCAAGCATTCTTGAATATACGCAAATCAACCAATGTGATACACCATATTAACAAATTGAAAAATAAAAACCATACGATCATCTCAGTAGATGCAGAAAAAGCTTTTGACAAAATTCAACACCTATTTATGATAAAAACTCTCCAGAAAGTGGGCACAGAGGGAACCTACCTCAACATATTAAAGGCCATATATGACAAACCCACAGCAAACATCATTCTCAATGGTGAAAAACTGAAAGCATTTCCTCTAAGATCAGGAACGAGACAAGGATGTCCACTCTCACCACTATTATTCAACATAGTTTTGGAAGTCCTAGCCATGGCAAACAGAGAAGAAAAAGAAATAAAAGGAATCCAAATTGGAAAATAAGAAGTAAAACTGTCACTGTTTGTAGATGACATGATACTATATATAGAGAATCCTAAAGATGCCACCAGAAAACTACGAGAGCTAATCAATGAATTTGGTAAAGCAGCAGGATACAAAATTAATGCACAGAAATCTCTTGCATCCCTATACACTAATGAAGAAAAATCTGAAAGAGAAATTAAGGAAACACTCCCATTTACCATTGCAACAAAAGAAAAAAATACCTAGGAATAAACCTACCTAGGGAGACAAAAGACTTGTATGCAGAAAACTATAAGACACTGATGAAAGAAATTCAAGATGATACAAACCCATGGAGAGATATACCATGTTCTTGGACTGGAAGAATCAATATTGTGAGAATGACTATACTACCCAAAGCAATCTACATATTCAATGCAATCCCTATCAAATTACGAATTGCATTTTTTACAGAACTAAAACAAAAAATTGCACACTTTGTATGGAGACACAAAAGACCCCGAATAGCCAAAGTAGTCTTGAGGGAAAAAAACAGAGCTGGAGGAATCAGACTCCCTCACTTCAGACTATACTACAAAGCTACAGTAATCAAGACAATATGGTACTGGCCCAAAAATAGAAATATTTATCAATGGAACAGGATAGAAAGCCCAGAGATAAACCCATGCACCTACGGTCAACCAATCTATGACAAAGGAGGCAAGCATATACAATGGAGAAAAGACAGTCTCTTCAATAAGTGGTGCTGGGAAAACTGGACAGCTACATGGAAAAGATTGAAATTAGAACACTCTGTAACACCATACACAAAAATAAACTCAAAATGGGGCTTCCCTTGTGGCGCAGTGGTTGAGAGTCCGCCTGCTGATGCAGGGGACACGGGTTCGTGCCCCAGTCCGGGAAGATCCCACATGCCGCAGAGCGACTGGGCCCGTGAGCCATGTGCTCCGCAACAGGAGAGGCCACAACAGTGAGAGGCCCGCGTACTGCAAAAAAAAAAAAAAAAACTCAAAATGGATTAAAGACCTAAATGTAAGACTGGACACTGTGAAACTCTTAGAGGAAAATGAATGAAGAACACTCTTTGACATAAATCACAGCAAGATCTTTTTTGATCTGGCTGATTCATTTTGTTGCGCAGTGGAGGCTAACACAACATTGTAAAGCAACCATACTCTAATAAAATTTATTAAATAAATATACAGTGTGAATATTTTCCAATCTCATTAAACATTCTTTGAAAACATGATTTTAATGGCTGTATAATAATATTTCTTCCTGAAGTTTTTTTTTATAATTTATGTAACCACTTTTGTCATTGTAAATTTAGGTTGTTTCTAAAGTTTTTGATGTTTCCAATGCTATTACAAATTAAAGCGACTATCCTTGTGTACAGTGCTCTGAGAGGCATCTCTAATGACTTCCTTAGAATGGATTCCTAGAAGTAATATTAATGACCTAAAGGTGACAGGCATTTTAAAGTCTCGGTTCATACTGTCAAATTACTTTCCAAAATGGTTGTGCCACTTTCCACTCCAGCAGTGTTTGAGAGTACCCACCTCAACAAATTAAGTATTATGTGTTCCCAAATTAGTAGGGAGGTAAGAAAGAGGGAGGAATCGAGGGAGGGGAGACAGAGAGGAAGAAAAAAGATAAAGAGTGAAAGAAAGGGAGAGAGAAAGAGAGGAAGGAAGGAAGGAAGGAAGGAAGGGAGGGAGTTATTTTTTTGATTACTAGCTAAGCTAAATTTTTTTCATGTTTATTTTCTCTAGTTTTTATTCTTTGGGGAACTATTGATTCATGTTGTTTGCTTATTTTTCTATTGGAAGGTCACAGATTTACAGGAGCTCCTTCTTTAGTTGAGTATGTTAAACTTTTATTGTGATAGTTGATAAAATTTTTCCCTAGGTTTTTTTTTAATATTGTTTATGAGTTGTATTTTATTTCCAGAATTTTAACAGAACATTTCTTTTAAAAAATTTGAGGACTTGGGATAAAAACATTACTGGGGGAAAAACAACTACATACAGCTTATTAGAAAGTAAAACTGACTGGAGTGCTCCTTTCTATCTTCCAGTTGTCTTTGATGCAGAATGTAGAAAGGGCACTCCTGCAGTATTTGATGACATGTGGAAAAACAAAACAAAAAGAAACCACTCCAGTGACTACACTGAACTTCTCAGTGCTCTAGGCAAGTGCATAGCAAACAGATATAGCAGACTTTCACATACACAAACCATAAATACTGCTCACTAACAGAAGGGAGGCTTGAGGAGAGGCATGTAATCACATGAGAAGGCATGACTATTGTCTTAACTGACTGCTGAAGAATGAAAAACAAATATACAAAAAACATAGAAACCATTAAAATGAACTACTTCTCAGACTTCATCACAGACAAAACCAGATTTAGAAATGATGGGAGGATAACATGAGACAAACAGCTGCAGAGAAAATCAAATAATTTCTCAAAACAGGGAGGCAAGGGATCTAGCTGCTGAAAGGAAATACTCAGGGGGAAAAAATCCCACTTGCAAAGTACTGGGTTGAAAATACTCTAAACTGTCTAACTCAGTTTAGTATAAAACAGAAGCTCTTTCTCTTCTTGCCATGGAGCACTAGTGACTTGATGGACACCTTTGTTTTTCCTTTTGCCGTTTTTCCCCTTTTCTTCTTTTTCTTGTACAGAATTGCTATGTACTTGTCTCTTATTTCCTCTTTCTTAGGAATAACCACCATTACCGACTTAAACATTATAAAAATGGACACAACCAAATGATAGAGAACAGGTATTTATGTTCTAAAACCAGGAAACAGAAAAAAATGACAATCTAAAATTAATTTACTCCTAATACTTTTGATCAAAGTAAAAACATAAAATTTATCTTTATTCCCACCAAATTAAAAAAAAATAGAGCATGTCCTAGTTCTGGAAAATTATAAAGACTTTTATAATCATAATTTTTAAATGGCTGAAATTTTGCTTTGGCGCTGAAACTTGACATCTGACTAATAATAATAATAGCAGAAAATAGTTATGAGATCTTCATAAGACTCCCAGCAATGGGTTAAATGCTTTACATTCCTTCTTTGTTGATTTTCACAACTTCATGGGGTGTTATTATTCTGTCCATTTTTACAGATAAGAATCGTGAAGATTAAATTACTCAAGTCGCTTATCCAAAGTCACACAGCTAGAAGGTGACATACCCAAGACATAAATTCAGGCGCAACTGGCTCTGAAGGCTGAGTTCCTAACCACTGTTCTAAGGGCATCTTCCACTGGAGGGACCCCACTGCAGCTCTCATCCAAAGTCTCTGGTCAGATCATTTCTTTCCATCTGTGCTCATTAGTTTACTTATGGCCTCTGGCTGCTTTCATGCTACAACAGCGGAGTTGAACAGTTGTGACAGAGACTCTATGACCTGCAAAGCTGAAAATACGCACTATTTGTCCCTGTGCAGAACGGTTTGCTGACCCCTGGCCTACATTAAATAAAAAGTGTTTCTCTGGTATTTTCTACTGACGTATCCCTTAATGGCAGAAGAAAATTAAGTGGAGTCACGAACCCAGCTTGAGAAGCATAGATCTAAATGATCATTTGCCCCTTCAAATCCTGTTGGGGAGCCATCAGTGTTCCAATGATGTTGCCATTCCTCAAAAACATTTTTTTAAATTGTAATTGTAACCTGATGTACTTTCTTTTCAACAATCTCAACTCTGGTAAATATTAGTACTTTGAAGGTAGATTTTATCTTTGGTAACATACAAAATTTTGTATGACTCAAACTAGTACCTGAATTAGGTAGTCAAATCAGGTATTTCTGCTTTTTATCACAGATAAACTATGATTATATATTAATGAAGCTGGTTCTTTTATATAACCTATGCACTGATTCAGATACCAAATATCATTTTGTGTGTGTCAACTTGTCTAGGCTACAGTCTCCAGTTATTTAATCAAACACCAACCTAAGTATTGCTATAAAAGTATTTTGTAGATGTGATTAAAGTACACAGTTAACTTTAAGAAGATTATCCTAGATAATCTAGATGGGCTTGATTCAATCAGTTGACAGAACTGAGGTCTCCCTGACAGAGAAGAAATTCTGCCTGTGGATAGCAGCTTCACCTTGTGCCTAAGAGTTCCAGCCTGCCCTAGGGATTTCAGACTTGCCTAGCCAGGCTGTAATCCTGTAAGCCAACTCCTTACTTCTCCCCTTCTCTCTCTCTCTCTCCACCCTGACCCCTGCATGGATATGTATATATACATAAAAACTCCCACTGGTTCTGTTTTACTAGTAGAACCCTGATATATCAAGTCTGAAAATATTTCAAAAATAATTTAAATTATCTCTTTATAGTTACCATTTTAGACAACACCAATCCCTTGGACAAATATAGCCACCTAGAAATGCAACTCATTACTTTATAGTCACATTATTGTATCATCACTCCTATTACATCTAAATTCCTCACATCCCTCTGGCAAACCACAAATTCTAAAAGAGTAAAATTAAGCTAAACAAAAACTACTTGAGAGCATAAAGTACTGAATTTTCATGTAAAGTGTAAAAGTCTTTATCAATAAACTATGGCAGTAAGAAGTAAGAAGATGGATAAAATGATTAAAACTTCTGCTACAGGTTACACCCAATCACACTTGAAACAGTTTCTATGAAAATGCCATGATCTAAAAGAAATTTTAATTCACTGAAAAAGTCTAACAAACTGTGGAGAGATGCCCAAACATTTCCTGGATCCAAAACATCAAAAAGATGAATAATTTGAGGAGCATTTTAAACCAAAGCACTCAAGCCTGCCATGCACACATTATTATCCTGGCCTTAGTGAAGATTAATAAGAGTGGCAAGAAGCTCCTACGGCTGAGTTGGGCGCCTAATGTGAGCTCTCTACACAGTAGCTATTACAGTCACTACATGCACAAAATTGTAGTTTTATTCTAATCATATAGTTATTGATTTAGTCAACACTTGAGGAGGTACCCTTTTACATTTTACAAGTTATGATAAATATTTTTTATTTTGAAACAAAGAAACAAACAAAACAACTAACATACATAATTTATTTTCTGCTCCTAGAGTAAAAGCTGCTAATACAAGAAAAGAAGTTTAGAGCACCCTGGAAAATCACATATCCTTTCTCTCCAGGAAATCTTGTTATACTTGTTACTGAGCCATAAAACATGTGTTTGTTTTTCACTTTGGATTTGGATTTGATGTGATATGCACAATTCCAAACATTGAATAAATGTGAAACTCAGTGACAAAAACAAGAGTATAAATACTAAAACACATACAATAGGCTTCCCTTGAGCAAATGGGGTGGTTATACATTCAAACACAGCATTTGAATACCTAAACCCAGGATGTTTGAACCTAGAAGATTATCTATATAAATTAAAAGCCTAAAATTTGGAATTTGCAGATTTACTTGCTAAAATCATTCTAAAAATATGAAGAGATCTTGCTCATCCACTTGTCAATCCTGAAGTTCATACATGTGAATTGAGCACATTTTTATTGTCTTTTAAATCATTATACACCTAGGAATTTACCCTAAGGAAATAATCATGGATTTCTTCATATATTTATCTTCAAGGATATTCAGGAAAATATATTTATAAATGTATTATTTATAAAAGCAAAATAAAAAACCACTAAATATCCAACAAAAGAAATGGTTAAATATTATATATCATTATGATAGAATAGTATGCAGCCATTAAAAATCATGCTATAAAGTTACTTAGGAAAAAATGATCACCACATTTTAGTTTAAAAAGCATATTATATAACTTTTTATAATTTGACGCCTTTTGTAAAAAGTTCATAGATTATACATTTACTATCTGTGTAGGTACATAGGCGTAAGTATAGTTTCTGGGCACACAAAGAAAAGTTGAAAGAGAAAAACAAATACCGTATGCTAATGCCTGTATATGGAATCTAAAAAGAAAAAAATGGTACTGATGAACCTAGTGGCAGGGCAGGAATAAAAACGTAGATGTAGAGAATGGACTTGAGGACATGGGGGTGAGGGGGGGGGCCGCGGAGGGGGAAGCTGGGGTGAAGTGAGAGTAGCATCGACATATATACACTACCAAATGTAAAACAGATAGCTAGTGGGAAGCAGCCGCATAGCACAGGGAGATCAGCTCAGTGCTTTGCGATGACCTAGAGGGATGGGATAGGGAGGGTGGAAGGGAGGCTCAAGAGGGAAGAGATATGGGGATATATGTATATGTATAGCTGATTCACTTTGTTATACAGCAGAAACTAACACACCATTGTAAAGCAATTATACTCCAATAAAGATGTATTAAAAAAAAAAAGAAAAGAAAAGTTGAAGGATACAAAGCAGTTTTCCAGTACTGCTCAACTGTGAGTGGTAGAATTATGTGTGAAGTTTTTTTCCTTCACTATAGACTTGAAATTTTCTACTATATGTGTTGTTTCTTTTAATCAGGGGAAAAAGAGATTTTCAAAGCATGACATAAAACTAAAAACTATACAGTGCAAAAGTTATCTTTGGAGGGTGAGATTATGTGAAACCTTCATTTTATACTTTTTACACTATCTATAGTCTTAAATTTTTTACATATGCATGTATTATTCTGGTAATCAATAAAAGTATATATAGTTTTTAACACAACCAATATATGCTATTCTTTAATTTCAACAAATAAGATATTTTCTTATTCAAGGGAATTTTTTAAAGAACATATCTATTTTAGTTTAAAAATAAGATATTTAAGGATAAGTCGACAGATTAATAGCAACAACAACAAAACGCTCCTACTTTTATTAAGAAGTTTTCAAGGAGAACTACATAGGAAAAGTTATATATGTTTACATGTATCTGAATTCCAGTTTTATAAAGATGAACACTGAGCAATTTTTAATGATTACAATGCTACAGTCACAAAATCTTGTATGAAATTATTTATTTCAGTACATTTATAATTGCATATGGATAGCACACAGATTTATTCAAGAACATGAAAGACTATTCCTAAGCCAGAGAAGGAGAGCCATTTAGGAAGCCAGCAACTCATTTAACATGCACAGTCTGCACCAAGCAGTGCCACCCACCCAAGCGCTTGTGGCCATCCTTCAGTGTCACAGTGGGCTGGTGACATGACTTAATTGCTGAACTAAAGCTAATTATAAGGCAAATGAAACAATAAGAGAGAATTCACCCCAACCAATTAACTAAAAGAGTAGACATTAATTGTCTTAGAATGTCCTGCATATGCTAATTTAAACTTTATCACCCATAAAGGCATCCATACAACCACGACTTTTTTTTGTTCTATTCTTTTTCAGCCTTTATAATAGTAGGAAAGTCCCTGATGCAGAGCATCTATCTTGCTACCATGAAGCGGGCATTCAGCTTTCTCCAGCTGGGTATGAATTTCTATGCTTCACCCTAGGCTTTAAGCAGTGTTGTTTAAATAATGTTAAGTTACTGCATGATAATAAGCTGGTAATTGCATAATAACTCCATTAGAAAGAATGAAAGCAGCAAGAGAACTTGGATTCACAATGCTTATATTATAACCCAATAAGTACTATTAATTTGTGTCCCAAGATGGCTGGACTAATTAATACATCTAATTGGGAAAAATGGGCAGAAGAACTGAATAGACATTTTTCCAAAGAGAAAACGCAGATGGCCAGTAGACACAAGATGCTCAACATCGTTAATCATCAGGGAAATGCAAATTAAAACCACAATGAGATATCACCTCATACCAGTCAGAATGGCCATCGTCGAAAAATCTACAAACAATAAATGCTGGAGATGGTGTGGAGAAAAGGGAACCCTCTTACACTGTTGGTGGGAATGTAAATTGGTGCAGCCACTGTGGAGAACAGTATGGAGGGTCCTCCAAAAAACTAAAAATAGAACTACCATATGACCCAGTAATCACAATCCTGGGCATAGATCCAGAAAAGATGAAAACTCTAACTTGAAAAGACACATGCACCCCAATGTTCATAGCAGCACTATTTACAATACGCAAGACATGGAAGTAACCTAAGTGTCCATCGACAGATGAATGGATAAAGGAAATGTGAGATACACACACACACACACACACACACACACACAATGGAACATTACTCAGCCATAAAAAAGAAATATTGCCATTTGCAGCAACATGGATGGACCTAGAGAATATCATACCAAGTGAAGTCAGAGAAACACAAATATTACATCATATCACTTATATGTGGCATCTAAAAAATAATACAAATGAATTTATTTGCAAAACAGAAACAGACTCACAGACATAGAGGCATAGAAAACAAACTTATGGTTACCAAAGGGGAAGTGGGGGGAAGGATAAATTAGGAGATACACACTACTATATATAAAATGGATAAGCCACAAGGATTAGTGTATAGCACAGGGAACTATATTCAATATCTTGCAATAACCTATAATGGAAAAGAATCTATATACATATATATGTATAACTGAATCACTTTGTTGTACACCTGAAATTAACACAATATAGTTAATCAACTATACTTCAATTAAAAATAAATAAGTAAAATTAAATTAAATGCTGCAACAGCACTAGATTGTGTGGAGGCCCAGGGATGTGGTTAAATAGCCTGCTGATTTCTCTGAGTTTTTTTTCCTGAGTTTCTTTTGCTTTTTTTTCTGGGTCTCATTCCAGTAACCTGCTTAAAATCCCACCCCATTTCAGTCCTGTTCTTCAAAGACTGAAGCTCAGCCTCAATGCTCCCTAGTGGGTTCCAGCATAGTCTGCTTGGACTTCTGAGAACTGTAAACCTGAAATTTTGAGTCACCATGCTCCCCTTTGCTTCGTCTCAGATTCCCTTTCGCAATGGCCTACCATGTGCCCTTACTGCCTGAGCACCTCTTTGGTCTCTGGTCTTGATCTGACACACTTCACTTCCTTCGTCCACACCTGAAGCTGGACCAGCTGCAGTGGCTGCATCTTTTCCCCAGTTCTGGCTCCTGCCCACCTACCTTGCTCAGCTAGAAGGAATTAGCTCTGCCTGGCCAGATGCCAAGAAGTGACAAATCAAGCTCAGTCAATAGGTGGTCATTAAATTTCCGCCTCAGAAGCCCAGCAGAGGTTGTCAATGGGATTTCTCAGTGGATCCCTGCTGCTAAGCAAGGATGCAATTTTATATTTAGTTTTAAAACTTGAACTTTCTCCAACAGGATTCTTAGAGAAAACAATAAAGAGTGAATAAAGGCAATAGTAAGAGTTGTTTTATGGGGAAAAGGGCAATAAGGGAGGACTTGGCATTTCCAAAATCAAAATGCCTATTGCTAAGTAGATCATGACTAATCTTCGTTTCTAGGTAAGCTGAATAGAAACACTAACTGAAAAGTGATGTAGGTCACCTTCAAATATAATCTATTCTCTTTTTTCCTTCAGTCTAGAATCTTTAAGCAAGCCATTTAGAAGATATAATATTACAGGATGACACCAACTGAGGGGAATAGGGTGAAGCGTAAGGGCCAAGGACAACTTCAGTGGCCTTAAGTGGGAAAAGTGCTGCTTTCACTCACTGATCTATACCATATTTCTTTTAAGAATGCATTAATATGAATATGCTTTTCTCCCCCACATCCAATCCATATCACTGCCCCAAACAATTATTCCTCTAGGAAGTGTGAGGTTGAAAAAAAATGTCTCCCATTAAATGAGAACTACTCTGTTAATGACATTAGTACATATGCTCTCACTTAAAAAATAAGAGGCTGTTGAATTAATCACTTAAGTATATTGAACAAACTGTGGAAGAGTATTATCCTGCTGGAAACTCCACTCCTCACTCACACAACCACTGGAGATTTCCAGTGAGGTCTAATGACCAGTGATAACCACAGCCATACAGACGGTCAGGAGAGTTTCTGATTTATCTAAAGTGGAAAACTGTTGCCAACAAAAAGAAAATGGAACACATAGTATAGTATGTTCTGCCTCTAATGCCTCTTTCGCAGGCTGAACGTGACATCTGAAGAGCATGACATTTCATGCAGCTTTCTCAGTGATAGCTTTTTAAAGACCTTACTACCAGATCTGTACTCAACTGGTGTGCTAATTGGATTACTGAGCTCCTAGCCCAGAGCCACCTTGTCTGTTTACCCACATGTACCATTCAAACATTATTACTTTCTATGCCTGCCATGATATGGAAAAGGTTGGGAAGCCCTGAATTAATCTTTGTCGTCTAGGGTTTATTTTGGCATAGCCCATATTATCATACGGTGTCTTTGAAGAATGGTAACATGTTCGAGCTGGAAAAGACCTCAAATTACCTTTTCCCACATGGGGATTCTCCAAATGTAAGTTCCATAGGATATTAAGAGATGTTAGTTTAATCGGGGGAGGGGCAATCTGAGAAACATTGGGTTAAAGTTAAGTAGATTTTGTTTAGTGCAGGATGTCTCAGAGGCTACCATATGCTGAATACACTGTGACTCTCCAGAAGGGGAGTGTAACACACAATTTATGTTTACTTAAGAGTGGAGCCCTAAGAATATCTCTTTTTTTCAATTGTGGTAAAATACACGTAACAAAAATTTATCGTCTTAATTGTTTTTAAGTGTACGTTCAACAGTGTTAAGTATATACACGTTGTTGTGCAACCAATCTCCAGAATTTGTCATCTTGCAAAACTGAAACTCTACACCCATTAAACCACAGCTCCCCATTTCCCTCTCCTCCCAGTCCCTGGCAACCACTCTTAGAATATTTTTAGCAAGTAATAATTCACAAAACATACTTTGGAAAATGCTACTTTATCTCTTTTCGCTCACCCCCTCTTTTTATAGATGAGAAAATGGGCCTGAAGATGTTAAGGAATTTATACAACATCACAAGTTAATAGTGAGCCAGGCCTAGAACGTAGGCTGCTGGACTTTCAGTCTGACCTCTTATCACCACAGAAAGAGTAGACTGCTGAAATAAGCTAATGATTATCCAAATTCTACCAACGTCTGCTCTGAAAATACCTAGTATCCACCAGATCCATTCCAAATAAAGGACTATTAGGTAAAAGAATTCTCTCAAAAGTCACACTAAATCCACAGTATTCCAAACTGGGGTACACATGACATCAGGAAGTCCCAATTTAAACATGCCATATCTTCCTGGAGCATCGATTGTACTTGATGATTAAATGATAAATAAATATTTTGATATTAAAATCATCATGGATCTATTGCAAGGCAGGATATAAAACTGACCTATTTTAAAAGGACTTCAAGGGAATCCTGTTTCAGCAGTGAGCTACTCATTGGCCTGTGGCCCCAGCTGCCTATCCTTTCCCATTTGAATCTAGTGTGGAGGCGAAAAGCCTAAAACCTATAGCAAGGCCTGGGATACAGCTCAGGAGGAACACCCTGGTAACCCATGAACCAAACTGTACTTCCACAGGCACCTGGACAGTTCATCCCAATTCTGATGCTCTTTAGTACCTGTGTCTCTCAACAAGCATCCTAAGGCTCCAGAGAAGGGACAGGTTAGGAGGGTCTTCCAATAATAATAATCAAAAGAGCACAAAAAGGAGTGATATTGTCTGTTGCTAGACATCAAGTTTAGGATGAAATGGGGGAGCTGGTAGCAGAAGAGAAGGGTTGAATTACATATCAAGCTCTTAGTCAGAAGGTCTATTGTGGGATGGCATTTAAATTCCAGCAGCTACTCCCTCTCTCTGCAGATTCTAAATCCATAAAACTTAAAATAGTTATACTGTATGCCCATTCATTTTCACAACGTACTTATTAAAATTCAATTATATCAAATCACGCTATAGGAGTGAAAACGAAAAATGTTTTTTGCCTTTCTTCTGAAAATTATCCAAAGAGAGAAGGTACAACCTTTTAAAAATAATTCTGCAGAGACGGGAAGGATAAGCTATTTTCCTTTTAGATTTCTAAGTTTTTAGCTTTCATCCATATGCTACTGCGAACTTTCTAAGCTTTAGAAATTACTGGCAGGTTTTCAAATATAAAATACATAGTGATAATTTTCTTGCCTTTATTTTAGCTGTGCCTAAGCAGCTGGCTTGAAGCAGCTGGCAACCCAAGAGGGAAATAAAACAGAACGAAGCCAAGCGCCTCCTTGACTAGCATCACGTGCCAGGGCAAGGTCGGCTTCAGTTCCACTTGGCGTTTCCTTTTAACCTGTCTCAAAAGATCCCTTCTCAGAATATCTGCATCAGTATGTTAATCCTGGCACTGGGTGCTGGGTATTCATGCTTCCCCCAGCTGCTCTCTGCTTCACATCCTCTAAAATCATGGTTCCCCACGCCAAAATGAAATGCAAACTGGTACATTAGTCAAAGACACAGAGAATGAGCGCCAAGTAAGGTGAGAGGCATGTGCCATGAATATTAATGTAACCCAAGCAATTGTAATCATTACAATGGGAGCTGGCACACGTTAGTTACTAACTGCACAGAAGAGGCTGCAGTTAACCTTGGTGAAGGTTAGGAAGCTCTGCTTTAGTCACGCAGAGGAAGTCTTCATTTTTCCAATTGAGTAACAATTCTGGATTCTCAGCTCCCCAAGACAGCCAGTTATTTTCAGGAGCATTGTTAAATTCTCAAAATAAATTTGAATTTGCATTAATTGAAGCTACATGACATACTACAGATGGGTGGTGGTAAAGTAGAAAAAACACAGGATGAAACAGTTTGTGAGAAAGTAAAATCATTCTTGGCAGTGACTGGTTAATTTATAAACAACCTACTCTAACAATGTTTCAGTAAGTGGGATAAAATAATAGTACTAATAAAAACAATTTAGTACTAGATTGGAGCCACCACCCACCCTGAGGCAGAGAAAGAAAATGCTATTTATAAAAGGAAAGAGTTAATAAAAAGGAGAAAGAAGAAAAAAAGATATTCACACTTAAGATGTGTATTTATGGTAGGAGTAGTAATTTACTTAAATGGGGCCGACGTCTTATAAACTGTGAAACCCACCATAATATATGATGTTGCCTTTCCTCTTTACAGCATAAATGAGATTTCCAAAGAGGCCTAAGCTATCAGACCCGCTAAATGTTTCTAAAAACAAAACAAAAATACTAACTTGTAAGAACAAAATAGAAAATAAAGCAGCTTTACCAGCTTTAAGAAAATACTACACTGAATCCCAGCTCAGCTAACTCCATGTCAATAAATATCTGTTGGATGCTAAATGAAATGTCACCGTGTAGAATTTAAGGGAATTTAAGAGAATTTATTAGAAGCCTCCTTGCTAATACAGTTGAAGAAAAGCAACTGAAAGGGTAAAACCTGAATCATCTGTTACGGGTCTGACAAAGAGTCTCCCTTTGACCAACCTTTAATCAGGCTCCTCTGAATCTTCCTCCCAACTAGGCCTCGACTTTTGGACTGGTATGTCTGCCTTTGCATCACCAACTTTAGCAAGGATCCTATTAAGTAGGTTTAGTCAGAATCTCCACCCTTGATATCTGACCACCCTAAATATCTAACTAAATTCCTCATCCTCCACCATCCCCCAAATGATAGCTGATCACTCTGGCCAGTCTTCAGCAAGAATCTCTTTAGATCAGTTCAGCAAAGAATTGTCCTACCCTCTTAGTAATTTTCTAGCCACCTCCTCCCCCTACCCCCAGCCTGTTCCTTGACTATAAACCCCCAATCTTCCCCGTTGTGATCAGAATTGAGCCCAGTTCTATACGGAGGTCTCTTTCTCCCTGCTGCAATAGTCCCTGTTTTTACTGCTTTAACTATTGTCCAGCTCTGATTTTCTTTGAGAGGTCTTAGTCATTGTGCCTCTCTGGAAAACAGTTTGGCAATTCTTCAAAATGTTAAACATAGAGTTACCACAAAACTCAGCAGTTCTACTCCTAGGCATATACCCATGAGAACTGAAAAGATATGTCCCTGCAAAAACTTGTACGTAAATGTCCATAGCAGTATTATTCATACAGCCAGAAGCTAGAAACAACCCAAATCCCCATCAAATGATGAATGGATAAATATCAATAAAATGTGGTATATCCATACAAAAGAATAACATTCAGCAATAGAAAGGAATGGAGCACTGAAACATGCCACCACGTGGAGGGACCCTGAAAACATTGCACACTATGAAAGAAGCCAGTCACAAAAGACCATATGTTGTATGATTCCATTTATATGAAATTTCCAGAAGAAGAAAATCCATAGAGACATAAAGTAGATTAGTGGTTTCCAGGGGATGAGAGGAGAGGGAAATGAGAAGTGACAGCTAATGGATACACAGTATTTTTCTGGGGTGATGCAAACATTCTAAAATCAGATAGTGATGATGGTTACACAACTCTAGATATACTAAAAACCACTGAATTGCATACTTTAAAAGGGTAGATTTTACTGTATATGAATTATACTTCAATAAAGCATTATAAAAAACAAGTCATTTTCACAGCCTTATTTGTTCAATAGGTATTTGCTAAGGGCCTACTATATTCCAGGCACTGGGAAAATAATAATACACAGACATGGTTCCTGCCCTCCCAGAGCTTATAGTCTTGTGGAGGAAGGCTGGGTTTAAACCCTGGCTCACAATTTGCTGTAATCTGGGAAAGCACCTTACGTCCTCATCTATAAACAGGATGAAAGGCAGTACTCAGTGGCTGGCATATTGGGAGGGCTCCCTAAATGTCAGTTATTATTAAGTGACTATGAAAGCAAATTATAAACACCAGAGAGAGAAGGAATACAAATAAAACAAGAGGGCTGAGGTTGGGAAGTTGGAGAAGGTATCTCTTCAGGAAATGACATTTGGGCTAAAACTTGAAGGATCAGCTAAAGGTAGAAAGACTTAAAGAACTACAGACAAAGGAAAATACAAGTACAAAGGTCTTGAGGCAAGGAAGAGCTTGAGGCATTCCAGGAGCTATATGTGCTCAGCAGACACTAAGTGAGGGAGAGATAAGCAGGGGCCAGACTGTGCTGGGTCTTGTAGACCAAAATAAGTATTTTGTTTTTTATTCTAAGTACAATGGAAAAAATCACTGAAGGCTTTTAAGGGAGAAGTATGACATGATCCAAATTACATTTCCAAAAGATCCCTGGCTGCTATGAGGGGAAGAGCATGCAATCAGAAGGCTACTGCTGTGCTCCAGGGGAGAGATAACAGTGACTGTTGTAGAGATCTTAATGACCTTGTCCAGGCTGAGACATATAGAAATGAAAACAAGGATTTGCAGCAGAATCCCTTCCACTGTGTTCTACATATGCAGCTTGCACTGGATAGAACACCAAAGGAAGAGTGAACATGATGTAGAAGAAAGTGTACCATACCAGACCTGAACCCAGAAGCCCTCAAATTCCTAGCTCTACTGCCAACCAGCTATGCAATCTTGGCAAAGACTTCCTCCTTGAGCCTCAGTTCCTTATCAGTATAATTAGAATAACAGCTCTACCTCACCGGGTTACTCTAAGACTTAACTGACTTATATGTGAAAGTGCCTGCAGAGTATCAGGCAATATGCCCTCTAAGTGGTAGTTAACTTAAGAGATACACCCAAAACAAAAACAAAGTACAGATTGTGATTAGTTGTTTGTTTCTCTTTAAGGTAAAGTTGTTTTTTGTTTGGTTTGGTTTGAGTTTTGTTTTGTTTTGTTTCAGTGAGTATGTGCTAAGCTTCTTCAATATACTTGGGCCTGTAGAGAAAACAGCAGGAATCCATCTACTTGTTCCATAGCGTTTACTTGCTGGGAAACCCATACAGTTGTTGCAGATAAAAGTCTTTTCCCAAAGACACATCTCTGGGGAGCAAATATTATGTAAAGAAAACTTTTCCCTAAAGAAGCTCAGGCCAGGGAATGTATGAACCTAGAGCAAAGCAGTCAACATTCTGCTATAAAACTGGTTTTTGAAGTAACCAATATAAGGATTGATTTTAAGAGAAATGTAGCAAAGTTCATGACAAAATTATCCTGTTTACATGTTTAAACTTCTGCTGAAATTAATAAATTATACCCAAATTCTACCCGAAAAACACAGCACTTTGGTCTTGCTGCTGGTGAAGACACCCCTGTACACATTAGAGTCCCCACTTTTTCTGAAGTATATTTGTAGTAAGGGATTTATCTCAAGTTAATTAAACGGTTATAAAAAAGGCAAATTCTTCTGAGACTTTTCTGGAAGCCCCTGATAGAAGCAAATAAGGGAAGTAGTTTTTTAATTACCTTGATAGTTCATTAATGTTTTTGCTGACTTATAATTATATCACATTTCTTCCTACAATTCTTCCAAGAAAGCATTAACTAAAGGAAAAGCAAAGGGTTATGTGTTTATCAGTATGTTGAATCAGATAATGAAAAAGAGAAACAAACAAACAAGAAAAACCTTTCTCATGTATATTGTCCCATAAATTTTTATCTTAAAAAGAAAAAAACAGATTTTTGTTTTATGATTTAATAAAATACCATATTAAAAAGCCAAAGGTAGCAAAACAAGCACCTTTAAATAAATGCCATATTATGTTGTCATAGCTAATTTATTCAATATTAATTATTGATAAATAGGAGGAAATCTAATGATTTCTCTAAACAGAGATTTAATGTTCTGAAAATTATTGTACTTCAAATCCTCTACACAGACACTGACACAGATTAATACAAATAATGCCTGTGGAAATTGCTATAAATGGCACATGTTGGTATAAAGTTATGTCCGCTGGGTAAAGGGGACCCTGGAGGATAACAGTACCACAGGTATTTTCTGAGTTTGTGTGTGTTTGTTTTTTAAAATCCAGCTTCCTTCCAAGAAGCAAAAAACTATGCTTCTATAGAAAAAGAGAAGAAACCAAGAAAGCAGTAGATGGAATGGAAACAAAAATCTTTCTCTACTACCTCTCAACTGAAGGAAACACAATGAATGGAAACAAAAGCTTTATCATTTTGAAAACCTTTCACCTTTCTCCTGGCTTAAGGCAAAAAATAAAAAAGAACTAGAACTGTATTTTATCATTTACATAAAATCAACAGTCATATTATAAAAAGAACCTTACCACTCAGATTTTCTTTCAAATTTAATTCTGCCTAGAGCCTCAAAAGAGAACTGAGTGAAATAAAAAACAAAAACAAAAGCAAACAAACAAAAAAAGCAAACACTTAAGATTCTATTTCCAGTTATTTTTAATCCTGATTGAGATATTTTTCCATGTACAGGACAATAGGACAATGTCTCTATCACAGTATGCTAAAAAAGTCAGTGTTTTAAAATATCATTAGATATAGATTAATGAGAGAGTCTCAGCAAAAGTCAAAAACAAGAGATTTCTTAACTTTCTTCCTCTTGAAAGGTGAAAAAACTAAAAATTCAGCATTTTTGCTCCACTCTATCTGATCATTTAAGTGGTGGATTAAGGCACCATTAATTCTAACTGAAGTGACAGAACTAACCCATTATTTTGGCACAGAATAGGTACACTAGGTTGGTCACAAGGTGTGCTGGCCAAGCTCAGGATGTACCATCTCTCCCTTCATCTCTCGTCCTGAAGTCTATCCAATGTTTGATGTATAGAGTACATAAGCACTCACTTTTTTCCTACAAAGTATGTAAATTTGATTTCATTTACCTATGATAAACTAGTGGAATTACATCTTTTGAGGACCTCTCACAGATTTATTGTATCCTAGAAAATTTAGCATATTTAAAACATGCTACAAAAGGAAAAGAAAATAAACACGTGAACTGAACTGCTATTGTTGCTTAGCATTCTAACAGGAGGCTAACTCTTTGAAATAAATTCCATAGATTACTATGAAAGTGTGATTGAATTTCATATCACAATCAGCAAAAGATTAACAAGCTATCAACTTTCCTTAATCAGTACTGATTCTGATCTCTATGGCAGCACATGTGCAATGAGCTCTCTGCTTAGAGGTTAAAAAAGTATAAAATGGGGTCCCTGTTGGAAAGATTACTTACCATTTGCTATAGACTCAACTGTGTCCCCCTAAAATTTATACGTTGAAGCCCTAACCCTCAATGTGATAGTATTTGGAGGTGGGGCCTTAGGGAGGTAATTAGGTTTAGATGAAGTCATGAGAGTGGAGCGTTAATGATGAGATCAGTGTCCTAAAAAGAAGAGACATCAGACAGCTTTCTCTCTGTGTGTGCGTGCACACGTGCACGCACCATGCAAGGGTGCAGCAAGAAAGTGGTTGTCTGCAAGACAGGAAGAGAGTGCTCTCACCAGAGATGTGAGTGATTAGCACTCTGATCTTGGAATTCTCAGCCTCCAGACTCTGAGAAATAAATTTCTGTTATTTAAGCCACTCAAGTCTATGGTATTTTATTATGGCAGCCCAAGATGACTAGTACTCCATCAAATCAGTGAGAAACAAGGTATTCTTTAGAATAGAGGACAAACTACAAATATAATCTGAAAATGGGCTTGGATTCTTAAGCTTTGTCCTACATGTTAATTTTCCAAGTGACAACTAGTGTAACTATTGCTTATTTTCTTTTTGGGTCACAACAATGGCTACACATTTCCTTTTTTTTTTTTTTTTTTTTTTTGGTACGCAGGCCTCTCACTGTTGTGGCCTCTCCCGTTGCGGAGCACAGGCTCCGGACGCGCAGGCTCAGCGGCCATGGCTCACGGGCCCAGTCGTTCCGCAGCATGTGGGATCTTCCCAGACCGGGGCACGAACCCGTGTCCCCTGCATTGGCAGGCGGACTCTCAACCACTGCACCACCAGGGAAGCCCTACACATTTCCTTTTAATGTCAGTGTCACTCTCCAGTACCCACTCATATGTAATCCTCCATCTTTGCTACACCTATGGATCCAGACCTGCCATATACAGTACTACTTCAACTTATATTCTTCCTCTCTGATGTACAGAAGTAAAATTCAGACTCTCTGACTAATGTTTTCTGGGAAGTAGAGCATTTACATCTAATTTTTTCTTAACACTAAATCTGGGATTCAGATCATTTACAGTAGGTTATTCTTTGGATATCTAATTATTTTACATCATAAATTATTTGCACCAAATTACTTGTAAAAAGCATCATAAGTTATTTCTACTACTCTCCCCCCACCACAACCACCACATACACATAAAAGTTGTAGAAAGTAAAGTTCAAATAAATTTCAGCAAGCTGGCCAGTGAAAAGGCTGGCCTAATTGGCCTTGAATCTTGTGAAACCTGCCCTCCATGCTTCTCCTGTTAGTAAAGAAGTCTTTAGAGCTGAATGGCATCACTGGGACTGTAAGAAAAAAGTCAAATGTTTGATCTGTCTCATTTTCTACCACCCACTCACCTCAGAGACCTGAAACTCCATCTCCGGGAGTTTCAATTCCATGATGCTTATAACTGGCTTCACAAGAGAAGAATTAGATTTCTTTTCCTATTTATTTATAGGAAAGGCAATATTACATTCAACATTACCTTAATTATTTTAAAATATTCTATAAGCTATCATTTTATTAGAATTACTTTCACTATTGCCTATTAGCTTTCACACACACTTATTATTGTTGAAATCATATTATAGGTTCTTTTCCACAACACTACACCTTAAATGTACTTCCCAAGTTTTTAGTCTTCATACTTTTCATTGTAATGACTTGATGAGATAATGTCATGATGATATAGCATCACTAATATACCAATTCCCTTTTGATGAACATTGAGGTTACTTCCAATCATTTGCTACTGTGGGAAACAATAGGGTTTGATCATGGTGTGAACACATATTACCTTGGAATGGATTCCTAGGGACAGGATTACTAGCCCAAAGGGTTTTAGCAACTTTTCTACTTTTCCGGTGGTTTACCTTTTCTTTCCCCCCCAAGAGGAACTGTGCCAATGTCTTCGCCAGCAATGAATAAGTTCCTGGTTTCTTTTTAAAATAAAAATGTACAAATTTTGCTGCAAATTTGCCCATATGAGACGTTCACTTTTGTGATGGCAGGGGGGGATTACCTCAATATAATTATAAAATGATACCTATGTGCTATAAATTTGAACAAGACCTTTGAGAGTGAATTATGATAAACATTTTTTCATGTTCACTTTACTAACTGTATTTCTCTTTGTGTGAATTATCTGTTTTGTCCATTCATCTGTTAAAGTCTCAATGTTTGAGGGATAAAAACAAACAAGCACTTTATACAAACAGCCCTCCATATCTCGGGTTCCCCATCTGTGGATTCAACCTGCCACAATTAAACATATTTATTAGAAAGACTCCAGAAAGTTCCAAAAAGCAAAACTTGAATTTGCTGAGTGCTGGCAACTATTTACATAGTATTTACGTTGTATTTGTAACATTGTATTAGGTATTATAAGTAATCTACAGATTATTTCAAGCATATGGGAAGATTGCGCAGGTTACATGCAAATACTATGCCATCTTATATATGGCACTTGAGCATCTGCAGATTTAGGTATCTGCAGGGGTCCGAGAACCAATGCCCTATAGATACCAAGGGACGACTGTACTTTGTATTCGTTAGCAGTCATATTGGTACAGATCTATTTTCCCATTCTGCTACTGTTCTAAAAACTGTTACTGAACATACATCTTAAATATTTTTCAAATCTATCTTTTTCTTCATTTTTCTATTTCTTTAAACCCCCAAAAATATCCTTTCACATTTCTATTATATATTCTATTTTTTTAGTCTTTCTAGAACATGATTTTTCCATTAATTTCATTAATTCATTAAGTTCACTAATTTCTTTCAATTTTATATTAGTATATAATAAAAGATGTTGATGTAAATACTTTTTTTTGGCTGCACTGGATCTTCGTTTCTGCACGTGGGCTTTCTCTAGCTGCGGCGAGCGGGGGCTACTCTTCGTTGCCGTACGCGGGCTTCTCATTGCGGTGGCTTCTCTTGTTGCGGAGCTTGGGGTCCAGGCGCACAGGCTTCAGTAGTTGTGGCACATGCGCTTAGTCGCTCCGCGGCATGTGGGATCTTCCCAGACAAGGGATCGAACCTGTGTCCCCTGCATTGGCAAGCGGATTCTTAACCACTGCACCACCCGGGACGCCCTGCAAATACTTGTTTAAAAACTGCTACTCAGCTCCCCAAAAACACTGTAATCCTTTTTTTGGAGAAAACTTATTATATTGTTTACATATTGCTGAATCTATTTCTAGACTTAAGTATTGTTCCATAGACCTGTGTTTATACTTTTTCATCATTATTACTCACTGCTCTTCTATTTGGAAAGTTCCTTGGAAAGCTCCCTTGTTTATTTTTCCATTAGATCATTCTTTCCAGTTCTCCCCAAAATCCCAGAATGATTTTGACTGAAATTGTAGTATATGCATAAATTAACTTTGAAAGGTCAGGGACTGGATTTATAAATTAAAATACTGCATACACGTAGAAGGAATGCTTTGGCTTTCTAACACTTGTTTTCTGTTTCTCTCAGACTGAAGAAGCTTCATGCCTATTTCTTGAGACTGTTGTATATAACAAGATCTCTGGGATTCTATTTCTATGTCTCAGCCTTTACTTAGTTCAAAACATACTTGAAGGTCCACCACCTGTTCTAGCTACAAAACACCTGGAAAGAGACAAGGTTTTCCACTCAGCTGGAATTGTGAAAGAGGCAGAGGAAAATTAGTTCACCACTTCAATTAGAAACCTTTCCCTTATACATGGTGTTGCAGTCATGAATTACCCAATATTCTGCTTGCCTTGTCTGCATTTCCTGCTTCAAATGATTCCATAGCTTTCAGACCCATTTTGACCTCTGTTATGCACAGGCTCTTCTTCCTTGAGCAGCCAGTGTCTAGCCCCACCCACAGTCTGTCTCTAGTGGACCCTTCCTCTCCTATGCAGGCTGCTTGGCTACCCCCAGACCTTCACACCAAAGGATGCCACCACATAAGCCTCAACTCGTTATACTCATCAAATGGATGTGAAATTTCAAAGCTAAATGTTAATATTTAAGTAACAAATCTGTAAACTGGTGGAAGCCTAAGGCCCAAGGTCAGAAATAAATTAAAATATAAATAATAACTATTTGGTATATAAGAATTTGATCTGATATCAAGAGTTCTTCTGTACTTCACAGGTCTCTTAACCAGAGGCACTACTTTCATGAAATGAAGTAGCTGAGAGATGACATTATTCTCAATATCAGAATAAATATAGATCTATATGTCTCAAATTAGCAAGAATTTCATATATATGCATGTATGTGCCAGAAATACCACACACACACACACACACACACACACACACATTTGCCATGATTTGTGTTCATTCTAGCATGTGTTAGACAGGTAAAGAAACAATTCTTAACTTGAAACATTCCTTCTCTTTTCCCTTTAAATAATAATTTCTATTCAAGAACAAAAATCGTATTTGCTATTTCTTTGATACCATCATATAGCATTTGTATAAATATAGCCAACAACTGTAAATGCTGAGGTAAAATTTTTCTGGATTGTAATTTCTCATAAGATACAGGATAGCTATGAAAATAGGATTTATAATTCTACAGCATTTCTCTTTTTTGATACTTGGTTTCCTCCTCAGAATTATGATACTCAATTTCACCACATTGAACCCAAAAATCAAAGCAAATTTAGCCTTCAAGTAAAGCAGCACAATGTTCCTTCATGGAAAAGAGGTCTGCATTAACAACCAAAAGAAAAGATAACAAAGGGTATTAAATAGAACACATTTTAAGTTTTCCACATTAACATTTTTATGCAAATTGATCATTAACTTCTGAACAGATAAAGCTAAAGGAAGTTCATGTTTTACTGGGAAATAAAAACAAAAAAATTCCACCATGCAAACTGTATGGGAAAAAACTGCTCTTCTGCAAAAAGAAAATGTGTTATTGATTTCCCTGTCTTATTTAAATAGATAACCTGACTAGTTAAAGAATAATCTATTCTCAAAAAGCAAAAGCAGATGTGTTTCCAGTCACTCACTCATGCCAGTTAGGCAATATTCCTGATACTCTTGACACTCACAAATACGATTTATAAATAATTTAAAAATAAAAACTCATGAAAAATGAGCATGCTTTACAATGACAGCTCACATAAATCCTGGAATCTGTGGCCCACACACAAGAAACAGCTGTTATCCTAAGTCAGAGGAGTCAGAGGCACTGCCTCAAACCGACTGGGGTTCTGCAAAACATCCCACTTTGATAGGATTACTGTAGCTGCCAGACGCCACAGATGGTAACAGGACTTGAAAAAAATCGGAAGGGATCTTGATTTTTAACCCTCTTACTTTACAGCACAAATAACTTGATCCCAACAAGTGACAGGCCACATTCACATATTACATAGTGACAAAGTTCAGGTCTCTTGACTCTACTTCCCCACTTTTTTTCAAAGGCATTCTGTTAAAAGGAAAATAAGTCCCAATAAAGGAGTACCTTATACTATATTCAAATTGATGATTTCGTATGGGTCTGAAATAACATAATAATTAGTTGATGTCAGAGGTCTTCAACTGGGCTATTATTTGCTATGTTTAAGCATTTGATGCCAAGTAATCAAGCACAGACATATTAGTACAGAACTCAAACAATCTCCTATTAGGAGGAGCCCTAATTCAAAGCATGTAAACAATATCTTACAACTCCCTAAGGCTTAGCTCCTTTTTAAAAATTCACATCAAATCAACACTATAGAAAGCATATCAATTATATCCAAAATATAATGTCGAGAACTGTATGAAAAGCAAAGAAGTAGAAGAAACAGTCCCTGACCTAATGAATTTAAAACTCTAGTTCTAGTTTTGTCCTGGGCCAGTTTTCATTCACACATATGGCAAAAGAAAGGCACTTTCAGACATACTAAGAATGAATGAATTTGGACACATACCAAATAATTATGCTGTACATCTAAAACAAATATACAGTGTTATATGTCAATTATACCTCAATTAGAAAAATAATAAGTATAACAAGATAAATTAAATAGTGAAATACAGCTCTAAGCATAAAAGCTTTAAATTGGCCACGATTTAAAATCACTACATTTTGGGCTTCCCTGGTGGCGCAGTGGTTAAGAATCCGCCTGCCAATGCAGGGGACGCGGGTTTGAGCCTGGTCCGGGAAAGATCTCACATGTCACGGAGCAGCTAAATCCGTGAGCCACAACTACTGAGCCTGTGCTCTAGAGCCCGCGAGCCACAACTACTGAGCCCACGTGCCACAACTACTGAAGCCCACATGCCTAGAGCCCATGCTCCGCAACAAGAGAAGCCACCGCAATGAGAAGCCATGCATTGCAACAAAGAGTAGCCCCCGTTCACTGCAACTAGAGAAAGCCCATGCGCAGCAAGGAAGACACAGGCAGCCAAAAATTAATAAATAAAATAAAAATTTTTTTAAAAAAAGCAAAAAAAAAACTACTCCTACACCTATATTTTAAAAAATAAATAAATAAAATCACTACATTTTAAAAGGTTTACCTTTCAAATCATTAGAAAAAATAAAACATAAGGAATCAATGAAAACTAAACCTACAGCTGTAGATCATCCACAAGTTGATGATAAGCAGCATCTCTCTATTCTCTTCATCCCAGATACTGATACAGAGTTGAAATGGGCAGGTTCCAAGTTAGAACCCTGCAGTATACCACCAGAATCCTCCCCCAGAGTGCCTCCGATGTAGAAGACTCCCTTATACGTGCAAAGCTATTTCCAACTTACACTTTCTTCTATTTTATCTCATTTAATCTCATGTAACTCTCACAACTCTGAGCAAGAAATACACTCTTCAGTAATGCACTGAAATTCTTTTTTCACCTGGCATAAATCAATATTCCCATCACCTGGATCATTAAGCTGGAACAAAAAGTCCTATTGACAATTTGAACAGAAAGAAGGAAGAGTACCAGGAAGGTACCTGAAATTTACTACAATATAATCATCAATTATCAGATACATAATATATCAGATACATAAATATTTTATCAAATAAATAAATCCCCACTACCCCACTGAGCAAACTTGGAGTTAGGTAGATTAGGTACAGTGTAGTGGTTGGTGCATGTCATAATGATCTGATTGCAAATATCAGATCCACACAACTAATAAGACGTGTTAACTCAGGACCAATGAATGCGTGTCTAGGGTTCCTCATACCACATCATCACTAAATATAAGACTTTCCTAATTCATCTACTTTTTCTTTTAACTAGCCCATATTTCTTCAACTCTGAAAAGGAATATGAATTGGATGTACTGCTAAAATCCAAATTTATTTCTCTGCTGCCCTTCCCTGATATGTCCAGCAGAGAATCCCATAGCAATTGCACCCATCAGGAATACTAGTTGTTTTAAAAAAATAATCAATGCTGGGAAAATGCTCACACAGAGCTTAGCAAATGAAACTGTCTTGCTCTTCACCCATGAAGCTTTATTTGCCAAATTACCAAATAAACCAAACAAAAAGAAAGCACAACACGTTACCCTGCCCTCAAGCACAGCATATTTATAGTACAGACCAAGTGTGATAAAGGAAATGACCAACAAAGGCAAAACTCACTTATATTCTAGTTCATGGTGTCCTTTTAAGAAGAAGAGGAGGGAAATGCAAAAATAATAATTGTCACCTTCTAGGCAGACTTCAAGTCCAGCTCTACCCACGACCACCTTTAACATGGGGCATGTGCACATGTTACATGTGACACGTGTCACAGGCACAGTGGGGAAGAGTAGTTTTTGATCCCTGAAGGACTGACAGACTTGCACTATGGCACCTGAGGATCTAGCCTGACAACTCCAATAATGGAAAAGGCCAGCAGAGAGACACAGCATTACCAAGCAATGCCTCTGTTTCACTGACTGGGTTCTTCTGTCTCATTTTATAGTTTTAACAGATGTAGCTCATACCTAAATGGGTATGTGCACAGGTTTTATAATGTACTATATAGTAATCTATACTAGCTATAGTAATCTTTACTAGCTGTACTAGCTAAGGTCAGAACTATGAACTAGAACACTGTTTAGTACATCACTCTCCCAAGCCGTACATAACAATCTATCCTCCCTCAGTGTGGTTGTTTCCCACCCAGCAAAGACTTGAGGGATTGCCACAGAGAAGGACTGGG
Organism: Tursiops truncatus; assembly: GCF_011762595.2. Classification (NCBI taxonomy): domain Eukaryota; kingdom Metazoa; phylum Chordata; class Mammalia; order Artiodactyla; family Delphinidae; genus Tursiops; species Tursiops truncatus. The sequence goes on along the minus strand of NC_047042.1, from coordinate 73,071,724 downwards.
CTGAGGATGGGGTGAAGCCAGGCAAATCTGGCAGCCCAAAACTGTGGTAAGAGGGCCGTGCTTCTATCTCCCTAGTTCCAGCCGGTGCTGCAAGGCAAGATTCAGAGATGCCAGCTACAAATGGAAATACAGAGAGACTCCAAAGGACCAGGGAGAAGATCCCGGTGAGCAGTGATGCTGAGGGGCTTGGCAAAGGGAGTCCATGTTAATCTTTGGTACCTCCAGGACACAGAAAGAGCAGGACACAGCAGAGAGCCCAGGAGACTAGGGCTTTTACTGCTATTGTTCAGATGCTCCAATCACTCTTCTAAAACTGCCTGGAGAAGACAGTGGTTTTTACAAATTATTTTGATTGGAGTAGAAGATTGTTTCTTTCATTAAAACTCTGTGTTCTGTAAAAACTTTCTGACTTCTTCCCTTCATTTAAAAGTTCTCTACAAAAAACAGCAAATAACCTAAATGCTCAACAACAGGTAAATGATTAAATGCTGCATGCCGTGGAATGGCCCATAGCCATTTAAAATGTTGTCTTTCAATAATAGTTTATAAGATACTGAAAAGAGTCATAACAGAACGTTAGGTGAAGAGAAAAAGTGGATGACACAAAACCGCACAGAGTATGCAGCACCACACTGATTAGACTTTTTTAAAGACTGGAAAAAATATTACCTCTTGGTATTGAAACTACAAATGATTGTACAACTTTCTGTACTTTCCAAATTATCTTCACTGAAAATATTTTATTTATAACAAGAAAAGTTATTTATTATTAAAAGAATAAGAACGGATATGAAGAATTACTTTCCTGGAAAAGTAACTACGATGTCAGATGGAAGGTTACAAAGTTATACCTCCAGAAGTCTCTCTGGTGGTTGACGTGGGGAAAAAAATCAACTGAAAGCCAAACATACCAATCAAACTGTTCAGTTTCCTGTAAGTAGGGTATAGGTGTTAGTACAACAGGTCCTGGAAGAACAATAAATTTTATATACACCTACAAAAAGGAGAGTGAGCCTAGGTAAAATTTAATTATGGCCCTTTAAATCGTGCCACACTAATCAATGATGGCATGTTTTGTTTTTAAATCTTCCCTTTCATATCTGCCCTGTGAGATATTCTGGGAAACCAGATCTGAATGACAAGGCCTTGGACACTAGCACTTTTACTTGAGAACACTGCATAAATTATTGATGACACAGAGGCTGCACTGTGTTCAAAGAGTCTGCAGCAGATGAAAAGCTTTTATTTTGGTAAAGAGCAAGAGAATGGGAATAAAAACATGTGGGTGGCTAGACTCTACTAAGGGCTGCCAACCTTCATATTTCTTTTGGCCTTTGTTGTGTGTCCTTCTCTATTTCCTTCAGATAATTTCCTATGTCAGTTAATGACACTCCCATCCATTCAATTCCTCCAACCAGGAACTTGAGAGTCATCCTTGATTTCTCCATCTAATCTCACTCCCCACACCCAATCCAACAAGCCCCACTAGTTCTACCCTTCAGATACATTCTGAACACACCATCTTCTCTCTCCCCACCATGACCACCCTGATCCAGGACACCATCACTTCTCATCTTACACAACAGCCTCCTAATTGGTCTTCCAGTTCCACTCCTGCTCCCCTGGCCTCTTTCCTGCACCAACAAGACTCGAGCTCTTTCCCCTGTCAGAACCTTTGTACGTGCTGAGAGCCCCTCTGCCTGAAAGGCAATTCTTCACAAGGCTGACTTCCTGGAATCCTGCACCTTAACTGTCAAGTCCACAGAAAAGCTTTCTCTGACCACCTTATCTATAGCAAGAGCCCGACTATCTCTGCACCCTCTTTGGTAAATATGGATGTGCTATGTATTTATTTGATGTCTGCTTTACTCATCAAACTATAAGCTTCAGGAGGGAAGGACTATTTCCATCTTGTTCACAGTTGTATCTCTAGCAGCTAAACACAATATGGTTTAATGAACTGAAGAATACTTTGTTTCATCTGTAATTGGTAGTATTTCTACAAGTATATTAGAGTGGGACAAGAAAATAAATCCCTGACTTCCAAGCTGATGTCTTAAATCATTGTTTATGTCTTCATTTATTTTCTCAGCACATCCTCTCACACCAATTTCTGGAATAAAAATTTGGCATGGAGACTTATAACCATGAAAAACATCCCCAGCCTCCAAACACCTGGTATTAAGCTGGCTAACCTACCCTCAGATGTCACAGACTTCACATTACATCTATTTAATCCAAATCCTTTAATTACTGCCAGGCTAGGAAGTTTTCTGACAATGCACACAGAGTATAAAGTCCCAGACACTAAGTCAGGGTAAAATCATACTGCAGCTGGACGTGCACATTTGCATGGTTTTAAATTTTTAATAGAAGACTCTCTAAACAAAATTCTATCATATGGACACCATATCACAGGGCCTACCACACAGATTCTGGGTGAGCTTCAGTTCTTGCAATCAAATGCTCCACTTCCTAAAACCCCTCCCTATCCCATCTCATAAACAACACTAACACTGTTACATGCCTGTAATTAAACCCTTCTGATGAAACATACAACTCTCAGATTACAATGTTTCCCCTGCAACAATAACCATTTCTAAACCCTCTTCATTTAAATGTTTAAAATATTCAATTTATCACTTCAAATGAGGGCTCTATATAGAAAAAAAGATGAATGTCAGAAATAATTCTGAAGGATGAACACACAAGGTGACAAAAAAGTGGCTTTTTTTAATGACCGATGTCCTTAATTTAGCATTTTGCTCAATCTAGTCAATGCAATTTAAGATAATGCCATACAAACGTTAACTCCTCCAGAAAGCTTTGTTGCAATTTTATGTATTTATGTGTTTAGTGCTTAATATATGGCAGTCCCTTTACATGCATTGCCATTAAATCCTCCCAGCAACACTATTAGGTACGCACCAATATTACTCCCCATTTCATAGATCAGGTGGAGGTTTAGAGATAAGTAATTTGGTGAGGTTAAGCCTGACATTAAGTGGCAGGGCTGGTATTGAACCCATTAAATCCATGCACTTAATAACTATTCTATGGCAATGAATATACGAACGAATGCTTCATCCACAGAGCATTTATGAGGTGTCTTCTAGACTTTTCTTAGATTACAACTGCCATTCTTCTGTTTTTAAATTCAAAATCCCTAGATGCTTCCATTACCCATTATGGCTCATATCATCAAGTGAGTAAAGAAACATTTTCTTAGTATACCGTATATTCTAGGCCCTGTACTATGTATCGGTAAAGCAAAGAAGAACAGAAGAAAGCCCCATTCCTGGGGGACTAATATAGTGGAAAGTATAAGTCATTACCACGTGATAGGTGGCATTCTGAGAAGCAATGGGCAGTGACCAACTACCTCCCCAAGTGAAGCTAAAAAAGGCTTCACAGAGGTAACACATGAGCTGGGATTCCAAACAAGCAGAGGTTCTCCAGGCAGAAAAGGGAAGAAAAAGCATTTGAATTAGTGAAAAACACTTTGCAGAGGTGTGAAACTACAAGCATATGGCCTATTAGGTAAAGAGCAAGATTTTAAACAGAAGCTGGAGTTGACAGTGCCCCAGAAGAGAAAGAAAAACTAAGGCTCACCACACAGGCTGAATGCAGACTGAAAGGGTCTTATATGCCATGCTTGGGAAATGGGGCTTACCCCAGAGGTGATGGGAAGCTGTCTGAGAGGCACTGGGCAAAGTAGGAAAAGCAGAGACAGACAGACATGGGTTTGACTCTTCCTTGTGATACTTATGGCATAGCTGGATTTTGCAGAGTACATAATATCCCTGAAACACAGTTTCCTGCAAAACACACACAACATATTCCTTGTGGGTTGTTGTAAGGTATAAAAGAATGCATTCTGTCTATCCATATGAAGCATCTCCTGCAAAGCAACTGCTGAACGCATGCTGGCTCCTTTCACCACTGGGAGTTATAACCTCTCTAGAAATTGATTTCCCTTTAACCGAAAGGTAGAAATCCTAAAAGAATGGAATCATTAAAAGTTTGAGAGCCAGGGAAGGCCTCTGTATTTCTCACTCTTAGCACTGAGCTGGACACATTTGTGAATAAATTTATTCGCTCCACACATTTTATTTGATCACCAACAACGTGTCAGGCCTTGAGATAATTGCTAGGCATACAAAATGAACCAAGCAGACCAAAAAAAAAAAAAAAAAAAAATCCTTGTTGTTTATGGAACTTTCAGTTAGGGCTGGGAGAGCAGAGGCCAGGGGAGATAGACAATACACATTAATAAACAAATTATATAATCTATTAGAAGGTGATAAGTGCATACTTCACTTTTTTTCCCTTTCTTCTGATGCTACAGTGTAACTTCTTTAAAGAATAGCTTTCTGGGGCTTCCCTGGTGGCACAGTGGTTGAGAGTCCCCCTGCCGATGCAGAGGACGCGGGTTCGTGCCCCAGTCCGGGAAGATACCACATGCCGCGGAGCGGCTGGGCCCGTGAGCCATGGCCGCTGAGCCTGCGCATCCGGAGCCTGTGCTCCGCAACGGGAGAGGCCACAACAGTGAGAGGCCCGCGTACCGCAAAAAAAAAAAAAAAAAAAGAATAGCTTTCTTTCCCAACTCTGTAGGGGGTCATGGTGACTTGCTGCTTGCTTTGTACGTGTTTACCTGTACTATGTATCCTTGGTGAACTTTATGTAAAACATCGTGTGTCATTTTGATATACAGTCTTTTGTCTTGAACATGTATATGAGTGTGCCTTTGACTTCTAACAGGCAGAACAATTCTCAGAACTCTCAGAGATGTTTACAGTTAAGTAGGCACTCCCATCTTTAAAGAGCTCTGGTTAATGTGTAATACAGATGCACACCGCACCTAAGGAGGCCCAAACACAGAGAGAGAATTTTATGTTCAGTTTTTCTTGTCCTGCCTTACAATATAAATTTTTTTTTTAATTTATTTTATTTATTTATTTATTTTTGGCTGTGTTGGGTCTTCGTTTCTGTGCGAGGGCTTTCTCTAGTTGCGGCGAGCGGGGGCCTCTCTTCATCGCGGTGCACGAGCCTCTCACTGTCGCGGCCTCTCTTGTTGCGGAGCACAGGCTCCAGACACACAGGCTCAGTAGTTGTGGCTCACGGGCCTAGTTGCTCCGCGGGATGTGGGATCTTACCGGACCAGGGCTCGAACCCATGTCCCCTGCGTTGGCAGGCAGATTCTCAACCACTGCGCCACCAGGGAAGCCCCAATATAAATTTTATTTCATCAGCCACATTGAGAAGGAACCATCTGCTCAAAGACTGGATGAAATGAGCGACTGAGCCCTGCAGATGTCTGGGGGGAGGTCATTATAGGAAAAAGGAATGTGAAGTGCAGAAACCGTAAGGCAGCTGTGTGCCTGGTGGTTCAAGGGATAGCGAAAAGGCCTGCATGGCTAGAGCAGGTCAGGAGGGAACGTAAGAGGAGATAAGACCAGGGAGTTAACGGGGCCAGATCCTGTAGGGCAGCAGTCCTCCCCTTTTTGGCACCAGGGACCGGTTTCGTGGAAGACAATTTTTCCACGGATGGGGTTGGGGAGAGGGGATGGTTCAGGCAGTAATGCGAGGGATGGGGAGCCATGGGGAGCGGCAGATGAAGCTTCACTCGCCCGCCGCTGCTCACCTCCTGCTGTGCGGCCAGGCTCCTAACAGGCCCTGGACCAGTAGTGGTCCCCGGCTCGGGGGTTGGGGACCCCTGCGTAGGGCTTTAACTCTGAGGGTGAAGGAAAGCTTCTGGAGGGTTTGAGCAGAAGAGAAGTCTGATTGGAAAGGCTCTCTCTACTCTCTGTGTTTAGAATAGACTTGGGAATCAAGGGTGAAAGAATGGTCACCAGTCAGGAGAGCTCTGCAGTAATCCAGGCAGAAACGGTGTCTGAAATTTTGAAGATAAAGTCAACCAGACTTCCTGACAGAGTACATGTGGAGCATAAGAAATAAAGGGGTCATGGATGACTTCCAGGAAGTTTTGCCCTGAGCAACTAAAAGGATGGAGCAGTCAAGATCTGAGAAGGAAATAAATGCACGAGTAGTAGGTAGAAGAGGCGCTTGAAATCAGGATGAGTTTGATGAATTTATGGGCCACTCAAGTGGAGATGCTGAGTAGGCCACTGGATGAATAGGTCTGGAGTTCAGAGGAGAGGTTGAGGCTAAAGGTCTAGACTAGAGCAGTCCAGACTAGGTCTAGAGGTCTAGAGATAAAAATTTGAGAGATGTCTGAATATGAATGGTATTTAGAGATGTAAGAAATAGATGAATAAAAAAATACTAACTTTAGAGTCACAGACTTCTAGATTTGATTCTTGGCTCTCATACTGTGTGACCATAGACAAGTTTCTTTAAAACTTCTCTGAATTCACTTCATCTTGTGTGAAATGGTATGATAAAACCTACCCTAGGGATTAAATGAATTAAGACCACAAAGTTCCTGAATGGTGCCTGGTATATATCAAGCCCTCAAATGGTACTGGGTTATCAGATTTTTAACCAGAGTGGTGTTATCCAATTTGTTTTGTTAGAAAGATAAGATTCTTCTTTCCCTCTTTCTCCTTCTTCCACCTCCCTCATGCCTTATCCTTTCCCCTAAAATGAAACATTCTATCAGATAGGTAAATCAAAACTGTAACAATCCCCCCCCTTTTGTTTCTTTATGAAGCCAAGGTGAAAAGACGTTGGAGAGAGAAGGAAAGGGAAAAGGGTGGCATTTAAGCACCCATGCGAGGGTTGTGCACTATGAAAGAACAATGCACTAAGAAAGAATAAATAATGACAAGGCAGAGTATTATACAGTGCTTTCCTCAGAGTTGCTAAGAATGCAGTTTTCTATTATTCTCTCAAAATTTCTTTGACCCTGAGAAATGCAGACCATGAGAAATGTAAATGAAATTAAGGAAAACTGGCTAGAAAGTTAAGAAACAGAGACTGGCATCTTCATGCTCAGGCACAGCAAGCGCTAATACTCAACTGGAATCTCTACAGCTGTGAACGGGAATAATATACGCTGTCTCACAGGGATGTGTTGGCGTTGTTTTACAAGTTTGGACTTAATAGCACTGATATTAAAACCTGAAAACTGAAATAACATTTATGCTATATTCTGAGGGACTTCAATAAATAACAATGTTTACGTATTATGATGGTGTAGACAATCACTTCCTCATCTTGGGAGGTGAGGTCAGGTTCCCTTTAGACCCCACTCATGACAAGCCTTCCTTGGCTAAAGGCAATTAAACACAGGAAACTCTCTGGCCTCCTCTGAGTCCTGTTGACCTGGGAATAGGAGGCAGTTATTCACAGAAGTAATACATATTTAATCAAGACAATATTTCTGGACCTAAAAAGTTAATTTGTCTCAAACTCATGACTTCTTTAAGGAGAACAGAATTTTGTAAGGCCACAATGGAAAAACTGAAAAAGAATAGTCTCAAACACCCCAGCAATGCGTACCAATGCTTGCTTCTTAGTCCCTGTGTTTATCAAAATCAATTTCAAATAAAAACTCTAAGACTATAAGGCATAAGTAATTAATCTTTATTCCCCCACTGAGAAGCTTAAGTCAAAACAAAAAATTACTAAGACTGAACACATTTTCTTCCTCCAAACTGCTATGTATCAGACATCAGAGAGTGGACTTAGATAATAGCAAGGTATTCCAAAGATCGATTATTAGCAGCATGTTTTGTGATGCTTCAACGATAACTCATTCCTGAATGCCTAATGCTTTATCGATTACTATGATAATTTAAAAACAGAAAGGTGATTTGTTTTGCATTGCAATTATGGTCCAAAACACTACGTATCCCACCCCTAAATAGTTATACTGAAAACTTCAAAAGTAAAAAACAATTATTTATTATCATCGTTAATGAAAGAATATATACTGAGCAGTACCACTCTGTTAAAACATTATATTTAACATAAAGACCCTAAAGATTATGCCAAATCTCATTCTACTATTTAATTGCATAAATTTTTCCTTGAAAAGAGAAAAAAATCTATTGGTGGATCAAAGATTGAAAAGTAAAAAAAAAAAAAAAAGTGTAAAAGTTCTAGAAGGAAATATGGGAGGTTTTAATAATTTTTTTTTTTTTTTTTTTTTTTTTTTTGCAGTACATGGGCCTTTCACTGTTGTGGCCTCTCCCGTTGCGGAGCACAGGCTCCGGATGCGCAGGCCCAGCGGCCATGGCTCACACGCCCAGCCGCTTCGCGGCATGTGGGATCCTCCCGGACCGGGGCACGAACCCGTGTCCCCTGCATCGGCAGGCGGACTCTCAACCACTGTGCCACCAGGGAAGTCCTAATAATTTTTTTTAAATCTTGTAGAAGGAAGGCCTTTGTAGGCAAGACACAAAGAAAAAGCTATAAACAAAACAACACAAAAACATCTGACTACATAAATATTTGAAATATCTGCATGAGGGAAGAATTCCACAAATAAAGACAAAAGATAAATGACAAACTGGAAAAGTTTATTTGAAAAGTAGATGGCAGAAAAACAATTAACCTTCTTAATATAAAATAAGCAATTATACATCAATAAAAATTTTTAAACATATTTAACAATGTTCAACCTCATTAAAAATTAAAGAAACAGTTAAACTCATCAGGTTGACAAAGAGTAATAGTAACTGTGAAAAATGATCATGCTTCCTATGTACTATTATCCTCATTTTATAGGTGAGAAAACTATGTAATTATCCCAACATCACAGAGCTAGGAAGTGGTAGAATTGTCATTTTTTTAAGTTTGTTCAGACTAACTTGATGAAAGTGAAGTGAGCAGGTATTTTCATACATTATTGCTGATGATGTCTTATGGAAGACTCTTGGAAGACAATGTCCTGTACCCCACGTCCAGGGCCCCTTCAAATGCTACATGATTTTTCCAGCTCATGAGGCAAACATCTTACCTGTCATTGAAAAATTAATATGTCAAAGTCTTGTGCCCCTTCTAGAAACAGGCTGCGTATTTCCAAAACAGAACTATACTCAGGAATCATGCACACTAGCTAAATATTGTGTTTCTGAGTGCATCAGTATCCCAAGTAAGGGAAAAGACAAGGTTGGACATCAGACCACCTTCCTTCCCCTGCTAGGGTTACACAGTCATCCCACAGGAACTAGGCTGCAGGACATGGGCACCCCAACTGCTGTCCCATTCTCATCACTGCCAAAGGAACCACACTGGCTCTAAGACCCAGATCATCTGCATAACTGAAGCCTGGAAATCAGGAAACAGTGTTTGACATTGTGTTTAATTGGGAATAAAGAGAGTGACAGTCTGTCTGATCTCTGTCTTTTAGTGTTTTGCTCTTTCCATTTCACTGTGACTAAAAATCAAAGTACACTCTAGCCCAGACAGAGGCTATAAAACAGAGTATACCTTGGATAGCCTCTTTGGAAAGTAAATTGGCAATAACCATCAAAATTTTAAAATCATAAACTTCTCCATATACTCCATTTTTAGGGATTTATGTTGAAAATATACTTATGCATGTTCACAAAGACTTGTGCTGTAGCTGAATGTTTATGTACCCCCAAAATTCACATGTTAAATCCTAACCCTAAGGACACCCCAAAGAGCTCCCCTGTCCTTCTGCCATGTGAGGACACAGCAAGAACCAGGAAGCAGGCCCTGACTGGAATCCAACCATGCTAGTGCCTTGATCTTGGACTTCTCAGCCTTCAGAACTGTGAGAAATACATTTCTGCTGTCCATAAGCCACCCACACTATGATATTTTGTTATAGCAGCCTCAAAGGTTTAAGACAACGTGTAACAGCCAAAACTGAAAACAACCTAATAGTTATCAATAGAGGACTATTTAAACTGTTGTACAACCATATAAAGGAATACTAGGAAGCTGTTTTTCTAAAAATATATAATCGATCTAAATGATAGTCTCTACAATATCTTTTCAACACCTGATCTAAAAAGCAATAACTCAAGGAATATAAAAGTATAGATTAAAAAGCTCCCATTTGTATGAAATAAAAGGATGAGAAATATATGCGTGAATTTACTACACAAAAACATTTCTGGAAGGTTACACATGGCCACCCACATTCCTTGGCTCGAGGCCCTCTTCCTCCAACTTCGAAGCCAGCAACAGCAGGTTGAGCTCTTCTCACATCGCATTACTCTGGCCTCTTCTTCTACCTCCCCCTTCCACATTAAAGGACCTTTTGTGAGTACACTGGGACCACCTAGATAATTCAGGATAATCTCTGTATTTTATAGTCAGCTCATTAAAAACCTTAGTTCCAACTGATACCTTAATTTTCCATTGCCATTTAATATATATATGCAGGTTCCAGGGATGAGGACATGGACATCTTTGGAGGTCATTATTCTGCTTACCACAAGTATGGGCATGCAGTTTAGGGAAAAGACTTTCTTTTTTTTTTTTGCGATACGCGGGCCTCTCACTGCTGCGGCCTCTCCCCTTGCGTAGCACAGGCTCCGGACGCACAGGCTCAGCAGCCATGGCTCACGGGCCCAGCCGCTCCGCGGCATGTGGAATCTTCCCGGACCAGGGCACGAACCCGTGTCCCCTGCATTGGCAGGCGGACCCTCAACCACTACGCCACCAGGGAAGCCCGGGAAAAGGACTTTCTTATTTTTCTTTAAAGCAAAATATGCTGTGCTGAAATAACCTGTACAGCTATTTTAGGAAAAGAGGAACATAGGTATGCAGACAGAAGGGGAATTTATATGTGAGAAAACTGATCTTATTAAAAGACAATATATATGGATACACAGTAATAATGCAAGAGAAATAACATAGGAGAAAATGTATGGAAAAGAGGGACACATTCCAGTTAGCACCAAGCATTAATCAAGCATTAATTATTGATTAATGAATTAAAGTTGCAATTAAAGTAGCAACTGCTTTTCAGACCTTCATTCCTTGCTAACATCAATTCTCTAAAAGTATCCATACCACTGTCTCATAGCTCTTGCTAATTTAGTTACTGTAACATGATTCCTTGGCACATAAACGTCTCTAGGCTTCACCTGAGGAGAAACGCAGAACACTCCAGCAACAGCAGGATTTGCAACGAATAACCAATCTGCTTGCTTACCTACCAAAATTACATTTATCCTCAGTGAAGAAAAAATGAATATGCAGTAAAAATCCAATCCTGTATTTCAGAATGACACATTTCTAAGCCCTTTAAATAGAAAGTAGCTAATACATTTGCACACACATCACCCAGGTTTTCTTGCTCATGTTCAGAGGCTTCACACCACAAAGCAGATACAGTCCTTAAAGCCTTCCCTAGAGAAATCCTTGAATTTTCAGGAAGTATCTTCTACTGAAGGTAAGTCTAACTCAATCCAAAGAAAAGGGGTGGGATACACAGTGGAGAGAGGAGGGAAGAAGAAAAGGAAAAAAATAAAACCCAAACCAGTGAATAGTAAGGTTTGATGGTGTGTGTGTGTGTGTGTGTGTGTGTGTGTAATTCCATGAACTGGTTTTATAGAATAAAACAAGAAAAATATTGTTCAAGACACTAGATTAATTCAGAGTTAATTATAGACGTTTTGGCAATGATATTATTGCATAGGCTATATTAAATGCAAATATGGAAGTCTAAATATATCAGGAACTCTCCCTACCAGTGATGGTTTCCAAAAAAAAAAACCTGGCACCTGTCAATACTCCATAGTGACAAACAGATACATCTGGATCCATTGGCAAAGAAATGAACTGGATCAGCAGATTAAGACTCCAATCTTTAAAATAAAGTTTACCAGTGACCACTCCCTAGAGACTTATTATGATGCAACTTGCTCAATTTAAGTGTGTCATTTATTGTTCATAGCATAAATACATTCTTACCAATTGATAGTGTCTGAATTTCTTAAAAAGAACTCTTTTCATGAGCAAGCATGTTACTAATGAAGCTTCTTGGGCTCTTCTAGCTCCCACAGCAGATTCTTTCCCTTGGGACTGCTGTCCAAGTTTTGCAGGATGACTGGCTAGGATAGACAGTATGGTCTATGACTATAAAGAGGTGGGCCAACTGTAGCAAACTGAGCTCAAACCAGACACACCAAGATCACAGCCTAACGGAGGGCCCCAGCCACCCTGCTGGGACCTGCACAGGTGCAGAATAGGGAGAAGGGATTCACTGCAGCCACCTTTCTTTTACACAAAAATTATAAATTAAAAAAAATAAAATTAAAAGCTTTTTCTTATACAAAAGAGAGAAAGTAAATGATATTACTGCATTCTTTCATAACCTTGTAAGTTCTGAGTTTACACAAATACATTTGTAAAATATATACCAAAGGAGTACAAATTCCCGGAGTAATCTAGTAATAGGAACCAAGTATTTTAAATTCTTGCATGCCTTTTGTCCTTTAATACTACCTTCTAGGAATTTATCCTAAGGAAAAAAGCATCATTATGTGCAAAGATCTAACCACAAGAATGTTTACTACACATGTTTATAGGAGATAAAATGAAAACAAAAACAAACAAAAAACTTAACATTAGTAAAGGATTAGTTTAAAAAGGTTTCAACCTACAGCAAAATAATCTATGGCTAGAATCTAAAAAAGAGTAGATATATGTATATGTATAACATTCACTTTGCTATACACCTGAAACTAACACAACATTACATACTCCAATAAAAATTTTTTAAATAAATAAATAAATGTAAAAAAAAATCTATGGCTGTTAAATTTGGCATTGTGTAAAATATTTATAAAATAGTGCTAAATGAAAAAAGTAGATTGCAAAGTAGTATATAGAAAGCGATATCCTTTTATACATATATCACTCAAAGACTATTTTATGTTAAAACAAATAGAGAAGTTATCACCAAGGGAGAGGATTTGGGATGTTATGAATAATCATAAAGCCTCCCACTTATTGAGCAGGGCACTCTGCTTTAAAGACACAGCTGAAGACGTTCACTAGAATTTACACACATATACACCTTTACATATAGATCTATCTATATTGTAAATCCCTCAGTACATCAACCTACAAGTATTCAATACATGTTTATTCGTATTTATACTTGTATAAGTACATATTCAACACTTACTGTATGTGGAGCATTGTTTTAAGATATTTATATATACTATCTCATTAACCCTTTCAGCATGGGCTGGGTGTTGTTCTCTGTTGAAAGATTATAAGATGACCAAAGATCACTTGCCCAGTAAGGGGCAGAACCAGGATTCAATCCCAAGTCCATCTGGCTCCAAAGCTCAGGGCCTTCTTTTTCTTCTCTCTCCCTTTTCTCATTATTTGTATTATTCAAGATGTCTACAATGAAAATGAACTTTGGTGTGCTAAAGAAACAATATGTTATTTTAGATGTACACTAAAAGGATTAAAGTGGTTTCATGTTTTAAAAGTAGCTCTCACCCTAGCCGTGAGGAATAAAAATGTCATTAGGTATCAATCAATACTCACTGGAGGAAACTCTTAATTATAAGGAGGACTAAAACTGACCAGCACTGGTTACTGCAGGAACCGAAGTGAACAAAAGCTTCTTAGCAGTAGGAACTGCTCAATTCTGGCCATTCACTGTGGTCTCCTTAGTAAACTGGGACTCCTTTCCAATTGGCTTAGGAATGACCATTAGCAATGAAGAGGACTCCAGGCAAATTACAGAACAGTTATCACATTATATCTGCCTACAACTATCCCTTTGAAAAGCTGTCACATTAGACTACCTTGTTAGCATCCAATATCCATAAGGTATTTTTCACTTAAGGCGGTAGTGATAAAAAGTCTAGCTTCCTCCTTCCTCCATCATCCCCCTTAAAGAACAAAAGGCACTAAGAGTTTTTACTTTAAAAACTACCCTCAACATCTCCACATGCTGAGCACAAGTATCTGAAACAACTATTTCAATGCAGTCTGGGGTCACTCTTGTTCCTATACAGACTAACACTAACATTCCCCAGAAGCCTACTACAGAAAATTATTTCTCAAAGCATCCATTTACCACTGGCTAGACAGTTTAAATGTTGGGAAGTAATTAGCTAAACTATAATGTCAGATATTAGATTCAACTCCATCTAGAAACAATTTCATGAAATTCACAATTATGCTATTTGCTATATAATTAATTAAAAGAAGTCTCATTTGATCCCTCCCTTACACATTTCAGAAGCAGGCTAGTAGTAAAAGCCCTTAGGGAACATAAGAACAATTAAAAAAATTTTTTTTTAAAACTTTAAGTGAGGCACAGTGTGCTGAACATGTAACAGATAATTTTAATAGTTTCATGAAAACTGAATAAAATATTCCCTCCATCTCCAACAGGAGAATTTGAAAAGATCAAAGCACTTCAATTATCCTGACCAAAAGAAACTCTCTATTGATAACTTGGGTCCAGTCAATGCAAGAGGTGATGGTCAGAGGCTAGGATCAACCTTTTTGGATCCATCTTACCATAGGCTCGTCTGTTTTCCACCTCATTCTAATCCATTACATTTGAGAGCCTTGGTCAGTTTGAATAGCATCATAAAATCTTTTCCTCTTCAGCCTGAAATTGGCTCTCCTCAGGAAGCTTTTGTGGTAGGACTGTGTATTAAGGGCATAACATAAAACTTCAATGCTGTGCATTTTCATAAAAAATACAAGGTCACAGGGCCTTGCTCCCAAATGCCAAATTCTTCTAATCACCAGCATAAAATACCAATGTTTAAGGGAAAGGCTGCCTCACAAAACATGGCACAGGCAATTGCTCTGGCTGTCCGTGTGGCTTCCATGGCAACTGTTCAGGGCAGAGCTGCTCTCTCTACTTATATTGCCAGCGATCCTAGAGACAGAATGCTGGCTCCAACCATCAGCTTTTAAATTTGGTTATTATGAAGTGACCTCCTGGATTTTGTAAGAGTACAATGGACCTTTAGGCTGAACTGCTGAAAAATGGCACGGAAAAAAAAAAAGTCTGACATTGTTACCACATCTACTTCCACCCCTAGGACAGGATTTTAAACTGAAGATTGGATTGGGAGATTCGAGCAGTTGTGGTTTTTCCACCACATGTGGGGCATTTTATTATTACGCAACTACTTTTTCAAAATACAAAATGGGTTCTCTGAAAAGGCAGCTTAAACGATCATGCCTCATTTTCATAGTGACTGGGAAGGAAACTAAGAGTATAAAGCCTAGCACAGCTGTTACTTAGCCTTATTTCTACTACTAATTTTCAAAAGCAAAAAATTAAATAGAAGTCCAGTCAGCTCAATGAGTAAAATACTGAGGAATTTCCTATCTAGTTCTACTGATTCACTATACATGTCATAATGTCCCTTATTCCAGACATGATGTTTTGGGGGGTCCTACACAACAGAAATGATAAAATAAAATATGCTGCATCATTTGGCCTGACATCCAATCACTGATAACGTGAGCTGACTGCCAAAGAGGATGGGTCACTAATAGGGAGGTGGCCCAGCCACACGGAAGGCAAAGCAGAATTTTTAGTATTTCAGGAGCGAGGAGTTCTAAGAAAACACAGGAAAGTCAAGTCTTAATGCATGGAATGAGCTTCCCAAACCATAATAAACAACTCCCAGCAAGATTTATTAAACAGCAAGGAACTATTTTACTTGTCAGCCTGGGTCCTCCACAAATGCAGTCCAGGTCAGAAAAAGAAAAATCAGTACCTCAGGCTTTTAATGCCAATATCCTAAGAAATCTCCAGAATGATTTATAAAGTACACATAAAGCTATATATTTCTCTGTATGTGTCTCAAGAACTCCCAATCATCTGGTTATCCATAATAGTTAGCAGAAAATATTTATTGATTCATATTAGATCCTGAACTAACAAATTCTTTGAGGGTTACCTATTCTACAAAGAACGTACCCAGGGGAAGAAAAAAAAACTAGACTAACCCTAATTTTTGGAAGCTACAAATTATAGTACATTCAACGCCAAAGGAAAGGAAATATTAACTCTATAAACATAATCCATTTTTATCTACTTTAAAATGTCAGACAGAAAAATTCCTGAAAATATTCGTGAAAAAAAACTGTTCTCGTGCTGGCAGAAGTAGTTAGAATGGATATATTTCCTTTATTAAAAATGAAAAAGCCTAAAAAATAACTTTAAATAATCAAGTTGCTGTGAAGAGAAAGGGTCTGACAACCATGACATTGAAGACAGTTAAAATTTCTCCTACATATGTGTGTTTTACTTTAAGCAAATTAGATGTACTGAATAAAATTTGAAATTTCAGACAGGTTATTTGCTTTTTAAAGCAAATACCCCTCCCCCAATAACTAAAAATAGAAAATGTTGCTTTCATTCATTTGAAATATTCTACTGACAAAAGGAATCAATGCACAATTTCAGGAAACAAAGGCGAGGCATACTCTGTATCCCTGAATTATTGTTCCATTCTGACACCACACACAGCTGGTGTTATGCAGACTCCAACTTCCTCAACAAGAGAGCCTGGAAAAGGTCAATTTAATACTAAAAACAAATGGATGATAGTCAGGTGTGCAGCTGATGAATAACCAGCCGATGAAGACCCAAAGACTCAGGGACCTGGGTATTTTATATCTAAAAAACCCAACTCTCTAATCCTCTGCATGAAATCAAATGTAAGCACAGATTGTATTTGCTTAGTGAAAGCCTGAAGGGAAGCAAGGCATGTTGCAACACCACAGTAAAAGTCTTTCATGATACACACAAATACTGCAAAGAGTAGTAATGCTGCTGTCTGTTCCCCCTTACACAAACAAAAACATCTCTGATACATGCTAGTATAAAACCTAAAAGAAATAAACCCCAAAGTAAACTCATAGGTCTTTTATTTCCCTACTGTTTTCCTTAAATAGTGATAATTCTGTGCATTCCAATTAAGCATCAAGAAGTTTATCAAGGGACTTCCTTGGTGGTGCAGTGGTTAAGAATCCACCTGCCAATGTAGGGGACACGGGTTCGAGCCCTGGTCCAGGAAGATCCTACATGCCGTGGAGGAACTAAGCCCGTGCACCACAACTACTGAGCCTTCACTCTAGAGCCTGCGAGCCACAACTACTGAGCCCACACACCACAACTACTGAAGTCCGTGCGCCTATAGCCCATGTTCTGCAACAAGAGAAGCCACCGCAATGAGAAGCCCACACACCGCAACAAAGAGTAGTCCCCACTCACTGCAACTAGAGGAAGCCTGCACGCAGCAAAGAAGACCCAATGCAGACGAAAAAAAAAAAGAAAAGAAAAAAGTTTATCAAATGCCACTAATCCATTTAAATGGAGGTTAAGCAATGCAAAGCATGCTGCAGCATCTATATCAAAGTATCATGAAGCTTAAAAAAAAAAAGAACTACAGATATGCATGACTTTAAGAAAATCTAACAAACAAAACTACAAACATATAAATCAGAAAAATTAGGGAATGATTATTTGTATTTAAAAGATTCTCCTTAAATATCAGCTTGAGATAAGATAAAATATGGTACCACTACAAAGGTATGAATTCCATTCACATTCTCCTGACATTATTGTGTTTAATAAGAAAGAGGCCCTGAAACATGAGATTAAATAAATACAGGTGTTAGGTGAATTAAGCACAAAACCCAGAACCACTAATATTCTGTCTTTAAATAAATCTCCCAACACATCATAGACTTTCATACAGAAAACTATTAAATGGACAAATTACTATTATTGTTTAGTTTGACAGCCACTAAGATGAATACACCCAAGTCACAGGGAAAATGCAATGCAATTGGAAGTATAAAGCAATAACATAAAAACTCCAATATGATAATACCTAATAATAATAGGTAACATTTATTGAGTCTTTACTAAGTAATAAGCATTTAATTGCATTTAAAAACTCACAACAGCCCATGATATAGTATGCGATACATATGTCCATTTTACAGAGTAAGAAACTGAGGTGCAGAGAAATTAGTTAATCTACCCAAGGTCATACAGTGGGCAGAATGAGAATTTCAGCCTCAAAAGTCAGATTCCAGAGCATGTAAACCAGGAACCATGCACCCTTCATTAAAAAGTGCAACAGGGTATTCAAAAATGTGGGATGCGTTTTGGTAGGGAGCAGTGATTAGAGGGGTAGGGGACAGGAGAAGGATGATGTTGGAAAAGTTGAGAATAATTGTTCTGTGTGCAAAAGAAGTTTCTATGATGATGACCATGGGATGATGATTAAAAAAAAAAAAAGTGCTTGAGAACCATCACATTAGGAGAACCAGGAAAATTCATAGAGTAACTGGTACCTGAGATGAACTTCAAAGAGTTAGAGAATGGTTAAGATTTGAATAGCTGGAAATAGAGGTAAGATCCAAATAGAGGCTCTTGCATGAGAAAAGGCACTCAGGAAAAAGCAAATAATAAATACAGAGTAGTAGTGGGAGTTAAGCCAGGAGAGGAAAGTGGCAACCGTATGGTGGCTAGCTTTAAACACCTGGGCAAAAAGTTTATATTTAGTTCAAAAAGCAGAGTCATCGAGTTTTTGAACAGCTGTTGGCCATTGGAAAACATGATCAGCAAGCTAGCTGACATAAAAGAATACAAATTGTGTAATTCCACATACATTAACTCCAAGGCAAAACTAATCTTAAATCATAAAAATCAGAAAATGACTGCCTAGTGATGAGGGAAACCATTTGGAAAAGGCACAAGAGAACTTTCTGAAGTGATGAGAAATGCTCTATATCTTACTTGGGTGGTGCTTATAGGTGCATGTAAAATTGTCAAAACTAATAGAAGACAATAGCTGTGCATTTTATAGTATGTTAATTATATCTCAATTTTTTTAAAGAGGCAAAAAAATCACCTAGGCATGGTGGAAGGGGAGCTAAGAAGACAAGTTAAGGTGACTATTACAGAAACCCACGAGAATAATACCAGAAGCGAGGAGACTGTGGATATAAAGAGAAGCAAGAACACTTATCTTAGGTAACTTATCTTAGGTAACTGTATATGTATGAAAACGTTTCTACAAATCAATATTAAAATAAAGTATATATGCATGAATTTTATATATATTTCATTCATCCTGTCCCCTGAGAATATAGGCTGCCAGATGGCAGGGACCAAATAATAACTTTTTCATTTAAAATTATTTTTTCTCATTCTTTTCAATTTGTATACATCTGATGCTGCCATTTCTACCCTCAATTATACTCCATCTCATAACCAATATACATATACTATGTAGTATTTCTGGTATGGAAAACTTTAAAAATAATTAAACTATTGATTGCTTATGTGCCATTAAGGGCTTGTCCCCCTACCTACCTATTTCACTTAAGAATTATAAGAATCTCATGAGGTTACCTATTATATCCATTTTACAGATGAACAAACTAAGGCTGAGATAAGATGCTCACAGCTACTGAGTAAAACTAGGCCCCCTTGTCTGTCTGTCTCAACTCCCAGGTTCTGAAGCATTGTGCTATATACTTACACCAAAAATAACTAATATAGTAGGGCTACCTGGAACCAACTCAGAAAAAGGGTGAGAAAGTCAGTACAGATGAACTCATAATCCATTAAGTATATTCATCCCCATAGTTTTCAAAAGACTACGTTAGTTAACTGGGGGTTATTACAGGACTGCTGTTTTATAAGCTTCTTAAAACAAGGGTGGGGGGATTTGATGTTAGTTGCTTTAGGCATTAGATAAATGTTTACTGATTCATATTTATAATGCATATACATAATATGCTATGTCAGGTCAATTCAATCTCTATCAAATCTGGCTTCACAAAGTTTGAAAACTTTGGAAATTATCACAACTAGTGTCAAATAATTAGAAAACATTCTTAAAAAAATAAAGTCAATTCAAATTCAATTTAACTTTTAAAGGTGACAAATGCCATCCTGAATGTAATTTTAGAGAGAGGTTGTCTTAAAATCTCTTGAAATCATAAGGATCAATAGATTTAATAGACTCTTAAAAAGGCTGGTAACCCAGTAGGACTATAGGACCAGTTTCATAGGAAGAGGGATCCTGTTTCTAAATATAAAAATTTGTAAGTTCAGATCCTTCTAATTAAAGAAATGTGAATATTTAGGTAAAAACTGTAGTAAATTTACTTCTAAAATATAAGAAAGTGATTTCCTAAGATAATAAACAAGAGGAAGAAAGAAGTAGTTTATCATGTTGAGAGAGCAAATGTTTTAAGTGCTGTAAAAACAGCATTTTACATAAATATACAAACTCTGCTTATCTATTTGTTAAAATATATCTCCCCAAAGACTTCTACATGACAACATGTGTTTAGTAAAGTCTCATTTTTTCAGGCTATTTAAGACTTTTCACAAGTTCAAGCAAGTCTTCCAAATTTGAATTAATGAGATTTTACTAATACCACCAACTTTTACATTTTACTATACTTTCCCTAGAAACAAATATTCAGTGGGTGAGGTAAGTTACTCTACTCCAGATAAGTATTCTTTTACCAGTGAAAAAAAGAAACCCCAACTATTCTTTTAATTTCATAACTCATTTTACCATTGCTGAGAGAAACTAAAGAAGACTTAAATGAAAGGATGGATATACCATGTTCATGAATTGGAAGACTCAAAATTGTTAAACCATCAACTCCCCCCAAACTGCTTTATAGATTAAACACTCTCAATCAAAATACCAGTAGGACTTTTTGTAGAAATTGACAAGCAAATTTTAAAATTTCTATGGGTATGAAAGAATCAAGTATAGCCAAAACAATTTTGAAAAAGAACAGAACTGGAGTGCTTACACTACTTGATTTCAAAAGGAATCATAAATCTGTAGCAATCAAGACTATAATACCATGGCCTAAGGATAAACATAGAGATCTCTGGAATAAAATAGAGAGACAACTGATTTTTGATAAAGTTGCCAATTCAATGGGGAAAGGATTGTCTTTTCAAGAAATGGTGCTGGAACAACTGAATTTTGGCGGAAAAAAAATAAATGTCCATCATTACCCCACACTATACACAAAAATTTACTGAAAATGGATCATAGTACACATAGAAGCAAAACATATAAAACGTTTGGGAGAAAAACCTTTACGACCTTAGGTTAGGAAAAAAATTTATATAGGACACAAGACACTGAAAAACTGTATTTTATGAAAATTAAAAATGTAACATCATTAAGAAAACAAAAAGTTACAGACTATAAGAAAATATTATCAAGACATATGTCTTTAAAAAGATCGTATCAAAATATATGAAGAACTCTTAAAATTCAATTATAAGTCAAAGTATTTGAACAGACACTTCACCAGTGAAGATATACCAATGGTCAATAAGCATGTGAAAAGATGTTCAACATATTTGCTGATGAGGGAAGTGTAAGTTAAAATCACAATATACCACTACACACTCATTAGATTAGCTAAAATTAAAGAGACTGACAACATCAAGTGCTGACAAGATATAAAGCAACTGAACTCCCACACATTGCTGATGGGAATGCAAAAAAATATAACCATTTCGGAAAACAGCTTGGCAATTTCTCAACAATTGAGGTCTTACCCAAGAAAAATGAAAACATATGTCCACACAGAGAATTAAACATGAGTAATTACATCAGCTTTGTTCATAAGAACCAAAAACAGGAAACAACTCAGTATCAACAGGCAAATGGCTGAGCCAACTATGTATTTTTTTCTACTACTCAGTAATAAAAAAGAAATGAACTACGACTAGCCACAACAACATGACTGAAAACATTATGCTGAATGAAACAAGTATACATTGTATGATCCCATTTATATGAAATTCTAGAAACATGGAGATTCACTGCAAACTGGCACAAGGTAATTTTGTGGGGTGACGGATATGTTCTATATTTTGATTGTGCTGATAATGATGGTTACACATAGGTACACATTTGCCAAAATTCATCAAACTGTACATTTAAATGGATATACTTTTAAAAATGGATAATTTTATCATATGTATATTGCTCTCCAATAAAATTATTTAAAGAAAAAGTTGGCTTCCCTTGTCATATTCTGCCTATTATATAATGCCAATTCCAATGACATCCAATTTTTTCTTTGATTTATGGGTACCTGTGTCAAAAATAATCTCATTTACACTGCTTTAACTGAAAGAGAAACATATCGTTTTAATATCATAACCCTCTCTGTTCTCCTCTCACTGCCTCACCCCCCATATCCAGTTGAACTTTAAACTTTTTGAAAGCTTTTTGCCCTCTTAACTCTTATCACATGCTATTCCTCTCCATTCCATAAATATCTGTGAAATTGAATCAAACAGAAGTTCTCCATAGTCTGTCTTACCTAGTGTTATTGTGAGAACAGACTAGAAATTAAGCCTTCAAATGGCCTGTGATTTTGTTTCTTTGTTCTATTTTTTTCAGTCATTTTTAACACAACCTTTTCTCAAACAGAATATTATGCCAGAGCCCAATATGTAAAACTGACATACATTTATAAGTTCAAATTTATAATATTTAATAATAACATCAACCAATGAGAACCTAAGTTCATCTATCAGTAGTTCCCCACATATCAAAATTAGTTATTTTTAATATATGAATGTATCTGTTGTTCTTTTAGGTTTTTTAGCAATTAAAAATGAAATTCAAATCAAATATTAAGAGCAGGGGTCAGCAAACTAAGGCGCATGGGCTAAAGTCTGCCTACCAT
The DNA here is from genome assembly GCF_011762595.2 of Tursiops truncatus. Lineage (NCBI taxonomy): Eukaryota > Metazoa > Chordata > Mammalia > Artiodactyla > Delphinidae > Tursiops > Tursiops truncatus. The sequence goes on along the minus strand of NC_047042.1, from coordinate 73,049,068 downwards.
CTGGTTTTGTATGGCCCTTGATCTAAGAATTTTTTTTACATTTTAAAAGAGTTGAAAAAAAACAACAAAAGAAGAAGAATATTTTTTGACATGTGAAAATTATATAAAATTCGAATTTCCACATCCATAAATAAAGGTTTCTTGGAACACAGCCACACTCATTTGTCTCTGGCTGCTTTTGTGCTACAATGGCAGAGTTGAGTAGCTGCAAAAGAGACTGAATGGGCCACAAGTTTAAAATATTCACTATCTGGCTCTTTACAGAAAAAGTTTGCAGACCCCTGATTTACAAAACCCTGAAGCACCAACTTCACGGAGTAGAGCTTGGAAACAACTTGTGACAAAGTGTATTTTCCAAAGATGACCACTAAGATATTTTCCATTCTACTTGCTCTTCTACAATGCACTCTTGCCACTGCCTCACCAAGAGGAATCCAATTCCCTGCCCTTTGAATCTAGGCTCATCTTAGTGACTTGCTTGGCCAATATAATATGGTGGAAGTGACTTCTAAGACTTCCAAGACCAGGTCATAAGGAACCTTGCTGCTTCCTCCTGGGTCTCTTGGATGCTATGGCACAGGATGCTTCCTCTGAGAACCCAGCACCATGATTTGAGAAGCCTGAACCTCATAGAGAAACCAAGAATAGGCATTGCTGCCTACAACCTCAGCTGAGCCTCAAGTCAACAGCCAGCCTCAACTGATATCCATGTGGGAGAGCTATCCTGGCCCTCCAGCTCAGATGAGCCTTTAGATGACTGCAGCCCAGGAGATATCTGACTGCAACCACATTAGAGACCCTACATAAGAACCACCAGTGGTTCCAGTCAATCAGTCAATCTGCAGAACTGTGAAATATAATAATAAATGCTTATTTTAAGTTACTATATTTTGGGGTAGTTTGTTATATAGCAATAGACAACTGAAACACCATTATACTAAAACAAATCTAGGAAAGTTTCAGGTAAGAAATTCCAGACTTGAGTCAAGCCCATGCGTGGACTATCACCAGGCCAAACCCTACCAAAGCCTCCCGCTAAGCCCAGGTGTTCTAGAAGTAGCCGTGGATAAAGGAAGTAGTAAACAATACTCTAATGGAGTCACTGCAGTTTCCTAATCGGTACGCATCCCAAGCAGACTCACTGTTCCCCAAAGCATGCCAATAAGCCTGAGTCTTAGTCTGAAATTCTCACAAAGAAATGGAGCATAATTTTTCTCATTCCTAAAATTACATCAGGATGGGCAAAGAAACAATTCTCAGTTTTCATGCGGTAAATGAACTGATGATTACAATTCCTCGTTATTTTTATTTAAACATCTTAAAAAAATGATAAGTGAACTTAGATGAGATGTAGTCAAGTTAACAGTACATAGCAAAGTATCAGTAAATGGCAGTTTACCTCTAACAAATTTGGGCTTAATAATAAAAGTCCATATTGTCACCTACTCCTGCCTGAAGGGTGACAGGTAAGAGTTGTCCACTGACATATTTCTGATATGTGCCAGTTATGTGTGATAAACTCCTTAGCCTGGAAAATTTAATTAAACTGAGTATCAATCCCCTATAAAGCCCACACATCATATTTTCAATATTACATTAAGCCACAGCAGATTCAAATTTCAAAGAATGAGTGCTTAGTGTATATGTTAGGTATGCTGCTACACTCTGGGGATATGTCTTCAATTGGTGTAAAGTTCATTCAAAAGAGAGTAGCGGGGACTTCCCTGGTGGTCCAGTGGTAAAGAATCCATCTTTCAATGCAGGGGACGCCGGTTCGATCCCTGGTCGGGGAACTAAGATCCCACATGCCATGGGGCAACTAACCGCGTGACACAACTAGAGAGAGAAAACCCGCACGCCACAACTAGAGAGAGAAGCCCAAGCACCACAACTAGAGAGAAGCCTGCACGATGCAACAAAAGATCCCACATGCCACAACTAAGACCCAACGCGGCCAAAAAAATAAAGAAAAAAAAAATTAAAAAAAAAAAAAATGAGAAGCAGCTCTGAATTATTTTGATATTACTGAGAATCACAATGTAACACAGAATGGTATGTTTATTTTATATAAAAAGGGATATTACTGGAACACTTAAGATTCCTAATTTTTTTTCTTAGTTCAATAATTGTTTTCAAGTTTATTTAAATATTTATTCATGTGACTATTGTTCACACTAATGTGGAAAACACTTGCACAGATAAGTGTTTTAAGAGGAAAACATTTCAACCCTTTATGACTTAAGGCAATTCTACAAAAGTGCTGTGACCAGTTAGTGATGTCTGCCACAGGGATGACCAGTAGTGAGAAATATGCTGGGCATTTGCCAACCCTGACCTATTTCATCAGTTTCATGCTGTCTCCTCCCTTCAAATCTCCTACGGGGTCCCTTCAAAGATCCCCGTGATGGAACTTCCACCCAGTCTTAGGAAGTAAGATTTCCCTTTCCTCAGCCAGTCTTTCGCACTGCCAGAGTCTAATCTCCACAGTGACCCTTGATAAGCGTTACCCTGATGCAGATGTCCTGGCCCAAAAAGGCAGATTCCCCTAACATCAAGAGGTCATTGGATCAGCCACATTTTGGGCCCCAAGAGCTTAGATGGTAGATGGCCAAACCCTGGCAGAATGTGGTAAAGCCGTTATTTGCATCCAGGCGATCAAGCACCAGAGTCTCTGCACTTAGTCACTGTATCTGGCACGTGGTTGCTGCCATTTCTACAACATGTATTAAACTATATCTTGGTCCTTCAGTTCACAATTATCTGAATCCATTATTAATAAAAGCAAAATCTCTATAGAGAAAATATTACAATTTACTACTCCAGCACAGCAAATGTGACTACATTACAGGACTTTTAAATAATTCAAAACTGGCATTTTCTAATTAAAGATACACTAATAAGTGTGTTAATGAATGTTTTACACTTATTAGGAAAAAATGGTGGGATATAAATACGCTTTGTAAAACAATTTTAAAATGACCATACAATTCATATTCTTGTGTTCCATATGGTTTTGTATTGAAAATGTAATAGTATTTGAACATAATTTAATGTGATAACTACTATTAATGTTCAAAATACACATTGTCAGTGACTTTTGCAACTCAGAATCCATAACAATTCTATTCACATCCTGTGTAACTCCATGGGGATTCTATAAGGAAAGTTTCCATATATGGTAATTTTTCCCCATAGACTCCCCACGGTTTATACAGGATATAAATCTGGTCCATTGTGACAATGAAAACAACAGATCACTGAAAACTCATGTGTAATTTCTGCTGAACAAACCAAACTAACAATTAGGGAAACTAATACTCAAGTGAAAATAAATAATCTGAGAATTTTAAAATAACCACTGGGCATTTTTATTCCATTTCTGTACTAGTAGAATTAGTATATAAATACCCAGAAGTAAAAAAAATTCCTATCTTTATTTAGTTTAAAATATTCCCTTGATACTAAAAATTATGATGTCAACTGTTAACAGGCAAGAAACCCAAGAGGAAATTTCACATCAGAACTCACATTGTCAAAAGGAAAGAAAAGACAATAATATAGTAAGATAAGTCAAAAGTGTTATATGAGCTTTAACTTCCCAGCCTCCTGTATGACCATGTCCCAGTGTAAATCCCAGTGATCTATAATTATTTTTCCTTATTTGTGACTTTAGCAGTCTGTGGTTTCTATTTATCTAAAGTCATGTAATAATATTTTTTCTTTTATTCAATGTTCTGAGTGCAGAATTAGAGGTAAGTTTTTGGGTGTATATTTAAGTATTTGTATTTTAAGTAAGATGAAAGCATCTAAAATTCAATACAGCTAAATACTAACAGCCAGATTAAAAACGTAGGAAAGGAAAATGGCTGTTTCTAAATTACCTAGTTTCATATGACAAAAACTAATAAAGCAGGGGAGATATAGTACTAAAATGTCAAACATACATATGACAGCAAAAACAGCAGTCTCATACAATTATTTAACAAGAACTAGGGCTTATATTGCAAAATAGTCCAGGTGTGAATAGCCATTTTTTGAATGACCACAGTTGCTGTTAACATCTCAACCAACTCACAAAAATTACACCAAAACAATAGACCTAAGTTTAATCTCACGTATGATTGGTTGTCAAGAATGGCCCTGAAATGCACATAAAAACGGAGTGGGACTCATTTATTTCTCTATCAAAGAGATGCCCATTTAATTATACAGTTTCTTGGTGACCTAATATTGCTAGGGTATATTCATTTTACTATCTCCCACATAATGGCTCAAAATTTGAGATAATTACATTGTTCTTAGAAACATGGTACCATACTCACTATTAAAACTGAGAAGCTGTCAGTTCCAAATTAATGCATTCATCAGTAATGAAAATAAAAAGCAACAGCTGTTGGGACGTCCCTGGTGGCACAGTGGTTAAGAATCTGCCTGCCAGAGCTTCCCTGGTGGCGCAGTAAAAATCCGCCTGCCAACGCAGAGGACAAGGGTTCGAGCCCTGGTCTAGGAAGATCCCACATGCCACGGAGCAACTAAGCCCGTGAGCCACAACTACTGACCCTGTGCTCTAGAGCCTATGAGCCACAACTACTGAGCCCGCATGCCGCAACTAATGAAGCCCATGCACCTAGAGCCCATGCTCTGCAACAAGAGAAGCCACTGCGATGAGAAGCCCGCGCACCGCAACGAAGAGTAGCCCCCGCTTGCCCTCAGCTAGAGAAAGCCCGCACACAGCAACGAAGACCCAACGCAGCAAACAAACAAACAAAAAAAAGCACACTCTTTAAAATAAAAAAAAAAGAATCTGCCTGCCAAAGCAAGGGACACAGGTTCCAGCCCTAGTCTGGGAAGATCCCACATGCCGCAGAGCAACTAAGCCCGTGCACCACAACTACTGAGCCTGTGCTCTAGAGCCCATGAGCCACAACTACTGAGCCTGAGCCCGCGTGCCACAACTGCGAAGCCCACGTGCCTAGAGCCCGTGCTCCGCAACAAGAGGAGCCACTGCAGGAAGAGGTCCGCGCACCACAACGAAGAGTAGCCCCTGCTCACTGCAACTAGAGAAAGTTTGCGTGCAGCAACAAAGACCCAACACAGACAAATAAATAAATTTATTTAAAAAAAAAAAAGCTGCACTTTTGGTGCCCATCAAAGAAAACTGCATGGGGCATCACCCACACCCCAAATGCTTTCCAGCATCTAGCTGCCTACTGAAGGTGATGTGGGCATGCAGAGAATGGCAGGGAAGACTTGTGGGCCAGCCACACCAGGGGTAAAGAGAACTGACACTCTGACACACAGGTCCACCATTTCCCCATCACCACTAAGCTCACAAAATACTACTGCTCTGTTCGGACTTTGGTGATTTCTTTCTCCCTTTCGAGATAACACTAGATGTTCTTTCTAATATATGACAACTATAACAAAATGTTGAGAGGAGGGATTGAATGACACTATTTGCCCCAAGGGCACACTTTCTGAAAAGGTAAGATGTTGCTCTCTTCACTGGATTAATAAGGTAGGTGCTTTGGAAGACACATTAATTTGTTAGACCAGGGCACAATTCCCACCACAGCACATGTTAAATGGTACCCTTGAGGCCTGAAAAAGTTAAACATAGGAGGGGAAACAGGAGGAGGACCAAGCTAGATAAACGCTAATTGAATAAATGCCCATGTACTTGAAGTATTTACTCTTTGGAGAATAACTGGCTTTATGAGGAAGGATGCAGTACAAAACCAGTGTTCCTTACTCCACAAAAAGAAAAGATGAACTTTTTCTCCATTTATAAAATTTTAAGAGGAAATGAAAAATTTTTAAGTTTTATAGAATTCAATTTATCAATTTTAAAATATGAACTATCATTAAGTCAAGTACCTAAAATATGCATTTTAAGGACCACTCCCCTCCCAAAACTTAATTTTAGTACTTTCTTCTTAAACCTAAATTACTTTGATCACAGACTAAAATTGCATTTCCTCAAAGCAGATTAACAGCAGACTTACTACTCCCATTTTTAGACATGGGAAATTTCAGTAAAGGAAAAGCTCGGTGAAATATATCAAGATGGTAACAGAGTTACAGAAGCTATACTTCCTGCTTTGTACTAATGATTAATCTACACATAACATAAAACACTTCCATTTAAAAGTGGGCTGAAAACAGATTGTGCCCAATTTACACAACTATGGGAGATTCAGATACACTAAGTGAGAAAAAATGTGACTGGCACTGTTGGAGTTATTCACTAAAGTGAATTAAGCAGATATTCACTGGGCCTTCCCTGGTGGCACAGTGGTTAAGAATCCGCCTGCCAATGTAGGGGACATGGGTTCAAGCCCTGGTCCAGGAAGATCCCACATGCTGTGGAGCAACTAAGACCGTGTGCCACAACTACTGAACCTGCACTGTAAAGCCCACGAGCCACAACTACTGAGCCCAAGTGCAACAACTACTGCAGCCTGCACACCTAGAGCCCATGCTCTGCAACAAGAGAAGCCACCACAGTGAGAAACCCACGCACTGCAATGAAGAGTAGCCCCCGCTCGCCGCAACTAAAGAAAGCCCGCATGCAACAACAAATACCCAACACAGCCTAAATAAATAAATAAATAAAATTTTTAAGAAAAGAAGGTATTCACTGAAATGAGGTCAGACAAAGCATTTATTAATTTTGTTGCCATAACTATGTAAGTTTTAACTTTGTTAAACAAGGGTCTACTCTTCCAGGTAAATTTTTTGTCACTTTTAAGGCTCTTTTGTGTATGTATGTGTGTGTGTGTGTGTGTGTGTGTATGGAAGAGGTGGGTGCTTTTTTGGCATTTAAATTAAGCAATACTATTTTCAGTGAGACAAAACATGTTATAATGTGATACCCAGGTTACCTCAAATTCCTGACTTCAAAGGTCTGAAACAAAAAGTCAACTTAATCAATCCAGTACTTGAAAGTGAAGACATGGACATTTCTATTGACATTTCCTTCTCTTTTTTTATTTTTTATTTTTTTTGCGGTACGCAGGCCTCTCACTGTTGTAGCCTCTCCCGTTGCGGAGCACAGGCTCCGGACGCGCAGGCTCAGCGGCCATGGCTCACGGGCCCAGCCGCTCCGCGGCATGCAGGATCTTCCCGGACCAGGGCACGAACCCGTGTCCCCTGCATCGGCAGGCGGACTCTCAACCACTGCGCCACCAGGGAAGCCCGACATTTCCTTCTCTTATGAGCAAAGAGCAAGGAGGAGAGAAAGAAAATTTTAAAGAGCCACGTACAAGTGACTATGTCAAAAGAATTCAGAATAGTGATTACCTTTTGGTGAGGAGGAGAAGTAAAATTGACTGGGAAGGGTCATCACAAGGAAACTTTCTGGAGTAACAGAAATGTTCTGTATCTCAAACTGGGTAGTGGTTCCATAAGTGTAAACATAGGCAAAAATTCAATGAGCTACACACCTTGACTTACGCATTTTATCGTATGTAAACCATACCTCAATTTAAAAAGTAAAAGCATCCAATACAAGTAAGGTACTGTAACCAGAAATCAAGGATAAGAATCATGAAATCAGAACATGTTAGAAAAAAAAACAGACCTTTCCAGCATCTAGCACAGCACTGTACATCGAGTAGATGGCTAAACAAGTATTTATTGTAAAAGTTTAGTAAGAATATCCTAGGTGGTTCGGAAGATCCCTTCTGAACTAATTAGAACTTTTAATGTGACTATTTTTCAGAATATTCCAAATATAGATAGGCTCAGCCTATAAAATAGCCTCCAAAAGATGGACATTATAGGTCTAGAAAAGCTATGCCTCAAAACACAAAGAAAATACAATTGTCTTAACTCTGAGTACAGATTTAAGGAATCTCCTTATCTAAAGAAAGCAGTCCATTCTCAACACTTTACAATCACTGACAGTACAAATCTATCTATGGTCTTCTAGGGACAAGCAGGAAACAAAATTTAATACTCAGTAAAGTCAAAAAATGCCCAAAACCTACATGATGATGTTCTGTCTTCTGAATGGTATTCTACCTGTGCAGTAATTTGGTAGCTATGGAGACCAAAAGCAACCAGCAGTTTTCAAACATAGCACATAGCACACGTGTGATATTATCAAAAGATCAGGTTTAATGATCAAGAAAGTCAACATGTCTGCTTGGTAAACCTGGCCACACAATGTTAGAGTCCCTATGCCAAGAACCCAAAGAGTCCCACACTGAGTTTCAACTTGCATTTTCAGCTAAACAAAGTAATAAGACTAATTTTCCTTTAGTAGATAAATATTTCTATCTATACCTAGGTTCCTACATAAACAAAATTCCATGACTGAAATGAAACTGGAAGGTCTTTGCCACTAAATAATCTGTTTCTATTTCTTGGGTGACAATAATTCCAAATGTATCATTAAGTGAATTCAAAAAACATTTTTAAATTATTAGAAAATAAAATTGTCACATGCTGAATGGGACATTACATCTCATTGTTATTCTATCTTGACGTTGATAATTTCAGAAATGGGAAGCCTCTAGGTAAACCAACAAAAATAATCCACCCTTTAAAAAAGCCAATCAAGAACAAAAGAACTGAAGATTATTAGCTCTCTTGAAATACTACTATTCTGGAATAATCATCAGCTATGCACAAACAGTCACACTGATCACCTGAGATCAGAAAGAAAAGGTTGGATTACATATTCATAAGAAATGTGTTTCCTAAATTCCTACCCTAACCCCCTCTCCCCACAAAGACAGTGTCTTGCCAATGTTTAATGTTCTAGGTCAGCAGGTTGAGTCTCTTTAGAAATTCTTAACTGTCACCTTTGCTTATGGATAATGACAAAATAGTCTGCAGAGCCTGTATAACTGCATCGACAAGTTATACTATTCTACATCCAGCATTAAATAATCCTCATTACTTAGGCTGGTCATCATTTTTCAAATACCCGTTTTAGCTGTCTACAAGTGCCATCCAGCCCAGCCCCTTGTGCAGGGCCTGCTCTGCACCAAAGCAATTTCATTGTATAAGTTTTAAGACAGATACAATGCTGCTGGACTGTGGCACTAGCCAGCATATCAAAATTGAAGCCATTGAGGATTAAAAAAAAAATCCATCTTTAAAAATAAAGCTTATTTCTCATTCTTTAAATCTACATATAATATCTACTCCTATGTTTCTGTAAAAATATGGAAGAAGAGGATATAATGATACCCCCATTCTCCTTTTAGATAAAAAATGTAAGCCCTTTTTTCCTTTTTAATAAACATTATCATCTCAGATCCTCCAGTATCTATTTTAGGGTTTAAGGACCATTATAGAACCCACAACAATAGATCAGTGACAGACTTGATCCCATCAATTAACACGTTCTGGGGAGGCTGCCCGGATTCCTGTCTTCCTCCCCTCCCTCTTGGAGGCCTGGTTTTGACCACACTGACATCCCTGGCCTTAAGGATGAATAACCCAGATAAGGGGGAGTCCCTTCCCTGAGACCAATTTCTTTGTAATTAGAGCCAAAATACAAAAGCTGTTAATGACCTAAGGCAAAGTGATATGAACTCCAAGCCAATGAAACCATGACAGCAAACAGATTTCTAAACAGCAAAGTGAGATCCATTTACTTACATGAAGATTCAGTGCCAAACATGGCTGGCTCCAGAGGCTGCTTTTAAAAGATTAGAAGAAAGGAAAAAAAGGAAGGAAGAAAAATCGAGGAGAGTGTACGTGTGAGAGTGGAGAGATGAGCTGCTACACAGCAGAGGTCATGAAGACAGACAATGCAGTCCAAGCTGTGTCCAGCTGCCAGATTCTCCTCTTACAAGCTTCAGTGTTCTCCCGTGTGATTGAAAAGCAAGGTCTCCTACAGCACCAAAAACCGAAGAGCTGTTTTGGAAAATCCAACACGGAAAGGCAGGCCGACGTGGCTCTTCTGGGATGCAGGGAGGCAGGACTAGGTAGCAGCAGGGGCAAGACTGGGATCAGCAGCAACAGCGGATACTGCAATCCCCAGCCCTGTTATAGCAGTAAGACAATAGCAGGGCTTATGCATACACTGGTGACGTCAGAGACACTGCACAGACCGACTGCGCTGCTTGAGCCAGAGGCTCCAGGGGCTTCAGGGGAGCAGGCAATTCAAAGGGGAATTCCTTCGTCCCAAAATGCACAAGACCAAGAGCCACATATATATTCACCCTCCTGACAAGATCTTCATCCTGTGATACCAGGCACTAAAAGAGACCTCAAAGAAATTTAAATATTGGCTTTATAGCAACCAACCACAAAGATATGCAAATCAGAGTTCTTGGTTTTAGGCAGCAAGTAGAACTTTTCAAGGGAATTAAGAATATCAGAAATGAGAAAAATAACCTACCTTTTAAAATAACTTCAGAGCTCACTGTTTTTTCAGTAGGCTTGTGGTAGACTAACAGATCAGGGGTTGTACACTCAACCACAAATATGTGAAAATATGTAAACTATTCCACACACTTTCTGGGCATATAAATTCACAAGCAAATGTAACAGTAAAATAATACTATAAGCACTTAGAACACTGCTTAACACCCAGTGAGCACTCAAATGTTAGTGAATACATTATTATTTATTTTGCAACTATTATTCAAATGTGAAAACCACCACTCTATACTCTAGGAATATATGTATGTACACATATTTCTCCTATCCCGTCTCTTTTGCCTTATTTTTCTTCATTTTACCTCGTGAGAATTCCTGTCATTTCTCCCAAGTAACGCAGTCATGTTAACGCTGTGTGCACACACCAGTGTACACCTGTGTGCAAGTGGGCATAATTATTCTTCATCCATCAACACAAAGAAGATATTATTATTTTGTCTCTTGACTCATTACCTGCATTACCTTTACTCTTAGAAATCTGTTTTTTCTAAAAGCTATAAGTGCATAGACTTTAATTAGAATGTCTATCCAACACAAGCAAAGAAAGCTTTGTTCTAATATTTTTTAAATATTGAAATGCATAAAAAGTATGTTTTTTCAATAATCCCACTTTTAAAATCATATAAAATAGGAAGTTCAAAAGCTCAAGTTTCTTTTCCATCCATTCATCTAAGGTATATACTTTTTCCAATATTTTCTAAAGTTTACAAAGACATGTCTTTATATAACACAGTTTTTAAACATTAAATTCTTATATGATTGTGGAACTGCAAATTACCATCTAAAAAATATCATTAATAACTCTCTGGTCAGTATATGTAGATCTATCTCATCTTTAAATGGTTACACAATATTCCATTGTATGGATGTGCATAATTTATTCAAGGTAATTGGACCTTTATCTTACTGAAAATGCTGAACCATTATGAAGAAATTGCAAAGATTATACATAAGAATAAATACTTTGTTGTAGCTAAGATAATAATAACTAATATTTACTAAATGTTTACTATGTGTCAGGTATTATTTTGGGAACTTCACGTGTATCAGCTTATGTAATCTCCATAAAAACCCTACAAGGTAGGGTTATCCACATTTGATAGACAGTGGTCACACTGCTTACTAAATGATGAGCTGGGATTCAAGCCCAGGCAGTCTGGTTCCAACACATAGACTCTTAACTACTCTTCTATAATGCCTCTTGAAAAATAAAAAAATAATTACCAAAATTATATTTTAAGAATTCAACTAAAATGAAAGGAAAATAGAAATCAACTGAAAATATGGAGAAGAAAATTCTTAAAAGAGAAGGGTCACCAAAAAAACTAAAAATGACAGAAAGGATTAAACTGAAAATTGCAAAACTTAAGAAAAATGCATCCCTCGCAAAAATAAGTGGTCCAGGTCAACAACCAGTGGAGAGCACAGGCATACCTCAGAGATACTGTGGGTTCGGATCCACACCATCACAATAAAGCAAGTCACACAACTTTTTTGGTTTCCCAGTGCATACACAAGTTATGTTTACACTGTACCGTAGTCTATTAAGTGCCACAGCACTATGCCTAAAAAAAAAAATGTTAATTTTAAAATACTTTATTGCTAACCATCATCTGAGCCTTCAGCGAGTTGTAGTAGTAACACCAAAGATCACTGATCGCAGGTCACCATCAAAACAAATGTAACAATAATGAAAAAGTTTGAAATATGTTGAGAATTACCAAAATGTGAGACAGAGACACAGAGTGAGCAAATCTGTTGGAAAAATGGTGCTGATAGACCTGCTTGAAGCAGGGTTGCCACAAACTTTCAATTTGTAAAAAGATGCAATTTCTGCAAAGAGCAATAAAAGAAAGCTCAATAAAATGAGGTATGCCTGTATCAATAACAGTGTTGAGACACAACTGCAGGAAATGGGCAAGGGCAATACACTTCAAAAGGGTTGAAACCAGAATAGTATCTTAACATAAGATCTATTTCAAATTGCATCCCAGATGTTGCACATGAATAGTCACACAAATGGGGGTGGATGTGGCCATCAGAAACGCAAAAGGAAAAGTAGGATGAGAAAATGATTCCTGGGTAGAGATATAGTTAGTCCTCCATATCCACTGGTTCCACATCTATGGATTCAACCAACTGTGGATCAAAATAGTCGGTAAAAAAAATTCCAGAAAGTTCCAGAAGCAAAACTTGAATTTGATGCACACTATTGACATAGCATTTACACTGTATTTACAACAACTTACATAGCATTTATATCATATTAGGTATTATAAGTAATCTCGAGATGATTTAAAATATGCATGTAGGTTATATGTAAATACTACACGATTTTATATAAGGGATTTGAGCATCCGTGGATTTGGGGGTGAGGGCAGTCCTGAAACCAATCCGCCACAGATACCGAGTGACAACTGGTACTTCCCACCAGAGGCCATAGTCTATATGCGACAACTTCTTGCTGACTCACTGATGTAGCTCTTTCTTCAGCTTATATGTGAGGGTGTATATATGCATACATAAATACATTTTTCTGAGTGCCTATACTTATTTCTTGGCACAGATTTCTAAGAGTAAGTTAAAGGCTGCAGTATTTTTCAAGACGTCTACTTTTTAGATAACTATAGCAGGATCAGTATGTTAAAAACGTTAGGTCTCTGGGCTTCCCTGGTAGCGCAGTGGTTAAGAATCCCCCTGCCAATGCAGGGGACATGGGTTCGAGCCCTGGTCCAGGAAGATCTCACATGCCACGGAGCAACTAAGCCCGTGCGCCACAACTACTGAGCCTACATGCCACAACTACTGAAGCCTGCATGCCTAGAGCCCATGCTCCGCAACAAGAGAAGCCACCGCAATGAGAGGCCCGCGCACCACAACGAAGAGCAGCTGCTGCTCGCCGCACTAGAGAAAGCCCGCGCCCAGCAACGAAGACCCGATGCAGCCAAAAATTAAATTAATTAAATAAATAAATTTATATATATATAAAAACACATTAGGTCTCACTTGCCAGCAATCTGGACACATATGACAACCTCTGACTCCTATTAAGGTTTCTATACCCTCTGGATGCCTGAGGTATTTCTAAACACTTCAGAAGGTTGGGATCCATATGGCTAAAGACCCATCTTTGACAAAACAGATGCCAAAATTTTAGTTTGCTCCCATTCTTTCCTCTGGGCAGCTGGCATGAGCTGAGAAAATGAAGACAAATATTAATGGCCTGCCTAAGGAAAACATAATGAAAGAAAATGAAGGAAGATAAAACTGACTGATGTCCTCCACACCCCTTCAAAAAAAAATCACATAATACATTCCAAAACCAAAGTGATCTCTGGGTTATCAATTATGTCTAATTACGCATGCCTGCGGCCCTGCCTGCCTGTGACCCTGCCCTTCCATTAGTAAAGCGAGTACTGTGAATTTCAGGATAAAATTAGCGAAGAAAGAAGAGATCAATATTCAAAATAATTTAGCGGTCAAAATAATTATTGTTAAATTAGAATGTTGCTGATAAAGAAAGATAATAGTGACAATCTTAAAGTAAGTCAATAGTAATTTTTAGAAGAAACCCCATTCATAAATTGACTCAACAACTATTTCCTGAAAGCCTACTGTTCTGCACTCTAGGGATACAGCCATGAACAAACTCTCTCCTCTTTGGAGCTTATGTTCTAGAGGGTGAGATGGACAAATAAATACGTAATATATCAAGTGGTTGTACGTGTTATAAAGAAAAATAAGAGGAATTAACGAGGAGTGATTGAATGGGAGGGTTATTTTAGGTAAAACTGTCAGATAATGTCACCCTAAAAGGATGACATTTCAACAAAGACCTGAAAAAACTGAGAGGAAACTACATGGGTAACATGGAAACCACATGGGGGAAAGCTTTCCAGAAAAACAAAATAAAATACATCTATTCTTGAATATTCAAGACTCAGTTTTCTACTGGAAGATATGCCCTTTAGTGCTATGATGCTGTCATTAGTACAAAAGTGGTTGTGCTGAACTGAAATAAATTCTCTTTTCTAATGCAAAAGAATTCACTCTTCCGTGAACTGAAAATATGTGTGTTCTTTTCTTCAAAGTTTAATAGACTAAATATACCTATACTTGCAAATATGTAAATGTTTATAAAAATCACCACAGAAGACAATACTCAAAATAGCTTCCTACCACATCAGACAACTAGCTTAATAAATGTTATCTCTATTAGTTTGGTAAGAACTTAAACCACATATTCTCTTCAGAGTACATACAAGACCTAATTTTAAAAGTGTCATATCTGGAATTTCTCTGGAGCTGTATCCTTTGTTCACATTAAAGCTTTATTTTCTTACTATTCCTCTTGATGTGTATTTAGCATGTTAAAGTTGTGTGTATTTTAAAATACCACCTATGCATTTATAAAGTATTACTTTAAAAACAACAAAGAAGTGTTTTAATGGCAATACATAAACTATAGAAAAATGAAAAAAAAATCAATGATTCTGTTCTTTGGAAAAAAGGTACAAATATATAATTAAAAACAAACTCATAGTAAAGCTCCCTGGTAGGATTATAGAAATTTGATTTCTTTGTATATGTCTATAAAATGTAGCCCTTTCTGCTTCAACATAGTATCACACATACAGTGAGCCTTCTAACAGGTAATTATATTCTATTTCAGAGCCCTGGAATGAAATTCTGGTACACTAATGTTATAAGGAAAAGAAATTCAAAATCCAGAGAGAGCGAGAGAGAAGGAGAGAAAGAGATACTACTATGCTATTTGATTTAAAGGAACTCTAAAATAGGAAATAAGGATTTACAGAAAAAACATATTTGGGTATTTGGGATAATTAATTACTTTTAAATGTTTTAGCTTCAAAACACATTTACCACAAAAGTCCTTTACATAGCTAGTGCCTAAAAATGGCATTTTATTAACAACTTCACAAAAAAATTAATTTTCTCACCATAATTAGCTATCTTGCCAAAGATCCATCCATAGATCAAAAGGGATCATTTACAAAGAACATGTAAATAATGCCTAATTTAAACACACACTGGGATTTTGTCATTATTCGGGGTATGGAAAGTAGTAGGTCCCTGCCCTGGTGGAAAAATCTTCTTTGTTGTTTAGTTTAAGATGAATCTGTCAGAAAACAGTGTCACTGTTACCCAAAAGTTCGAATGTACGGTAGTATAATTTTGAATTACCTGCACAAGTTTTGGGCAAAGATCCACGTCCATATCTCCTTACCACCACCTTACCTCCCAACCCCACCTTCACCCCGTCCAATCTAAAGAAAGCCCCCACTTAATCATCAAGAAACACTGCCCTTTGTTAACTTCACCTTAACTTTATTCTTGTACCAACTTACCACTCAGTGAAACTAGAAACTGAGAACAAGACTAAGCAGTTTAAAAAAGGAAGAGGTCAGTTACACTCAGAAAATTTAGGATAAAAACTGAAATTCTCCAATTCACTTCACTACGTCAACCGCATCTAAAAGATCAGGCCACACACATGCACAAGAAAATCAACACAATGGCAAAAACGTTTTACAATCTCTGTAGACTGTATATACATTTTATTCTCTCTGTGGCATAATCTGAACTCAGATATTTGTATTCTAAACATTCTGGCCCAGAGGGTAGAAATGTGGATTAAATATGGGTTGCAGTTTATTTTAAGTCTGTTTGAGTAGGACCCAAACTGAAATAGAAGAAACAACAAGGGTATGTCTGAGAAATTCCCTTAAGTATTTATCCTAAATTAATCACAATTTGTATACAACAAATTCATACATACTCAGGAATAAATTCATGCATAATAATTTTTAAAACACACTATTTACAAACATAACCAATGTACTTTTTAAAATACTAATTCAAAACAGTATATTTTAAGTAATTCTACATGGCTGGAAAACATTTTAAATTTAATTTTACCTGTATAATCCATAATGAAGCAACAGGCAGGGAACCGGGTATTTTCCAAAGTAAAACCCTATCAGACACAAAATGAAACAGCTCCCTGGACAGGCAAACCACTCTGGGGAAAGCCGCCTGCCATGTGACATTGAGCACACACACTTCTGCTTATCTCGATTCAAGCTGCAACGGTCATGGCTCTGCTCTCCTTTGCCTGTTCTTTTAAAGCCATCCTTAGAAAAGTCTTTCTTAGAAAAGAACTATTATTTCTTCCCATTTCATTCCTGTAGTATTAGTTTAAAACTAGGGAAAAAATAAATTCTCTTCTTTCTTAAGGTGAAAAGAACACAAGACGGCTTCCCTGGTGGCGCAGTGGTTGAGAGTCTGCCTGCCGATGCAGGGGACACGGGTTCATGCCCCAGTCCAGGAAGATCCCACATGCCACGGAGCGGCTGGGCCCGTGAGCCATGGCCGCTGAGGCTGCACGTCCGGAGCCGGGAGAGGCCACAACAGTGAGAGGCCCGCGTACCACAAAAAAAAAAAAAAAAAAACAAGATATCTATACTTCATCCTAGTACTCAGGGTTACAAACCCACATAACCTGAAATGAATCAGCATCCAAATTTTTAGGAAAAATATCGTCATTATGTTCATTCCTTTGATAGTATGCACATGTGATCAATTTGAAACATTTGATTTGTAAATAAACCTAATACAGGTGATGAAAGAACTATCCTTTAAAGCATATCTAAAACCTTTAACTCATTTGTCTGAGTCCTGAAACAGACATCAGATGGAAAGGACATATGGTCATTCCTGAGACAGACTGCATCTGATGTAATCTTTAATGTCACATTGTCACAAGCATTGAGCCATCTTTTCCTTCATTGTCAATTGTTTTGATCTTGAGTGTGTCCTGGCTAAAGAAACCTTAAGAATGGTTACTCCATCTTGATACAACAATTCTTTAGACCTTGCCCAAAGACAAGATATAAATAAATTTTTTAATTTTTTATCGGCTTTTTTTCCAGCAACCTGAACAGTTGGACAATTTCCAATTTAGAGACATATTAATGCTCCCTTAAACTGCAGCTACTTTGAGAAAGATAAGGCATTGGTGTTTTGAGTGGTTTTACTGGAGTAGCAGGATGTTTTGTTTTGCTTTTACTTTGCTACTTTCCTTTCCATTGAATACATTTCTCCATGAGATAATTTACAAAGTTGACAATACTATACAATATGATTCTAATTTTCAATATAATATCAAAAGTATAAATAGTACAGAAATCTAAACATTCTGGGCTCAATATCATCGATAATTTTATGAAATAAATGAGGAAGCATCATTACATTCAGCCATCTAGTCAAGGCTTCATTACCATAAGCAGATCCCATTACACTGCCATTCTGCTAACAGTCAAAAGCTGTTAATTCCCATCAACCTCACCTGTCATTGTTGCTAAGCAGCCTTGTCTCACTTCTCGAGCTTTAATTCTCTTTGTCTCAATCTAGGGTACTGGCTGGGGAGCCTTCCATGGGCTATAAAAATTTGATATACTTTCTACCTGGTAATTAAAATGTGCAAATGGTTAAAACATTAATGCCATGATTGTTTTAAAATGGTATGTTTAAAATGCCTAATAATAACAGTCTTAATTTCCACGCAACTTAAATGTGTGTGACAACACTGAGCCATCATCAGATGTCACATGAAATGACGTTTTAAGCCTTTCACAATTTAGTACTGTTAGCATGGATTTTTAAAGTTCTTTAATTATCTGAGCAGCATTATTGTAAGAGCAACTGTTTTATTTTTATCTTTTATATTTTATTTATAACTCTTAAGTCACAGATATTTTAAGGAAATGCATTTTATTAACAAAATGAGAACATAATGAAAAATCCAAATTAGAAAGTAGAAGATAGATGGATAGATGGATAGATAGCTATAAAACCTACAATACAGTTAAGTGATTTGCCACACCTCAGAAAGCCAGCAGAGTGGTTGAGAGCCAGGCCCTGTGTCAGACAGAGAAGGTTTAAGCCACAGCTTAGCCACTGCTTAGCTGGATGATCTTAAGCAAGTTTTTAAATCTCTCTTGACTTCAATTGCCTCATAAGTTAAGTGACAAAGGGCCTAGACCAATGCCTGGGATGTGATAACAGCTAATATGTAAACAGCACTTAATGTGGACCAGGCACTGTTCTAACTCATATATTAATAACGTACTTAACCCTCACAACAACCCTGTGAGGTATTATCTTCATTTTATAAGTGAGGAAACTGAGGCATGGAGGGTATGTAACTTAACTGAGGTCACACACTATACATAACAGAGCCAGGTTTTAACCCAAGTAGCGTCGTTCAGAGTCCTTGTGCTTAACGACTACACACACTACCTCCATAGAGTAGGTGATCAATAAATGGAAGCAGAACAAGAAAAACTGTTTCCAAAAACTAGGTTCATCCTTTCCAACCCTGCAGTTTGCCAGATATTCTAATAAACCATGTATTAATAAAAATTCAGAATTTATAAAAATTAACTTTTTATAGTCCATCTTCAATTCCAACATGCAGAAAAATTAAACAGACAACCAGAATGAAAGGGATAAGGCGTACAGTCATTGTGATAGCTTAAAATGAGAGCTGCATTAGCCAGTTAGGCAGAAATAAGTACTCAAGTGCAGAAAACTATAACCATAAAAGGACCTGTACTATGTACTACCTGCACACTCCTAGCAACCACTATGTCCCTCCCTCTCTACTTTTCAGTTTCCAAATGTCACAGTAGATACTACTTGTCTGGCCTCTAAAGAGTCTGAGCAGGTTCCTCTGACTGCACCTTCAAAGCTCACTCAGGAGGACAGCACCTTCGACTAGACGCCCCTGCCTTCCTCCCCAGGAATCTTCTCTTGCCTCATCTCACCCCTGGCAAAGGAGACTCGCTAGTATGCCTAGACGCACTCCTCGGACATGGAAACAATCACATCACAGCACTCTCCAAAATGTACTTACAAGTCATGGGAGTCAGAGGCCCTTTGCAGGTCACCTGTTCCAGCCTACAGCCCAGGGACCACTGTCCTAAGTGTAACTTACTGACTCAGGAGCAGCCCATGCTGTACCCCCAAATCGTATCCCAGATTCATGCTACAATTTACCCCTTCAC
The DNA here is from genome assembly GCF_011762595.2 of Tursiops truncatus. NCBI lineage: Eukaryota > Metazoa > Chordata > Mammalia > Artiodactyla > Delphinidae > Tursiops > Tursiops truncatus. Next base: position 73,029,578 of record NC_047042.1, on the reverse strand, counting down.
AGTCCAAGCCGGAAGAAGCATAGTTACTGAATCAGCAGGCCTGGGGTCTAGCCTCTACACTGCTACTCATTACCTCTCTGGTCTGGGATAAGTCCTGGAACCCTCACAGGTGTCTATTCCCAATGGGCAAAATGAGGAGGTTGAACTGGATGACCCCTAAAATCCAGTTCAAATCCAATGATACAGGATTCTACTTTAAACCAATTACAGCTGGATGAGAAAACTCAAGTAACTCCCGCCAGGGAGCTCTTCCTCCTACTCCAGCCCACAGCATCCCCTCCTCCATGCTGACAGGGCTTTGGGAACAGCTCCACCTCAAGGGTGGGAAGCCAGGGAGCCAGCAGGTATTGTCCAAATCCAGTGCATTCACGCTGAATGGCTGACTCTTCCAACTGTTCAGGCACTGTTCCTCCCTAAACAGGCCCCAGTAACTCAGCCTAGGGGTGAACAGACAAATACAAACATTCATGAAACACAACAGAAATAACTGTTGGAGGCCAAGCCTACTGGAGAGTTCATGCCCTGGTGGGTCATACCTCTTAGGACAACAAGGCCTGGGCGCCAGCAATAAAGCTTCTGAAGGTGACCCCTCCTTCCAAAACATGACTGAGACAGCCTGGACAGGGAGCGCCAAGTCTTCTGGAGATGACAGCTCAGACTGAGACACACATCTCCTCTCTTTGTCCGCCATGGCTTTCCTATCTGGAGTAGTTCTTGATGTGGTAATCCATAGCCCTTTACCCCCCTCAGAAAAGGAGAACGTACCATAAAACCATTTACCATAATTTTTGTTGTTGCTGTTGTTGTTTTGTGTGTTTTTCTCGGTACGCGGGCCTCTCACTGTTGTGGCCTCTGCCGTTGCGGAGCACAGGCTCCGGACGCGCAGGCTCAGCGGCCATGGCTCACGGGCCCAGCCGCTCCATGGCATGTGGGATCTTCCCGGACCGGGGCGCGAACCCGTGTCCCCTGCATCGGCAGGCGGACCCTCAACCACTGCACCACCAGGGAAGCCCTACCATAATTTTACCATAGTATCTTACATTGTATTTCCAACCCATACAATAACTCACTTTATTGCACATTTTAAAACCCCAAGCTCAGGACTGGATTAAAAATGCTTACCCTGTTACTCCAGAAATGATAATATGGGGTTTTCCCTCCAGTCTCTATTCTCACCCTCCTCACCAACAAGTCAGTTATGTCAAAATGCCTTAACGGTATGCTTCATCCAAACTTCCTTTTACTCTAAGTCAGAACAAAGGTTACCTAACAAGTTGATGCTCACCCATGCTTCTCACCACCCACTCCAGCCTGCATCCACCTCAGTATTTCCTTTTCATGTTCTGTCATCCTTCACTGGTTTTGCTTACTGAGCTGCACGATTACCACATGGCCTATTCCATAATGTGAGAAGACTCCACTGCAAAATGAGTTCTCTGACTGAAGAAGATTCTAACAGCATGGGCCCATCTCCTCCCATGAGTGAGCTCTCCATACCTCGAAACGTTTAAGTAAGCTAAGACAGAGAAGCATCAAGCACCAACCAGATAACAAAACAGCCCTATGCAGTAAGACGGGGACTGTTCAACTCAATATCATGGCCCAGACCAGTGCTATACATTCTCCAAGACAAAATTAAGAACCATCCTCACCAAGCACAAAAGCACAATTATGACCAAAGGCAAGCTGAAACCTGAGAGAAGATCTGCTTTACCCAACTCCAAACCTTCAGGTTATTTCTAGATAGACAACACCTGTTTGCTATGCTGGAAAAGAACGGTGGCAGAATCCAAAGCTCTCAGTAGTTGTAAAACACAGACCTCTTATAAAGTAGCAGGGCCACTCGTTTCTTACACGAGCCCCAAGAGAACTGACATCAAGTAAACACAGATGGAGAGAGGGGGGAAATAACTTTTATAAGAGGTGGAATACCACTGATGTTTTTATTCTATCAAAAGATTACTGTAGGGCTTCCCTGGTGGCACAGTGGTTAAAAATCTGCCTGCCATTGCAGGGGACACGTGTTCGATCCCTGGTCCAGGAAGATCCCACATACTGCGAAGCAACTAAGCCCGTGCACCACAACTACTGAGCCTGTGCTCTAGAGCCCGGGAGCCACAACTACTGAGCCTGCGTGCTGCAACTACTGAAGCCCGCGCGCCTAGAGCCCATGCTCCACAACGAGAGAAGCCACCGCAATGAGAAGCCCAGGCACTGCAACAAAGAGTAGCCTCCGCTCGCTGCAACTAGAGAAAGCCTGCGGACAGCAATGAAGACCCAACACAGCCAAAAATAAATAAATAAAATAAATAAATTTTTTTAAAAAAGATTACTGTAAAATGAGACATTGGCTTAAATGTTTAAGGCTAACCAATGAAAAAGAATAACCATCAACTAACCTTGATGTAAAATTAAGAGTCATGAAAAACATAACTAACATTATTAAAATGTCTGGTAAAAACATGAAAGATTAAGATTTTCTGCCCACAAATATGAATCTAACAATAAATGTTTGTTAATTTTACACTTTGAAAGTGAGGGTTATTTTATATATATTTGAATCAAAGTTCTAGTGGAAAGATCACAAGCAAAATCCAGGTTTCTACAACAGAGAGGTACCCAAGCCAAACATATCCTTCTGTAGAAAGCTTCTTTAGAAAAACCACAGACCTTCCTGTGTGGTTTTGGTCTGTTCACCTGGCTGGCAAAAGGAACCACGGGAAAATAAGCAAAGGAAGTCATGAAAAACAGTCATGAATGGACTACTGTGGGTTGTCCCTGAGGCAAAAAAACAGTGGAGAATCCTTCAAGAAATGTAGTAGCACTCAGCTAGAGTTTTTGGTAAGCAAAGAAAGCCACAAATTTCCATGGTACTCCAAAACATAAAATAATACTGATGTGTACAGGGGCCGGCACTCTTTCTACAAAGGACTAAACAGTAAATATTTTAGATTCTGTGGGACCATCCAGTCTCTCTCACAACTACTCAATTCTGCCATTATAGTGCAAAAGTAACCATAAACAACACATAAACAAATGAGTATATGTAGCTATATTCCAATAAAACTTTATTTTTAGACTGTGAAACTGGATTTCTCATCATTTTCATGTATCATGAAATATTTTTCTTCTTTTGATTTTTTTAAACTACTTAAAATATTTTTTTAAAAAAAACACTGTTAGCTTGCAGAAACAGGTGGCCCTCAGACTACAGCCTGCCAGGCCTGTTCTATCATCTTTAGCTGATTTGACCTTTCTCTGAAAGAACTCTGATTTTCAATTAGGTCTCTGCCATTAACAAAGCTCGCAAAGGTAATGGATTCCATCAACAACTGCTTGACGGATCAGACTGGAAATTTAAGAAAACTTGTACCCCAATTCCCTTCTTTTTTAATGATATTATGAGCAACACCTAGTCTTGATAGCCCACACTACCTGTTCACTCCCTATCATGTTAGAGTTAGTAGTAAATGCTGAATCAACTTGTGAGAAATCAACTACTTTAACAGTGTAACAAAAACGTTTCCAACCCACATACATCTATAGCCCTCAAAAATTCTATAAAAATGGAAATCATTAAGACCTCCAAATCTCCTCAATTATACTATAAGCCAGGAAACTTTATACAAAGTACACTCATAGTATAAAACACAAGTAACAGCTAGTTTAGTATGAGAAAATCTAACCCCATTCACCAACAGTAGCTGAAAGAGAACTCTTGAGAAACAAGAAACTTAGATTTCAAGCCTAAATGCATAGTCAACTACTTCAGGTAGCCATTTCACAACAGTACCTCATTTTCATGAAATTAAGACGTAGGTTTAGATTATTTCTGTGGTCTTTTCTAGCTCTAAAATGCTTGTAACGAGCTACACTAATTATATCTGATGTAGCTCACTGAGAGTTTCAGCAATTTTCACTTTTCATTATCCTTCAGATAAGAAGCAGATAATTTCTTCTCTGCTCTTTTATCTCTGGCTTTTTGAAAGGCCAATGAAAATGTATTTCTGATTAGGACAATTGCTGCCTCCTTAGAAATATGCAGTCTTAACACAGATGCAAGTGATTCAAGAGAAAATTTAATGTAGTATGATACTTGGAAGATGCTTCTAGAGACAGATATTTGTGTCTGCTGCAACTATAAAATACAAATTGTGGAGCCTCCTCATAACAAAGGCACACAATCATCCTTTAGCTACCACAGAAATGTGTCTTTAAAATTGCTTCATTTTTCTACAGTAATCACATCCCCACTCTATACAAACCACACTGCAGTCTGCCTCTAGAAACAAGCAGACCTGCATTTTGTCCCTGCCATTGCTACTTGTAAACTGAAAGGTACTCACCTCCAATTCTCATTTTCCCCATCTGTGGAATAGGAATGCCGTTCTTGGTAGCAATGTAAATGATATATTCATAATTGTGTATAAATATTGATGTCTTCTGGAAGACATCTGCAATACACTGTTAGGTTTCAAAAATAAATTGCAAAGCAATAGGAATAATATGATAACACTTTAGAGGGTTTTTTTTTTTTTTTGAAAAGCATACAGTGGGAAAAAGGAAGGAAATTCTGACACATGATACAATATGGATGAATCTTGAGGACATTATCTAAGTGAAATAAGCCAGTCATGGAAAGACAAATACTGTATCATTCCACTTATATGCAGTATTTACGGTAAGTCATAGAGGAAGAAAGTAGAAGGGTGGTTGCCTGAGGCTGGGAGGAAGGGAAAGGGGAATTGTAATGGGCACAGCATTTCAGCAAGATGAAAAAAGTTCTGAAGAATGGTTGCACAACAATCTGAACGTACTTAACAGTACGGAACTGTACACTTAGAAACTAGTTACGATGGTAAATTTTACATTATGTACATTTTACCACAATTTAAAATTTTCAATAAATTTTTAAATAAAATAAAATTTAAGACACTTTAAAAAACATACAGTGGATACTTTGGCAGTAAAACTACTGATGATTTTCACTTTCTATTTTATGTGATTTGTCACTGTTGCAAAAGTAGAATGAGTTTACTGTGGAAAACATTCAACCCAGAAAAATAAGAATAAAGGTATTTTCATTTTATATGTAAATAAGCCTAAAAGCCTGAAAACCATAAAAATCTACCCGCTAAGGGTCCAGTTAGACTTTTTTAAAAAATGAAGTATAGTTGATTTACAATGTCGTGTTAGTTTCAGATGTACAGCAAAGTGATTCAGTTTTATATATATATTCTTTTTCAGATTCTTTTCCATTATAGTTATTACAAGATAAAAGAAAATTACAGGCCAATATCACTGATGAAAAGAGATGCAAAAATCCTCAACAAAATACTACCAAGCCGAATCCAACAACACATTAAAAGGATCATACACCATGATGAAGTGGGATTTATCCAAGGGATGCAAGGATTTTTCAATATCCACTAATCAATCAGTATGATACACCACATTAACAAACTGAAGAATAAAAACCATATGATCATCTCAATAGATGCAGAAAAACTTTTGATAAAATTCAACATCTATTTATGATGAAAAAAAAAAACTCTCCAGAAAGTAAGCACAGAGGGAACATACCTCAACATAATAAAGGCCATATATGACAAACCCACAGCTAACACACTCAATGGTGAAAAGCTGAAAGCATTTCCTCTAAGATCAGGAACAAGACAAGGATGACCATTCTCGCCACTTTCATTCAACATACTATTGGAAGTCCTAACTACCACAATCAGAAAAAGAAATGAACGGAATCCAAATTGGAAAAGGAAGAAGTAAAACTGTCAGTGTTTGCAGCTGACATGATACTATACATAGAAAACCCTAAAGATGCCATCAGAAAACTACTAGAGCTCATCAATGAATTTGGCAAAGTTGCAGGATACAAAATTACTACACAGAAATGTCTTGCATTCCTATACACAAACAACAAAAGCTCAGAAAGAGAAATTAAGGAAACAATTCCATTTACCATTGCAACAAAAAGAATAAAATACCTAGCAATAAATCTACCTAAGGAGGCAAAAGACCTAAATGTCCATCAACAGATGAATGGATAAAGAAGATGTGATAGAGAGATATAAATATAGATAGATAACATAGAGATATCTAGATCTAGATAGGTATATATAGATATACCTAGATCTATAGATATATATAGATATATAGATATAATGGAATATTACTCAGCCATAAAAAGGATGAAATAATGCCATTTACAGCAACATGGGTGGACCTATGGTTTATCAGGCAAGTGAAGTAAGTCAGAGAAAGACAAATATTATATGATATCACTTATATGTGGAATCTAAAAAAATGATACAAATGAACTTATTTACAAAACAGAAAAAGACTCACAGACACAGAAAACAAACTTATGCTTACCAAAGGGGAAAGGGGGGGAGGGATAAATTAGGAGTTTAGGATTAACAGATACACATGACTATACATAAAATAGATAAACAACAAGGACCTACTATATGGCACAGGGGACTATATTCAATTAGTCCTGAAATACATTAAAATTGCATACTGTCACCAGGAACTATACATACAATTAGGGTCAGAATGGCTAGAAGAATGATAAAGGATTGATAAAAAGGAAGTATATTTCTGTTCTTAAATTTGTAGGGAAATACTAACTTTAAATGGCATTTATGCAAGTTTATTTAAATTTTTAATTTGATAAAACAGCGTATAAAGAATAAAAATTTCATTAACTCTAATGCCTAGCAATGCTTGTTGAATGAATAAGTGGACACACTTGAATAGAAACCAACTCCTTGAATCTCAGTAAATATACAAACCATTCAGAATAGATAATTATATTACACTGCTACCAACTGGTGGCAGCATCCCTAAAACACAAGGACAATAACTAGGAAAGGACGAGTTCATTCTGAAACTTTAAAAGATATAAGAGGCTGACAGACTTGTAACAACTTTTCTCCTTTGAAAACTTCACTATTTCCAATAAAATATGGACACTGTCCTTTAAAAAGGCAGGGTCCTTATTTTATTGGACTCTGCTATAAACAGCATAAATAGCATCGGCTCTGCTATCAATCAACTATGAAAAAGATATGCGGTGGAAAAATTACTTGGAATTAGAGCAAAATCGAATTTTGGATTCTACTTTAGGCAACAATGTACCTCAGGTTTTCTCAGACATGAAATATGTGAACCTCTCAGAAACCTATTACCCATATTTCATGTGTGAGAGCATCTAAATGGCAAAATGTCAGGAGTTAATATTATTTATTATTATTAATTAAATTATTATTGGTGACTTTTTCTTAAATAATAAAACATCTCTGAAACATTTCTATTTATGATCCATGTATTTGTTCATACATCAGCTTTCTAATATGTTAAATGCCTAAAGAAAAAAAAAAACCAAATATCTTTCCTTTGACTGAATCATTCTTTATATGGTACTCCATCTTCTCGATTCAATTCAGATTTTTTTCCCAGGACTTTTTTTTAGCAGAAACATGCCCTACATACTTTTCATGAGCATAATTTATTTTTAAATTTATGTCTGGGAATTCAGCACTGTATCTTAAAACAGTGCTTCACGTTAGTCATTATTTCCACAGCCCATCAGCACTTAGGCAGGAAGTGTAATATGCAGACAAGGAACTGAATCTCATGGAGTCTATCAGAAATGTCCCTTGGCGTTTCATAAAAATCTGATACAAAAAAAAAAAAAAAAAAAAAAAAATCTGATACATATATCGTGAAAACTGGAAATGTTTTTATGTTAATGGTAACAACCAATGTAAAGACAAAGAAGAGGGCTTCCCTGGTGGCGCAGTGGTTGAGAGTTCGCCTGCCGATGCTAGGGGACACGGGTTCGTGCCCCGGTCCGGGAAGATCCCACATGCCGCGGAGCGGCTGGGCCCGTGAGCCATGGCCGCTGAGCCTTCGCGTCCGGAGCCTGTGCTCCGCAACGGGAGAGGCCACAACAGTGAGAGGCCCGCGTACCGCCAAAAAAAAAAAAAAAAAAAAAGACAAAGAGGAAAAACAGGGACAATTAATGACTCATTACCACAGGAGATAATTGAGGGTGAAATAGATTGAAACTGAGGCTAGACTCAGGATCAACAGCTTTTAGATTTTCCACTCTGTAAAATGTTAAAATAATATTACATTTTATATTTATATAATATGAATTACTAACATCAAAAATCTGCCCCCATAACGAATCATAAGTAAATAATGATCAAATAAAATGGGAGACATTTTTAAAAGTTATTTTGTCAATATTATAGTGCATTAACAAATACCTTCTGCTTCAGTAAAATTAGATTCAACAGACCTATGTCTGGGCATTTCATTGAGAATGCACATTCTAGGAATGTCTGTATGTTTCTTTAAAAAATATGTATACACTGAGGATAGACGATGTAACAATGAACAAAATACAGAGGCCAGTGAACTCCAGACATTATACAGTAGCAAAACACTTAAACATAGCCATGTTTTAAAAATATCTAAAGAAATTAAAAATATATTAGGTTCCCACATACTATTTACCTAAAATACTCCTAATTATACTTGAATCAAGTCTTCATAGAAATGTATTATAAATGTTTTCCTCTATCCAAAATAGCCCATGAAAAATGTCATCTTTTTAAATGTTTACTATAACTTACACATTTTTTAAAATTAAGTACTCTCTTTAAGCTATTCTAAAGCATTACAAGATAAAAATAAAGGCTCATAGAGAGTTCTTAACACCAGACATAAAACGTAAGTACACTAAATGTAAAATACAAGTATAAAAAAGAAAAAATGTTTTATTTCTATAATCAAAAGTCTATTTTCAGATACTCATCAACTACAATCAATGCCTATTCAAAGACAGATTTCTTAAAGGTGATAGATTATTTAGGTCATTTGGGGGATAGTGCAATGACAACGTCTACATTTTTCTCCCTGAGAACAAGAACTTGGTTACATAAGTCCTCTAGATGCACGCAAAGAATTAGGGGAAAAGTATGTGGGAGGCATGAAGCTTTTGAATTCGGAGTTAATGCCTGAGGAGTGAGGCTTTTTTCCTTTTTTGGTAAAATGCAAATGTATTTGTATGAATTGTGACAAAAAATATAACTGTAGAAATTATGTAATATTATCCTAGGAATGCTTGCTTTACATTTTCAACAAAAGAAAAGGTTTTCAAAGAAAAAAGAGACAAGAACTAACATTTATTGAATTCTTTAGTATGTGTTAGAGAAACTGAAACACTATGATAGAAACTGTCATATATTACATTATCACAATCATTTTCTCCATCTTTGCTATAAAATCATAATGGACTCTATGATAAAAGGCATAAAAAAGAGTCCATCAAGACTCTAAATTATTAAAATGCCTATCTTACCAGAGTTTTAAAAAATTTCTATAGACTGTTCATTTCTTTTCAACATACACAACACATTTCTGAATTAAGAGATTCAACAAGCTGAATATTTCATCCTTTCTCTCCAGAGACCATGGGCAACATGACAAAATGGTAAAATTCTGAGCCAAATGGATATACAAAAACAAGGTCAAAGAACCCTTTAGCTATCTCCCTAGACCTCTGATTATCGCTGTCCAAGAAATTATTTTCAGAACACTGGGCTTTTTTCCTCCTTAATTTAACAATTTTATTGCTATATATCCAAAAGGCAATCATTTTCCATCTGGATCAAGTTATTCTGTCGAAAACATATTATCCATACTATTCAACATTCATCCACATGAATATAAAGAAACTTTGAAAAAAAGAAACAAACAAGGAACCTAAACAGAATTTAAAATAGGATACCATAAAAGGCAGTTTTCTCAATTTAAAAAGTAGACAATAGGTAATGGTGGTATCATTTTGAGAGGTCCCCACCTTAAATTTGTAGAAACCACTGAAAATGGAAGTGAGGTCTCTAAAGATTGTAGTCACCCTGCAAAGACACCCTCCATGTGACATGAATCAAGACAGCAGCAATTAATGACCTGCAGACAACCCATTGAGAACCCCTTCCTAAGAAACATTAAAAAAACAAAGCACATTCTAAAAAACTAATTCAGTAAATTCATCTGGCACTGTAGAAAAATAAGATTTTGTTATTATTGATTTGCACAATTTTTTCATTGAAGGGATTCTACCTTTAACACACACACACACACACACACTGTAGTCCTTAGGGAAGTAGCAGAAATTCTATGTACCTAATCAATTTGAAATAGGCTGCATTAAAAATAAATTATGCTATCAACCCAAGGTAATTAACAAGCTTGTAAGCATAACCAAATACTGCATAAAAACAGCAATATTGCGTTAGACACTTGAAATCTCCTCCCCAAAACAGATATTCTTTCTTGCTTGATCTCCAGCAAAAATTACTTAGGAAAACTTCAATGTGTAAGAAAGTATATTTATAAAACATGATGTCTTTTCAGGTTTCCATATGTTTTTATTATGTTTTGCCTTTAAGCAAAATAGAGACATCAGATTATATTTTGCTAGAACAAGATAAATGTCCTGCCATTACTATGGCATTGAGGGGGGAAAAAAAGGAAAAGTGGTCAATATACCCCCTATATTGACATTAATGCAATTATCAGTCTATCACCCACAGTTACAAAAAAAGAAACACTGTAACACTAGACTGTATCAGAAACGGTCTCTGGTTACTATGACAGTTACATAAGACATACCTTTTCCCAAGCTTGGCCCAGAAACATGTAGGCTGTTAACAGAGCCATGTAGGCTCTGTTAACTGCCTACATGGATGGCTTCTGAAAGCATCATTACCTGATCCCTGCAATTTTATCACCTTTACTAACCACTAGTCCTTTCTGTAACTCACATAGATATAAAAGCCTCTCTTTCCAGCTCATTTATCAAGCGAAAGGTTCCTTTCCAGGAAAACAGACACCTGATATCCAGGGACCATAACAGAAAACAGCAGTAAAACCATTCAACTGACAGCATTGGTAGTTTTCTTTTCTACTTTGTTCTTTCAGGAAGAAGGTGGCCTTTAAATTTGGAAATACATTCTATAAACACATGCATTTTCCCACATAAAACTACAAATAGTTTGACTGATTTGTCTTTTAAAGCAGAGTGAGGCACATATTGTTTGGGTGAGGACTCAGCTGACAATGATTAGACCTCCTGTTGCTTCCACTCATTTGCAGCAGTTTTTCAATCATCCCTGTGGATTTTTATGCACACTAGATAAGGTTCCAGTTTCACTGCTTCTGCACTAAGCAAATGACAAATAGCCTCTTCAGTGTTTTCCAACATCAACATTTAAATGTTCTATTAATTGGTTGCTGCTGAAAAGGGCTCTAGATTCACAACACCATAGGCTGCAGAATAGAACAAAACCTCATAGCCAGAAGCTTTAGAGAATGTCTTTAAAATATCTGAGTTTTTCAGAGAAGAGATAACCCTTTGGATACTAGGATTTCTCAATTGTGATACAACTCTTACCATCAAAAAGATCCAACAGTACTTCTCAATGAGGGTGCTATGGGTATTTTAAGCAGGATAACACTACAGTTAACATCCCTGGCCCCCAGGTATTAAAGGCCAGTGGCACTGACCAGTCACCGTGACAATACAAAGGCTACATACACATTTCCACATGGCCCCTAGTAGGACAGCACTGCCTTCCCCACCTTAATACTGTATTTCCCTGCCATCTTAAATTTGAAGTCACACAAAGCTCAGAATAAGCTTTTCTTAATAACTTTACTATTTTGATAGACTACAAAAGTAACTGGAGATACAAATGGAGATGATATAGGATATAGGACTAAGCCCTCAAGCAGTGTTTAACATGCAGCTTGAAGAAGTCCCAAAGGTCACTTTGCTTTTTTGGTCACTTGTAAAAATATTAAAGTTACCTCTAAGCCTTGCTGCCCAACATGGTAGCCACTAGCTAAGTATGGCTATTTAAATTTAAATTAAAAATTCAGTTCCTCGGTAGCACCAGTACATACGCTCAACAGACGCTTTATTATAGAACATCTCCATTATCACAGAAAGTTCTATTGGACAGCACTACTCTAAGGCTTCCTAAGAATACGACAAGGCACCTCACTGCCATTCTGAGGGATGTTTACAGCAAAGACATAGAATTCTTCAGTGGTAGTAACAAAAAGCACTTACACAATCACAGTTCAACTCCAAACTCTTTTTAACATTTGGCTTTGGAACAAAATTCTAGACATGAGCAACATTAAAAACAGAAACTTCAATATTAGACCAAGTTTGATTAGTAGCTACAGAATGTTTCAGCTCTCTTATAATATCCATAAACAAATTGTTCTAGAGATAACATTGATAAGTGAAATAACACGAAGAAGGCACCTAACCTTTCTTTCTTTTCCAGATTATCATCTACTAAGGGCCAAACTCTGTTTTATTAACAAAACAACTATCTGGTGGCTAGTATGCCCTTCACAAGGCTCTATGTAGCCCTTTGGAACCACAGAGGTATAGATTTGCTCCTATTTGCCCCTCCCAAATTCAGAGCTGGTCCATCTTCTCTTCTATCTGTCACTGGGTTCTCTTCCTCACAGGGTTTGTAGTTCACATACTTACTACACTTGGAATTGTGCCCAAGGAGGGGCCTGGAAGGCTACACTCCAACTATCTAAAATGTTTAGTATGTAAATTCCTGAAAAAGCATGTGATAAGACTGTACAGTAATTCTGTTGTAATTCCTTTTAAACCAGAGTTTTCCAAAACTTCTGGTGTGCTGAAGTTTTATTAATAGGTCTACTATTGAAAGGCAGAAGGGGGGACATTTCAATCTCAAGTAATTTGGAAAGCAGTACGGCACAGGCATGCCTGATTTCCATCCCTGTTCCACCACAAACTGACAGGCTCTAAGACTTTAGGCGGCAGATTGCTTGGTAAACCAAGGTTCTTATCTTGTAAAATGGATCATAAGGCATTTGACTTGCAACCCTTGGATGTACGCAAAGTTATGATCCATATCAGGGGCTGAATACCAAGAATGAGAAAGAAGCAAAGCACAGTCAAACTAAGGAAGACTAGATTACAGTCTGCAGTGCGGTCCATCTCAGTTTGTAAAATAGGTTCCTTCTTACTTGGGGCTGCTTTCCATGGGCTCCCAATCAAGTGGCAACCCTTGTCATTTAAGGCTTAAAGGTCAGTCACTTCCTGTCCATTCATATCACCTCAACCGAGAAGGTTTTACTCCCCTCACTTGGCATTCCAAACTGGTCATGAGCACAATGATAATAACGCCTTTTGTTTGTGGTAACTTGTTTTTCAAAAAGCACTCAGGGAAACTTAAATATGTATATATGTACATAACCGCAAAACCACCTCAGAGTGGCGAGGGTTAATATTACTATTCCTCATTTGTCAAAAGGTAAAGAGATTACAGTCTCTCACAAGTAAGGGCAGAGCCAGGGCTACTGTCCAGATTTCCTGGGCTGGTGGTTCTTTCCTCCCTTCCAACTACCCACTGGATTCTGTTATGTATACTAGTCAGGGTCCTAGCAGGAAGCAGATACCACACCCAAATCAGAATACTTTGAGTAGAGTTTAATAAAAGAACTATTTACAATAGTGTGGGAAGGGCATAGAGTAATTATAACGAATAGTGCAGCTCCCTAGGACCATTACCATCCACAAGATGGAAAGAGCCAAGAAGGAATTACCAGAACCAGGAAAGTGAAAACCATAGAGAGAGTGAAATTCATATAGATATACTGTGGCTTTCACGGAGGGGTACAGCCAGGTAACTCACTCTCCCTAGGTCCTACAATCCTCTACCAGGCTTCTTCCCACTGACTAAACCCAACCAGAAAACAGAAGACAAGACAACTGACTGGAAAAGTCTATAGTAATCATCTCCCAGGGTAGAATGTAAGGGTATAAAAGGCTAAAAGTGAATTGGAAGGAGAAAACAGAAGATGACTGGCACTGCAATCATTTATCTAAAAGGAGAAAAGAAGATATCACATATATTCAGAGCATCAATTTCTCTACAGAAGAACCACTATTAGCATTTCATGTTCAAGAACTATATATTTATTTCTGTTCTTTTTTTTTTTTTTTTTCCCGGTACTCGGGCCTCTCACTGTTGTGGCCTCTCCCGTTGCGGAGCACAGGCTCCGGACGCGCAGGCTCAGCGGCCATGGCTCACGGGCCCAGCCGCTCCGCGGCATGTGGGATCTTCCCAGACCAGGGCACGAACCTGTGTCTCCTGCATCAGCAGGCGGACCCTCAACCACTGCGCCACCAGGGAAGCCCTACTTCTGTTCTTTATTGTGGTCTCTAAGACAGATCTCCTTCATGTCAAAGTACTTCTTCTAGTGCCTTAATGAATTCCTCTTTAATAGTCTTTGGTATAAAAATATCACCAAAGGTTTTCTCTTAATCTAAAATCATTGTGTCCATTGGTTTCTCCTTGTTTGGAGGTAAATATACCTTCTCATTTAGGAAATTCTACTATAAAAATCAGGCTATCTTTCCCCAAAGACTTATAGTTGCTTCCTTTAGTCAATGATTCTATTATTTATTATGTACAAAAATCACTGGTCAATTAGACATATTTTTTGGCAAATAATTATGTCTTTAAGTTTCTTTGATACTTTAGGAAAGATGTTTTTAAATCCCAGAATGTTAAGTATATTTACTAATCAAGTCCAAAACATTCTCCTTTTTTTTCAATTGAAGTACAGTTGATTTACAATACTGTGTTAGTTTCAGATGTACAGCAAAATGATTCAGCTATATATATATATTATTTTTCACATTCTTTTCCATTATAGTTTATTATAAGATTGAATACAGTTCCCTGTGCTTTACAGTAAATCCTTATTGTTTATCTATTTTATATATAGTAGTGTATATCTGTTAATCCCATACTCCTAATTTATCCCTCCCCCTCTTCCCCTTTGGTAACCATAAGTTTGTTTTCTATGTCTGTGAGTCTGTTTCTGTTTTGTAAATAAGTTCATTTGTATTTTTTTTTAGATTACATATATAAGTGATATCATATAATATTTGTCTTTCTCTGTGTGACTAACTTCACTTAGTATGATGTTCTCTAGGTCCATCCATGTTGCTGCAAATGGCAATATTTCATTCTTTTTTATGGCTGAGTAACAGTCCATTGTATGTATATACCACATTTTCTTTATCTACTCATCTGTTGATAGACACTTGAGTTGCTTCCATGTCTTGGCTATTGTAAATAGTGCTGCTATGAAATTGGGGTGCATGTATCTTTTCAAGTTAGAGTTTTCATCTTTTCTGGATATATATGCCCAGGAGTGGGACTGCTGAACATCCTCATATCTATTTGCTTCAAAAGAAAATTTGGAACCTTGAAGACATTATGCTAAGTGAAATAAACCAGTCACAAAGGGACAAATATTGAATGATTCCTTTTATATTAGTTTCCTCAAGTAGTCAAATTCATAGAGGCAAAAAGTAGAATGGGTATGTAGACAGGTAAGTTAAGAGATTTACTATTTTCAAGGGTCAAGGAAGGCTGAACTGAGAAGGTGATATTTGACTAGGAACCTCAAAAAGTGAGGGCGTGAGCCATGCAGCTTTCTAGGGGACAGTGCATAGAACAGACAGTTCAACCTATGCTTATAAACTGCAATTTATATAACATAGAGAAAACTGTCCACTTATTTTCTACCTTCCTTTCTTATTTTAGTGCAATTATAACAACCTAGATCACTGTAAAATAATTTTTTAAAAAGTTGTTTCCCAATGTGTGCACACAACAGAACAAAACAAAACAAGACTAAATCCTTAGAAAAATGGGATTCTTAAGCACAAACACAGCTAGCATGCTGAACAAAAGTCAAAGGGATGGCTTCACCCAGACTAGAAAGAAACTTGTCCAAACTGGACAAAAAAGAAAGTAGGAGAAATTACTCTTTTTCACTTACTCACTCACTCTACAGTGAAGTCAAAGGTTAAACAATCACCAATCTCCCCACCCCTGAAAACACCACACACACACACACACACACACACACACACACACACACACACACACCACACACACACGCACACACAGAGTTTTCTACCAGTCAAGGATCACCAGATACACGAAGAAAATTTCTAACAGAATGGACAGGGACAAAAACAAAAACACTTCTTTTAAAAAGGCATATGGAAGAAACAGAGACAATAAAAATAGATTTCTTCATTTCTTGGTTTTGGAAATCTCTGTGATGACAGCTATTGAAATAATTGAGACTAATAATTAAAATGGGGCTTCCCTGGTGGCGCAGTGGTTGAGAGTCCGCCTGCCGATGCAGGGGACACGGGTTCGTGCCCCAGTCCGGGAAGATCCCACATGCCGCGGAGCGGCTGGTCCCGTGAGCCATGGCCGCTGAGCCTGCGCGTCCGGAGCCTGTGCTCCGCAACGGGAGAGGCCACAATAGTGAGAGGCCCACGTATTACCAAAAAAAAAAAAAAAAATTAAAATGATAGTTGGATTCTAATAGTGTATGGGAGGAATAAATCGTAATCTGTAAAGTATACTAAAAATACTTTAAAATAATCAACAAAAGACAAGAATAGACAATTCGCATCTTTTAAAGCCTGCCCTCTAGCACTCATAACATTATTAGAATAAATACATTTATCCAGAAGGATCAACTTGCTTTACAATAAAATTTTAAAAAATTTAACCATGAAATCTGTACATAGAAATATGTTAAAAGACTGAGAAAAACATAGGAAAAAATTAATTGTTGTGAATAGCTAAAATATTGGCCTCAAATGAACCAGTTTAGTGAAAGAAAGTTGAAGACAAAAATATCCTTCAGTATCATTTTTTAAAATATCAATAAATATTCAATTTTATTAAAGTGGGTGAACTTGCAACCTAATCTCCCACCAATGTCACCCCAAATATACCCAAATAAACACTCTAATAGATCTATCAAAAGAAACTAATCAAGTTGGGATATGAACTGATGCAGGAAAATACTTATGAGTCCTTCTACAGAACTATAAAAATGTCTCAAGCACTTTGAACTTTTAAGGTCAGAACAGGGGCTAAATAGCCAGTACCTCTAAACCAGCAAAGGAGGAAAAAAATGTTTGGTATCAGGACTAGCTATGGAATTTTTGTAAAATAAGAAAAGAGGAGTATGGTCATGGTGGGTGATTCCCAGTACCAGACAGAAACCGACTCCAGATGTGGGAACAAGAGCAGCTCCTAGGTGACAGGCTTCCTGTGAGGTCTGAGCAAGTAGTAAGGTCAGTAATGAATGTGCAGAACTGAG
Organism: Tursiops truncatus; assembly: GCF_011762595.2. NCBI lineage: Eukaryota > Metazoa > Chordata > Mammalia > Artiodactyla > Delphinidae > Tursiops > Tursiops truncatus. The sequence goes on along the minus strand of NC_047042.1, from coordinate 73,012,280 downwards.
TTCCAAGAGCAATCTCATAGGAAAAATAAGTATGAAGTTCAAGAGGTGGTACAGAGTGAAGAACCAAAGCAAGGGCCAGTTTTCGGTAACAAGACTATGGGACTAGGCATAGAAAATCCAAGTCGGAGCAGTTTTCTTGCTGCAGACTCGAGCAGCCAGGCCAGTGGCACTACAGCAAGCCCAAAGGCTTGGGGAGGATGCACATTCCCAGAGAGGCACTCCTGCCCATGGCCTCCTATCCCTCAGCCACATCCTGGCTTCATGGGGACTTCCTCAGAACCCAGTAAGAGGCCTACGGATGAAAAATACCAAGCCCGTTTAGATGGCTCTATATAACACACTCACACTCGGTCACAGTTTCTAACCCTTCTTTTTTTTTTGCGGTACGCGGGCCTCTCACTGTTGTGGCCTCTCCCGTTGCGGAGCACAGGCTCCGGACGCGCAGGCTCAGCACCCATGGCTCACGGGCCCAGCCGCTCCGCGGCATGTGGGATCCTCCCGGACCGGGGCACGAACCCGTGTCCCCTGCATTGGCAGGCGGACTGCCAACCACTGTGCCACCAGGGAAGCCCTCTAACCCTTCTTTGGAGTGCCTCTGAGGATAAGGAAGAAGAGAGATTCTTTAGGTGGGCAGAATGTCAATAATACATCTATTCACTCTGTAAGAAGAGAAGGCCGAGGCTCAGAATCTATATAAATTTCTGGACAGTGGCTAATGTCCTGCTGAATAAGCAAGGACTTGAAAGGAGTAATACTAAAGGATTGGGGGCTAGGAGGTTGGAGCTTAGGGAGTGTGGACTATTTGAAAGGGCTCGAAGGATGAAGATTCGCACACGAATTCTCAGTAAAGGGCCCATCTGCAAGGGAAGATCTTAAACATCCTTCTCCATCACCTTTGCTGATTCCTCCTCTTTTTCCCAACCTCTTGAAATGGGAAAGCTTCGGAACTCAGTCTAGAACTTTTTCTCTTCTCTATACGCACTCTCTCAGTAATTTTATCTAATCTCATGGCTTTAAATACTACCTATAAACTATGTCCGAAATCTCTCTCTCCCTATCTCCAGACTCAAATATCCAACTACCTACCTGACGTCTCCATTTGAATGTCTGAATATCTCCAACTTAACACATCCAAAACTAGTCTTTCCCCAAAACCTGCTCCTTCCCCTCAAACTAGCCTTCCCCATTTCATTTGATGCCTACTGGGATGGGTATATGGAGGCTCTCTCCAAGAAATCTGATATTTAGCAGTGTTTTTTTAAAAAACTGAAGTAGTTGACATTCATTCATTCTGACAGTGACTATGAGATAACGATCCATTGGTTCCTGCTACCTAGATCCCTGGAGACGTACTATATTTTGTCCTTTCTGAAATCTAGTTCTTCAGCTTTTCATTAGATTCTGAACATTTTCACTTTCCCTTAAATTGGTCAGGCTCAGTTTCAGCTGCAACTAAAACCCCATACTGGGTATAACCACCAGCTCTCAGCTCACCGACTCTGCTTTACTACCGACAACTCCCCATTTGCCACCAAACCCTGTCCTCACTACTCCTTTCTACTTATAGTGAAGATGAAAAAGCAAAGTTATCCCACTTTCAATTATAACAGACTCTAATCACACATGTCCAGAACCGTTCTCTATGTTATCTGAGAAATTCTAAAAATTAAAATTATCTTTCACCAAAGTATTTGTTCCCAAACTGGTTATGTCCAGCTATTCATGGAAAACACAATGAGTAGGAAATCTCTAACAGGATTCCCCCTACAGCTCATCTAAAGAAGTCCTGTACCACAAATTCTGATAATCCCTTCCTCTGATCCCACACAATCTCTATTATAGCAGCTAACCTCAGCCAAACACAATTAATTATTCATGACTTCATGAAAGGAAAGGACCATGGGTCTCCTCATTTCTGTATTCCCGTGTAAGGCAGGCTTGATAAGTATTGGTTGAATTTTATCAGAAAGCAATATAGAAAATGCTTCAGAGTTTTAAAGCAATCACCGTACTTCAAATGATATTCACTCTGAGCTGAATATGATGTTAAATTATCTGCTACTAACATATCTGAGGATGAACTGTCTGCTAAGTCTTTCTGATCATATTGAAAAATCAAGACAGACTTATACACGGGCTTACCAAGTGCTTATTATTTTGATATTTCTAACTAATTCATGAATTAGCCTAGGTAAAATTTTATGTACATCTCAAAAATAAGAATACCATATTTACTCACCTAATTTCTCCCATCTCATTATTTTTTTAATAAATGTCTTATGTTTAAATTTGGGTATTATATGGATAAACAGAATGATCTAAAAGAACTTTTAAGTCCCAAAAATTTCTGCCCCTAACCTTTAGTTTAATCTAAAAAATATCTAGTCAACAGGATGAACATGAGTATCAATACCACATATACAACCCTCCAAGGTATCGAGATGTGTTTTCCCCCGAATAATATAACTTTATATAGGAAAGTCTCACAAATGCATGAACAAGCACCATCTAGTGGCAAAAAGAATTACTCCAGATAAAGAGATCATGGACAGCAGAGCTAAATGAAATTACTACCAAAATCTAAATCAT